>NW_019100803.1:0-420108 GCF_001856785.1 Myzus persicae | reverse complement strand
GGGATTCAAATAAAAAAAAAAAAAAAAAAATACCACAAATATATTCATGCGTATATAGGTATATACAATATTTAGATAGTAACATTATAATCGGAATCAATGCATAGATATAAAATATAAATTATAAAATCATTGAATTATTTTATTGGGCTAGATATTTTTAGGCAGTTAAATAAATTATTGTTATTTTTAATTTAAAAAAATTTAATTCTTGTTTAATAACACGGAAATCATTTAATATTAATTTAGTTTTAGTAAATATTGTCTTATTTATGGTGTCGAATGTCATAAAATAATATAAAAACAAAAGCATTTCTGTATGGTTAATTTGAAAATTACATGATACAATATTACATGATATATTTTTCATATATCATGAATTATATGATATTATATAATTCAAGGATTGATGAAGGATGATGAATAATTACTATTAATTATCTACTGACCGAGTAATTTAGAAGTAGCTAGATTGGTGGATATTAGTGTTAGGATTTCAGCAAATTGATAATATTATAGTTTATACTTTGCTGAATACTATAATTATCTCACAAGGTTATAAGATTCATAATTTATATTTTATTTGATAAAACTAAAAGAAAAAATTTAAGGAGTTATAAACACAATGTAATATTGATTTAACAAATATTGATACATAATTATGAAGGTTGTGTTAAACGTCGCTCTTTTGTCAGTTGATACTTAAACATAATAAACATATTTATTTTCAGTCATTTTATTATTTCAAGGTTCATTTTAAAAATTGTCATCTATATTAATCAAATTAAGATAATCTTAGAAAAAAAAATTAGTTTAACTGAATTTAAGATAATAAAGTCGACAAACTGTGTTAGTAATTAGTGTTCAAGAGCAATGAAATATACTTTTGTTGTTTACATTTGTATTTTAATCATTTAAACTTAGTACCAACCTATTACAGTATTATAGCCTTATTGAACAAAAAAGTTCACAGAAGTTTATTATACCTACCAAATTGTGAAGCTAGCTGACTTAACTCAATTAGTTGATAAGTAGCATTTACAGGAGATAATAATTTTAAACAAAGCCGGTGAAGTAATATACTAGTGGAGATAGCGGCATTGAATTAGTAAAGTACACTAGTAAAATAGACTCGTGTATTTTTTCGTCATGCAATAGTATTATATATTGTTCTTGTTGTTCCTACTTGATAGTTTTTCCTTTTTAAAAAATAACGTACAACGTGAGAACAAATTTAATTATCCATGTATTTCGCTTGTTTTAAATATATATATATATATATACTATACATAGTACGTATAATATATATTTCACTATATCACTATCTTATTAGAATAGATTAGAACAAATTCTAACTTGAGATTTTAAACATTAATCAAAACATTTTTCTTATTGGTTTTCTCACTGTTAGTACTGAGTTCAGTGTCGTTTTATAATCTATAGTTCTTACATATAGATATAAGTTTTCATGGTCTCCCACACGATCCTGTTCAGAGGGGCTAATTATCTTTTTGAAAGAATAAAAAAATAAAAATAGATAGTTAAATAGTATATAACTATTTTTAACATTGACTTATATTGTGTATACCTACTATTATGTCCGTATAATGAAATCGACTTACTTAAAATATATTACTGAATACTACTGATAGGTTCACTATCATTTGATTTACAAATCTGTATAATACAGAACTGTGGAATTATTTAGAATATATTATGATCATTTTACATTGTTGCTGCGTTAATTTATGATCAATAATCTATGTTCTAATACTTAATTATAATATCGTGTTCAAAGCATAGGATGATAATTGATAAACCACTTGGAAATATATTCAGAATTTGTATCTTATTTTACCATTTTCATTTCATCGATTTTTATATTATAATTGATCTTGATTGTTATATTTTTCTTTGATTTTGTAATTAATTATGCTTAATTGATTTTGATTGTATATTTTTTTTAAATATTGATTTATATTAAGTCTTCAACTACTAAACTGGCCTAGTACTGTGTGGGCGGAGGGAGGGAGACGATTGGTTAGAACACGTCTGTATGTGTGTGCAAGGATGTGTTGCTAAAAACCCAGGTGGTCACCCATCCAAGTGCTAACAAAAACGGCCGGTACTTACGCTCAGATTGTTGCCGCAAATTGTAGAGCTTCTACGACTGCCTCTCACCAAGCTACGATTGTATTTTTATTTTTCAAAAAAAAGTTTTGTAGGAAGTATAGGTATATTCGGGGCACAAATTATATTTATACTAGTTAACAACTTTTGACAGGCTTTTCCCTATCTATATAAGAACGTAGTAAGTCAATCAACTAACTGACTGACATATTGAATATATAATGTCCACCCTTTAGTCAAAGTGATCGATGCCTACAAAATAATTGAAAATCATTCAAAAATAACTTTTTTTTTTATCTATGTCACAATTTTTGAACGTAAAACACTTACTAACAATAAAACCTAGTACTAGGTAATACATATAGTTCACACTGGCAATGTGGTACCCAAAGTCTAAAAATATTTATTGTAGTAATTTCAGAAACATGTTATTTTATCTAATCCAGTATTACGATTTTGTATAACCAGTATTTTGAAATGTTCAAAAATGTAATCTCATACTAAAAGTAATTTTCCAAACATAGACAACTATTGCAATTGGTCCATCACGTAGACTGGTACATTGCACATATTCAGTCACATTTCAAGGATATGGCCTGAAGTGAAAACCAAAGTTCACTTTTCATTTTACCTAATGAATAATTGGATAACATAAGGAACACATATTTAAACTTTAAATCTATATTTTAATATTACATTACTTTGTAGAGAGCTTATATTTTGTGACTCAAATCAACATAAAAAACATATAAATGGAGACACGCTTTTTACAAGAATGTTTGTAAAGTGTCATTCTTTCTAACATTTTCAATTTATTTTTTTGTCACTCAGACTAATGAGAAAATATTTTGGAATACAAATGTAAAGTGGGTCATATCAACCCATTTTTGTCCTGAAAAGGATTGTATCTAGAAATGAGATTACAATCTACAACTAATAAGCATACATACTACTTACCTATATTATATTAAGTAAGATCATTTTTTGACATAAATCACTAATCTAGCCGCCTATCTTCCTTTTTTTTTTATAAACTATAGTTGCACAATTTAAGGGATAACTATTAGGGTCAAAAGTTACAGATATGATTTGAATATTCAATATAGACATTATAATGATAAGAACATGTTTTGTATAGTTTTCATAATTTAGAATACTTACTTAACCCATTTATCATATATAATATAATATATGAAATATTTAGAATAAGAGACAAGAGTGTTTATTATTATATTAAAGTATATTATACTAATATATTTTTAACAATTTTGATTCATAGAAAATGTCAGAGAAAATATTTCACAGCTAAAGTATTAACAATAATTTTTTACATAGAAATTATTTTATTTTATTGATATATTTTCCATACAATATTTTAAGCAAGTAATTCGAATTTGTTGGAATATCGATTGTATATTCACAGAATTACATGTATGACGTAGGTGTATAATATATATGCAGGTATATTATAAAATATACATGGTATTATATAATCCGTGTATAAAGTTATTTTATATTAGGTATACTACAAGGCTTCGAATCCTGTTCACAACGCTTGCAAACCCGCCTAGATTTTGTCAACCCACTTTGATGTTTTAACTAGTTATTAAATAGTTTTAACTAAGTCATTTAAAAAAAATTATAACTATTCAATTTTTTTAGTTGCGAGGGAAATTATAATTATAATACATTGAACAGTATTTTATTAAACACTGTTTTTCAGTGGATATTTATTTATTATTTATCATATTTAGTATAGGGCATACAATAATTGTTTTATTCAAAATTATTTACTATGTTTGCCAATTTTAAACTGTTTAAACCTTACTTGTAATATAGTGTGTGTGACTGTTTGACCTGTAAGAGTACACATGGAATATTAGTTAATAATAAGTCAATAAAAATAAGTTCAACTTTTGTTGTTAGTGACACGTTTATAGTTCCGTAAAAAGTAAGCGATAAAAATATTATAAAACACATACTCATGTACTTTTACATTTTATGCCCCATTGTAACTACTGTGAAAGGTGTTCCTTTATCTATCATTGAGCATATACTGAGCTTTGAGAGACATTACGAATACAGTTAAACCTCCTTTTAACTTCCTAAGTGACTGAAATATTCTTAAAACGGTGAATAATATAAGTTCCATATATTTCAGTCGTCTATAACAAAAACTCTATTATCGAGGAAAAATCAGTTGGTTTCGAACAGTTCCGTTATCAGGAGGTTTTAATTATATGATCATTTAATTAATTTAATTACATAACGTTTGAGTATCTAGATCATAATAGCTAATAAAAGTGTAATATTCATTTTAAGGTTTTAACAGTGATAAAAATAAATAATAAGGAGAAAAATTCTATTCAAATATGTAAAAGACTAGTCTTTAATAGGAGTGCGAATCAAAATTATTATAATTTACAAAAAATATTTGGCTATCTTATAAATAATTATTTTAGTGAAATCATTTGAAAAATGTTGATATCACTTCAAAATATTTTTAAGGAACACTGCAACAAACTTAGTTACAGAAACAGCTGTACCATGGTTTTAAAATATAAAAATATATATCCTAACTCCAAATAAAAATATATAAGTACCTACCTTAATTAAAGGATTTTATTTCATAGTTTACGAACTTACTATTATACGTAGAATGTATGTAATAGTTTAAAGCTCAGTAATGAATCTTATAATTTGAACATAAACGTTGCTGTAGGAATTCTTATTTTATAGATAAATTGTACGATAGTAATTAGGATACAGTTTTATACAATCTGAGTAAATATTAACTCATCAAATATTACACTTTTACTTTTTAGTAGTGTAGTAGGTACCTATATTAGTCAATTGTTAAATTACATCATATTTTATTTACACGGATAAAAATACCATGGGATATTACTATATTAGACACCACATGACAGTGTTGATAGGGATATAATACAAATATATTTAGGTAACAGGTATTGTTGGCTGTTATGGATCTATCTTTTTTTTTTTAAACTTTTTCATCAGTAACTTTTCCTTTCTGTTAATCACAAGTAAGTATCTATAAAACATATCTACGTAATTAAAAATATCAGTGCCACTGTAGCCACCCTTATAATCGATAAGTACATATTGATATAAAAATGACAAGTGCGTGATTAATATATGTTTATCGTAATATTAAACTATTTCACTTTAGTTATTTTTATGGCATTTATTAAATTGAATTTATATTTTTATTTCATCCTGGTCTGAAATTAAATCAAAAAAATCGGTTCGATTAAAACATTGTAAGTACACTAAAAGATTCTTTTAAATTTAAATAATAATATGATTGATAGAATTCATATTATGAATATTATTGGTTAATAATATATTATTAATATTAAACGGGATTATTGATATTATTAATGAAACTTTCATTATGAAAGGTTAATGAAGTTTTAAACAAGGAAAACAATTTTAATAAATAATGATGTTTTAAATACAATACTATTATAATATAATTATTAATTATACTTATTATTAGAGTAAAACATTTAAATAATGTTCACTAGTTAGTAGTTTAATATAAAAACATCGCTAAACGTTGATTTTAATCACTAAAATGCACTCTTATAATCTATCTAAAAATATATTTTTTAATGATTAATTTTCAATTCTAATTTTAATTTGACCTATTGTGTCCAGACAATTGTAAAAAACACCAAAATAGAATGTAGCAGTATGATGTTGTTATATGTATTCACTATTACAGTTCATAGTGACTATAATATAAATATACACTGTACAGTTTTAAAACGTAATTATTTCTCGAAAACGGTATTTTTTATTTTTAAACTTCTCTTTGTTTCGTCGAAATCATGTCCCTCAGCACTGTTCGTCATGCAGTTTGAAAAGTGTAAAATGTAATATAAATACAGCAACGACATAATGCGCGCTTTATGAACTTAGGGTCTGATAGTGAAAAGGAAACGATGAGCTCCGAGGGAGAATGGAGTACCATCCCTACTGTCGACGTACTGCGGCCGGCGGCTCGTTTCCTGAGGCTATAGCACTAATTTTGTCGAACACGTTTTCGATAATGTCGCAATCCCCCCTACCCCTCAAGATAGTTGCAGTTTGGCTTATTTTGTTCTATGGGCCGTAAATAGGCCTGGCTATGATTTATTATATATGACCCGTCTACCTTTGATTGTCTTATATTTTGAACGAATATCGTTTTGATTTGTGATATCCTGCGCCGTATCGGGGTTAAAATACCAAGTGGACTGTTTTTCCGGGACAACGTGAAAACATGGTTTGTGATGTATTCGTAATCGTAAGGTATATTGATGAAAAACAGTCGGTCGGCGGCAAGGAGTACAAAATTCGCACTCAGCCACTCCCCTCCCTAAAAGCAACATAGGTCCTATTTACGTTACTTAAGTAAAACGTTATTGTTACAATAATATACATTTATTTTCTCTAATTTACACCACTCAACTAGTATCTTGATGATTTGGCAAGGTTCAGAGAAACTATTTGCGGACAACTACAACATAAAGCCCATGCTGGTTATCATTAGACCAATAGTTCTTTTCTCTGCTCAAAATGTTGAAAAAGTTTCATAAAACATAATTATGCTACACCTCTACTTAGCAAAACGTTTAATCAATGCCAGAGATAAAATAAAACGACCCACAGACCCCTATTGTTCCTCGCACGTCTCCATTATTGTTATACTTATATCCGTCACTGGGAAAATAATAATACAATTATAATCGAAAACGAAATTTGTTTTTCTTCGTTAAACTTTCGTGAACTCCGTTTCTAACTTAAATACTATTTTTATTTTGATTATATTTATTTTTATAACTACAATTGATCGTTTATGCAGGTATGTTAGCGTATTAACTATTAAATAGTGTTATTTTATAAAATATCTAAGTAGTAGGTACCTACCCTATCTGGTTCGTACTCTATTATAAATAAAAGTAATAAAATGTAATACTCAATACTCAAATTGGTATTTACTATTTAATGTACTTCTCATAATTATTCAATTACATATTGTGTACCTATATCGATCATCGAATGTCGTGGGTATATACGTTGAGATTGCGTCGACTTGTATAGGATCTTACTCAAATATTCTTACAAAAAATGTTGTAATTGTTGATATAAGCTTTGTGGCTGTGCCACACAGAGCAGCCATATTTATGTATCTTGCCAATATGCATCAGTCATCATATATAGGGGTTTTTAATGTACCTATCACTAATCCATGAAACCAATGAAGTTATATTACATTTCGTTAAGTGGTTTATTTCCAAAATGCTATCGGAATTAATCTTTCACTAATAAATAATGAATTATAATTTAAATAATCAACAGTAAAAATATAATAATATTTAATGGTAAACATGTAATTTAAATTGTTTTGAATTGTATTTCAAAATGTTTAAAAATAAACGAGTTATAAAAGTAACCCATATACTCGTACTAAAATTTAATATTATATTATTAGATATAGAATCAAAAATAATTAATTACTCATTACATTATGATGTTTCAAAATATGACCCAACTATACTGTTGGTAGATCCAATATCCATTTTGTAATTGTATACTTTTAATAAATCTAATAATTCTTTATTTTATTATAAAATAATAGTAATTTGTACATTAGAAATCAAGTAATACTAGTGTTCTTTGTATCTACTTTAATTTAGTAATAATTACACAAATAGTTTATTAATAAGTAACAACACACCATCTGCAATTGTATGAAACATCTAGTTATTTTTTGGTCTAAAATGGTACAAATAAAGTATATATTATTTAATATATACTTTAACTGTATCATTGAGTTTTAAATCATATAAAACGAATTTCATACTTTCACGTAAACAGTTCAAGCTTTACGTTCACTGATATTATTTTAAATATATTCTGGTAACATCCTGCAGTGAATTCAGACAACTCAAAAAAATATTGATATTGTTCGCGGATGCTATGGCTGAAGTCTGATGTTTAATAGTTATACATTTTTACCTATACGAGTTGTACATTTCTAATTAATTATTGGACCCGAAGTGATTCTATATGATTAGTGATGAGTCGTTCAAATATATCCACATTCGAAATGAATTGCTTATCTATTAAGACCAACCATCGTCTTCTTTGGTTTTTAAAATGTACCTAAGTGGCTCTTTTTCTTAGATACCTTATCTATAAATAACATAGGTAGGTACACCATTTGTGATTGCGTTTCTTCCGTCATGGACACGTATTTTATACACAAATATAGTAATTTCCTATAATTTACGTATGGAAAATCGCGGGTACCTACTGTTAATATAACACCTCACTTGAAAACCAATAGGAACTTTAATTTTGAGGAAATTCTATTGCATGAATAGAATGTAAATACAAAACCGATATTTTGGGCACCGTTTTCCTAGCTATTAAAAATTAAATGCTATATTCATGTCTAAATATTATTAACTAATAGATAAATATTTTACGAACATAATATTAAATCGAACTGATTTGGCTCTGGTGGTAGAAGGTGCAGTTGTAAAAACTATGTAAAAACTATGTAAAAACGGTTTTTTTATTTTACTCCATTTGTTAATTGAAGTTGTTATTGCTCTTTTGTTACTTTTGCTACTCCACTAGTACACCGTTTTTTAAGAAGATTAGTCTTATGTTTTTGTTTTTTTTTTAATTTTCAGTATTTTAATCACTTAAAAAAATTTCGGGGCTTGATAAAAAATTGTGTAAGCAGTAGGCACCTAATAAATTAAAATTTTCAGTAATTTTCTAGAAAATATATTAGAATCTCATACACTTTTTAAGGATTTCGCTGCATTAAATTCAAGAAATTAAGATTCTAAACGTTCATGTAAATCAACGAAACAATTTTAATTTGTTAAATCACTTTTACGTTTTATCTACAGAATTGAAGCTTTTAGTAAAAAAAATAATTAAAATATAGTTCATTGAAAATTTTTTTTTCATTATTCCAAATAATTTTCAATATTGTTCGCCAACTTACATTTACCCAAATGGACTGATATTGTGTAAGATTGTATTGTCAATAAAATGTAAGATGTTAAAAATAATTTAATAATCTTCTATAAACTGTAAAGTTGATATAATAGTACAACAAAAACACACTCAATAAAAAGTTTAGGCTATTTTTATGCTGGGTACTCATAGTATAATATATAATATATATATATTTTTCAGTATTGAAAACATCGCTCAAATTCGATATTGGGAAATGACGTTATGTGCTCGTGTCGTGTTTCACAAAGGGTAGTAGGTGTATTGTTTATTTTAACGGGTTAACTTTTATCAACTATATAAACACAGTTTTGATAAAAAATATTCTTTTCTATTAGGTTATCATGTCTATAATCTTTACTCAATTTCCGGTGTTGACAGGCAATTATTAAATTTTGAACGGTATATTGAAAAATATTGAATAAATTATTTTAAATTATACATCATATTATATTTGGTTTGTATAAGTCTGTTTTGACTTTTTGAGTTATTCAATAAACTAATTAGAATATTTATATGGGAACATTATTATACATATTTTACGTACATATTAAAGTAGTATGAATCTCAATTGTCTGTATATCTTAAACCAAATTCACCATATATCTGACATACAGCCTCAGGAAACCAAAATACCTTTTACTCATAATATGGTTATTCAAATAATAGATGAACCATATAGTTCACATTTAAAACTATTTAGTAGGACGTAGACAAATTACATAATATGTGTATACTGTATGTATTATATAACTTAACTTTTTGAGTGACAGCTAAAACGACAAGTTGATTAAGTCTGAACCTTTAATAAATGTAACATACCCAGTATTGCAAAAATAACTTTGTTTTGTGAGATTGAGGCTGGTTTGGTAGTGTTATTATTTTAATAACATTTTTCAAAAGTGTACTCATAAAAGTTCTTACATTATGCTTTGGCCATTGTTGTTATTGGTAGTAGATGTCTAAACATATGCCATATAAATATTTTAGATTAGGTTGCCTTAATATACAATATGTAATATGTATATTGTGAACTGTATATATGATGTATTTTCTTGTTATTCTGAATAACATCTCAACTTTTTCGTTTCTATTCAATGTGTATAAATATAAATAAATCAATATTAATAATATTTTTTATTTAGAAACACTTTTAAAAAAATATATCACGTTTAAAATACACATCAAAAATTACCTATCGATGGCTAATTTTACATTTTATACTTATACATATCTTCTGATGCATTTTATTTAGGTAAATTATAATTATGCATAATGAGTTATGCCCAAGATGATGATGATGATGTTGTATTAGGTACCCATTTGTTTAGGTTACAAAAAACAACCTTCTAAAGATTAACAAATTGATTGTTAGTGTATGGAAATTCTTATTGACTTCATTGTTTTTAATGATTTTAACACATAATTGATAAAATTACACTTAGTGCAGAAGTTTTCAACCCAGATACTCGTGGCACCGGTGTAAGGATGAAAAATCCGTGAGAATGCATTGCGATTATTACATATTTTTATGGTTGGGTGACGCAGTCAGTGTGCCCAACACTAAATATTTTTCAATTTGAATATATTATAGGGTTTATTATAGGTGAAGGAAATTTGATACGTGGGATCATATTCAATACATTTCTGAGTTATATCGATATTTGATAAGCAAAATAATTTCCCTTGGCGTATTGATGTTTTAAAATTAAAATTTGGTTGGCGTGATATAAAAAGATGTTTGACCAAGTCAAACCTATAATAACACCACGATCTATGTGTAAAGTATTTCTCTATGTTGGGTTACGATTAAATATTCTTTTTGCTGTAAAACTAATAAAGTGCATTCATTGTGTTTTTTTGGAGACTGTATCGTTTGGTTTTTAAAAATCCCGTTTGCTCATAATATAATATTATCATATTATATATTACCTATGTAAAATATAGAAATACCGTGAAAGTGCGTGATTTGCGTGATAATAATATGCGCCTAATAAATAATAACACTGTGTGGCATTGATAGTGTCGTTCTCTCGCGGACGGTCTAACTTATCAGCTACCACTAAATTATTGTTATCATTAAAAAATGTTCATCCCCTGTGTACCAAACACGATTCAACACTTCTGGATCGGATTCCTCTCAGTCCTCCGGATTGCAGGTATCTTACGTTTTCTCATGGTCCGAAACCATGATGATTCATGATATAATATTATTATAATATATTTTATTCACGTAGGTAGGTAAAACAATATATTATCGACTCTCCGTAATCCGCATATTTTAATAGGTTTTATAATTGGATTTTCGACAAATGTTTCAGCGCAGAACTCATGAGTACAACATGTACTCATACATATTAAATTTCGTAAGGCCCGAAAGATCCTATAAAATAATATATTGGGTTGCGATTAACGGACGATGGTCGGGATTCGACAAACACCCGGTTTAGTATTAGTCTTACACTTTTACGAACACATTTGAATTTAGCTCCACGTCTCTGCGTTCGTGTTCGATTACTTGGCATAAATGCTCTGTAGACGACACTTGCATTAATACCTGGCCCGTGCTCACGAAAAACACTGAATTTAAAATGCGTCTTTATAATAATATTCCTGTCGTGTTATATCGATTTTGGCCGTCGTTTTTGGTTCGGTCGTGCGTGATGGTAAGCGGGGCCGAACAAGACGTCGACCGAAACGAGTCCAAAGGGATATTTTTATTTTCAGTGACAACGAAAGAAGGCCGTGGATTAACCAGTCGAAGCTGGTATTATATTATATTTTATTGCATAGAGGTTCTCGAGCTGTGGATCACTGGTATACGCATAAGACTGCGTCATGGTGGTACTTATAGAAAATAAATCATTTTTTTTTTATGATGATTAGTATTAATGTTTAAATATGTGAGGCATAGGTAAGGTACTGGGGCACTTGGACTACGAAGTCCCCCTTATTTTTTTTTTTAATATTCCAGTTATTTAGCTAAATCCTAAGTTAAAATTATTTGATAGTATGTTTGACCCCCTACCCTCTCTCCTAAAATTTGCATTAAAATAGCGTCTATGAAATAAAGAAATAATAATTCAGGCACCAAACAATTAAAATAGGTACGGAAATAAATTGAAAACAGATGGAATCAATGTGATGGATACATTAAAGATGGTCACAATATTTTTCTGATTTATCATTTGTAATATTTTTAGTTTCATTATTTAGAGGTACATGGCTGATTCATAGTAATTATATAACTTATGGTTCGTGACTAAAAAGAGTTCCTGGTAACTAGTAAGTGGTAAGTTTACGCATTAGGTAATGTCGTTCGATCTGTACTCCTGCATACTGTCTATAATACTGCTCTTGACGGGTAGAACACTGGAACAATGTCGCATTTTACGGTACCATAATATGGCTGTTGTCCTGATCTTGCAAGAGTCATTGAATTGTGAATCACGAGCAACACAACTCCCCGAATTATCGTGGGATGCACCTTTACTCAACCTACGTATATTGACCGCAAAATATTCTGTTGTTTTATACATTGACAGAGTTTGTTTTGTGGCTTGGTTTAACCTTCGGTAGATCACGTGCAGGCATGGTATATTCATACATCTATATTTGGTCACAACCTACTAAAATAATTAATTGATTTACCAATTCTATAGATATTAAATCACACACGTGTTTAACTGAAATCTAAAAAAAAAAAATTAAAGCATTAAGATGACTTTACATCAAAGTTAAAAGGTAGATTCGTATACTAGTAGACTAGCTTTCTAACCTTGTATTTTAAACACAAAATAAAAATGTTTATCGAAAAATCATCTCTCTCGAGAATTAGCTGCCTACTCAGGCTATTCATTCGCAGTCAGGGCACCAAATGTGTATACAGTGTAAGTATTGTTTTAATTTTTTTAAATTTTATTAATAGAAATTCACAAGTAATTATTGTTCTAAGGTCTTTTAGTTTTCTGTTTTTAAAATTAAATAAATCTTTCGATATAATTATATAGAACAATTAATAGACATCAAATTGTGCAATTTAATTTAAATTATTTAAGAACATATTATCATGTAAGACACAAGCCAATGGTCACACTATCGATGCTTTTCTTTAGTAAAAAAAGAACAATTAAAAAAAAATTTGGTGATTTCGATAGAACTGTCACTTGAGTGGTTGTTTCCCACGATAAATGATTTTTATAAGTAGTTAATGAATGTGTTTTTTTTCACTGGGGTTCATATCTTTGACTCTACTGATCCGATATTATGTAATAAATTTCAATTTTACATTTTTACCATTTGATTATATGTTGTGTATATAGGTACCCACTGTTTATTATATTTAATTGCCAGATTTACAAAATATACCATTCCGTATTCGTCTGTTGGCATTTATACGTATAAATAAATAATTACAGCAAAATACCGGAAATAATTTACATTCTATATGAACGAAAAACATAGTTTTAAAGGATAAATAATAATTAATAAACGTTCTATCAGCTAAAATATAATTTATTGTTGTAATGATTGTCGTATAATACACGTCTTGAGTGAGGCTGTTGAATGGGAATAGGTTATGAAAGAAAATTAGATTTTTAAACGTAATGTTAATAATATATATTTAGTTATTACCATAATTATAGCTATATTTTACACAGAAACACAGTGCACATCATATAATTATAAGCTGTTCACTAATATTTCACCGCCATACACAAATAGCATACCTATATTTGATGATATGCGATAAATTAGTTGATGTAGAATTTTAATTTTAAGTTTTAATTTAAGTTTAGGTCAAAAATTATTTTGTTCATTTTTTCACGCCAAAGAAATCAAAATAAAATGTGTAACTGCCTATACAATTTTTTTTTAAACAATGTGTTTCGTTATATTTTTTTTAGACTATCTGTTTATTAACTCGTCCTCAAAAATAATTAAAAATAAACATTGACTTCGTTGTTAAGTATCATTATATTGTCGTTGTTAACTTCGTTACCGATTACTGAATGTGTTTGTGTTTAATTATAATGTTTTGTGTTGATGGATTATTCTTTTTTTTTACGACAGATAAAACGAACCAAGCTGGGCCAATACACGCGTTGGGTTCGTTTTCTAGGGCGCGCGTTGTTGTTTTTAATCAGTTATCATATAAGACTTGTTTTGAATATAATCGTACTGCGATGAGCCGTATATTGAGGAAGTAATAGATGAGATGTAAAACTAACTTAATGTTATATAATATTATACACGTGTATGGGTGTGCAATGTGGACCATGAACTAGATAATGGACCAGCCGTCAGACGCCATGCGACCTTAATTTAACTAAAAACAATTATAATACCTAACCTTTTATCAAAACAAATTATTTTTCCACCGAATCCGATAGATTATTATTTATTTGTTATCGCGTTACTCGGCTATACGCGAAAACAAAAAAAAAATATTCACCATGGTAATTCAATGCCAGTCGGTCTGTCGAGTATTTTCATTATCACCTAACACCTTTTGAAACGGCTAATTAGATTTTTAATCTACATTCTATGGTCAATTAAATGTCGGCTCTATGGAATATTTTATTTTTATCATTTGTTAAACGTTTCTGCGAATATTTTTAACCATTTTTCCGACCTCATATAAAACCCTTTTACACTTGGACGGCTCGGTTGTCACTTTTCATAATTTTTGTACTATATTTTCCCTGTGTCGAAGTTTATAGGTAATAAACTAATAATTAATATGGTTAAAAAGAGATAATAATAATAGAAGGTAATTAAAATTCAATTAATTAAATTATTTTAAAATATTGAGGTGGTTATTTCGTACGATACCTCTAATAAAATAATCCCAATAAATCCTATCTAATTAATGGATTCTCATCTAAAAGTTTTTAAATATTTTTCCTCTATAGTTTATATTGGTGTATTATATGGAAAATGGACTCACGAAACGATCTTATTATTGAGAACTTACTCGTTCATTTTATTGACATATTTGTTTTATTTAAAAGCTATACAACACGTTTTGCTTTACGAAACCATGATAATAAGCTTTGTCAAATGACTAAAAAGTTAAGCAGATTAAAAAAAAAAATATTCTGGTTGATTATAAACTCATTATTTCACAAAGTATGAATACACACGAATTTTTCACTTTTTAATCCTTCTTATCCGAATTCTCTTTGCATATTTTTATTAATGAAAAAATTATTTACATGATATTTTTACTCCATTTTAAAATAGTTTTTATAATTGTATTTAACAGAAATATATTTACACAAATTTTTCGTTAAAACAATGATTGTTTAGGTTATGTATAGCTATTCATAGTTCAGTTTTTGCAGTTGCTAATATCATTGAGGACAATAATTCACTATTAGCTCAGATTTTTTTGATTTTATGTACTGACATTTTAATATTTTTCTTTAAATGTATCTACTAAAATTAACTTGATAGTTGAATGATTTAAATACATATCAATACGTTTTAGAAAAAAATTATTATTAATATTATTTTAAGTGTGGAAAAAGACTTTAAAGACTAAGCAGATCACTTAATGCATTTTTACCTAGTTTTGATATGACTTAAATTACAAATTGAAAAGTGCTATAAATAATCAAAATTAATTTTTAGATGTTGCCCAAATGACATTTTTCTTTTTTTGTCGTTTTTAATTACCTACACCTATTTCAGTATATCGAATAATTAATATTCTTTAGTCAAGAAACTCCATACAAGTACCACATCTAAAATAATATTACCATATACATCTTTTCATAATTAATAAATTATCCATGTCCATCAGGAAAAGAGTCAGTTGCAAGAGTTGGGGTGCATTACCATATTTAATTTGGATGCCATTATTTTTACATTTTACAAGTGAGCCCACAATAATGTTATATTTAGTTATAAGGCTGTAGTTTTTTTTAATTAAAAAATAAATAAATTGTTAGGCATCAAACTAATTTTTTTTTAAATAAATATTGTATTAGAATTTAAAGTATTTAATATTGCTACGCTATACTTACACAATCTTATAAATAGGTGGCCAGTTTCTCTTGAAATTCATTTTTAAGATAATTTTTACAATTAAATAGTTATTAAATACTTTTTTTTTTTAATTTAACAAAAATGAATTATTGTATATTGTTAACCTGTATGTAGATTCACTATTTCGAATTATTGGTGGTTATTATATACTGGTTAATGGTTGGGTACTGAATTAATTATAAATTTGGTATTTTATGTTAATTGTGAAAATTAATTTTTTTTTTATTTTGGCTCATTTCAAATACATGTTAAACATAAAATGTATTTTTAAATTTCAAAATGTCTGAATAAACCACCCTTAGTTGCTTTTTGAACGTCACGATCGCTAACAGTTTCCAAAACTTAATATTATGTTAAAAATGACTTATCCATAAATATGTTTTAATACCCAGGTGCATTATAAAATATATTATTCGCACAAGGGAATATTTGCAAAGGGATAATTTAATTACGAAAATCTGTTGAAATTTTCGATTTGCATAAATGTAATTCAGCTCTCAAATAAACAGGAAAATCTTTTTTGCATAAAAATATATTCAAGACTATTTGTGAAGTTTTTATACGTTTGTATCAATAATGAGAATTTACAAGATTGTTTTCCCTTCGAATGCTTATAAATAAACAAAGTAGGCAGTAACCCGAAGGGTACCCAAAGTTATAGATTTAATTATTTTAAAGGGTAATTTTTGATAACCAATTACTTGCATTCTTCTATAATAGAGAAAAACAATGTTAGACTGAGACAGGATTGCAACAATAGTGGAAAAAGGGTATAGGCATATGCACGGAATATATATTTTATAAAACTTAATTATTGAGACTAAACTTTGTTCATTTATTGCTATTATTATTATTATTATTATTATTATTATTATTGGAAATCAATTTTAAAAATGTCATCTTCTTGTCACCGACCGAATAATGTGAAATGATAACGTTGTGGATATATCAAACACACAAACACAAACACACGCGTACATATTATAAAATGAAAACTTTCTTTTATCGCAGTTTGCACAAATTCTGCGTGAAATAATAGTGAGAAACTTATAGTTGTTATTTACCCGTAGCCGTGTAAACATTTCAAAAGTTTCTGGTGTTTGTCTCGTCCTCGTTTATTATGGTATACCTATACATGTAGGTACTACGCTTTCGAAAGCCAATCTATCGAAATAAAGAGTCGTATGGTTGTGTTGGTTGTGCGGTAGCCGTGCGATTTTATTATGAGGTGTGTACAAATTATTTTTTTTTTCAGCCATTGTCGTGAAGCCACATGCACTGCTGTCATTGTCTAAAAATATTATGCATTCGGTTATATGTAGAGGACCATCTAATACAATAGAACCAAGTAAATTGTACTATTAAAATGTAATAAAACAATGATTGCAATTTATACATTTTCAATGCCTAAAATCCTCAAATCTCACGTTTTCAGTACCTCATAATATATTCTTTCGTTGAAAATTATCTGATGAATGAATTTTGAACTCAAATTACGAATGTTTTCCAGTGTTACAAGCAAATCATTCCATTATTATACCTTGGACAGTGCTTGGTTGTCTGTGTGTTTGTGTGTAGAAGACTTATATGCAATATCCGTAGTGGGCGGTGGACAATTTTTTATGATAACATAGGAATTTAGGCAGTCATTTTAACGATATCTATGTAGAATTGGTCGAGAGTGGTTGCTATAGGTAAATGAGAATAAACTGTGTGTGCTGAAATGGCTCTCAGGCCGACATGGAAGAAGACAAGACTGCGATACAAGTTGGATATTGCAGTATAATTAGATACTTGTGATTGTATGAAGTTGAGTCAAGTATAAGCTTTTAAATAAAGGAATAATGTTTAAATATGTTGAGGTAGTTCAATGATGATGAATTAGCACTGATTGAGTCGAGTTTCCAAAGGCTCGCTGATAAAAAGCTAACAACTCAATAACGAGCTATGCAAGGATGAAAATGTTTGGGAGTAGGTGTGGGAGACGTTACAATATTCTAGGTCTTTAGGAATTTATACACCTCTGTCCACCTGCACACCATAGATAGGTTAGGTTAGTTTATTATTCCTGGAATATGTTGACCAGCGCACAATCATTTTCATTTGCTATCTGTAGGTACTCTCAGTATATACGTTTATGGGATGAATGATATCCTAGGAATTTATTACCGAGAATAATATTTTCCAGGGAAAATTGCAATCTCGGGGCTTATACAATTCCTCAGCGTGATTTTCCAGCCAAACTAGTACATGATATTTTAGCACATAACACAATGCATTTCTCACAAACACCGGGTGAAGGATAATCGTCGAGGAACTCGAAAACATATTATACATCTAGGACTAGGTATATCATGTTATAAGTGGCTTGAGAGTATACTGCCACCGTATGAATTTGTATTAGCCCTGAATTAATAAAAAAAAATACATATATTGTTTAAATTTATTATTTCAACGACTAGAACGGTCCTAAAAATACTGACATATTATATATTGCGTGTAAAAGTGCGTCGTTAACAACTTTTTATGGGCTATTTAATGTCATATGTCTTCTCTCAGAGTTCTCAGTCTGTAAAAGATGTGTGTATTGTATCAACAATATAAAGTACACTAGTGTATATATAAGAATACTTATATTGTATACACTAAACGAACTCTCCTGAAAATATTTTTTATTACTTTTTTTTTTATTGTTCAATCTAAATTATAGTATCTAATAATTTTGATGTATCTGGTACTACTATCCACGGAACAAACTAATGAAATGTATTAGTTCAAGTATGTTTTGTACAATACGGAATCTAATATACACACAGAGTCCAATTCATCGCATACACCGAAATTATTAAAGTCAGTCTAATATATGTGACCTTTTTATAAGCTGCAAAGTGGTTGATAAAAAATATATAAATATTTGCACGACAATTTATTCTTATCGAGCATATTGTAATATCTTATCATTCGTTCTTAGCGCCTCGTATATGATAACATGATTTAATCGCAGTGCTTATATTTCCATATAATATTCTATGCTTAAGAGGACGCCACACCCGCATGTGTTCTCTCCGTCTTACAAATGCACAACATAGCAAAAACTGTTTCCTGTGGAATAGAACCACTCAAGATTTAGTCCAAGCTAAGCAACCAAATTTTCACACTATAGATAAGAGAACATTTACTGTGCAACATCGTTTTTATTTTTTCTATTTCACAGATACAAGAAAAGTTCTTATTGTTTAAAAATTCATTATTTACAACTTGAATAACTTTTTTTTGTATTTGTGATACCGAAAATATAAAAATGATGTTGCACAGTAAATGTTTTCCTCTTAATAGTTTGAAAATTTAGTTGCTTATCTTAGACTGTAGATTGAGTGGTTCTATTTCACGCGAAACAGTTTTTGCTATGTTGTGCATTTGTAAGACGGAGAAAACACATGCAGGTGTGGTGTCCTCTTAAGTAATATAATAATATTTACATTATTCACTAGCGTATGTATATAGTATTCCATTCTTCCATATTGATCAAATTTTGGTTTAGAAATTATTTTAAGTAAGCAATTTATTTATTTTGTAAATTAACAATCCCGATTAACGTAATTGATCAATCAAAAAATAATAATAATAATACATAAAAAAATGTCTCATTGTATTATAATGTAATTAATAATTTATGAATTAAGAATATAATGAATGATGTAGCTAAACTTAGGTCTAATTATTATTGTAAGTATGTAATAATATTTACAATAATGAGCATGATTAAATTATAAATGTACCTATTTTGAGCTTAGTATATGGTTTGATTTTCTCTATCAAGGAAAATATTAAAATAAGAGATTTTTATTACTTTTTAAATTTAAATATCATGTTTTAGTGCTTCAATTTCTGAGGAACGATATAGTTTTTTTTTTCAAGTGTTTTTAAACTTCGTAATAGGTGAGTAAGCGTGTTAAGTGAAGACCCTTAATAATGTACAGCACGTTTTAGAAATATTAACTTTATCAATACTTACTGAAAAACTTATTCACAAATCAAAAAATTGTAAAAAAGTTGTTTGTGCTGTAAATGTGCTGATTGACCTTAAGTATAAAAATTTTTCATAGTATGACATTATTAAGGACAGATACTGATCCTGGTATGTGGGGATGAATTGAATTTAGTACTCTTTTAATTTTAATATTAGTACAAATAGAGCAAACGAATAAATGTTCATCTAAACGGATGAATGCAATTGATAAACGTTTGAATCCCATGTGTGACAATTTTATACAGTGTGATTCTTTTAACAATTAACAATCATTATCTTGAAATTATTTTGAAATATTTCTTTGACATAATTGCAATTATAAAATTATGACAAAAAGTGTAATTTTAAAAAATAAAAAGTTATATGCTATGTACGTATATTATACTTCAATGAATTCCATTGGTACTTATAATTTGTTTTAAGTTTTGTACAGTTTTTAGAAATATGTTTTTCTAATTTTTTTAAATGTTCAAAAACAGGATGTTATTCTAAAAATTGTTATACATAGAAACTGAATTTTAAACAATTAGTTCATTTGTAGGGAATCAATATTTTACAAGCTATAGAGTTATAAAAATGTTCAAAAAAATTTTTTTTTGAAGCCATGTCCTCAAATAATAAATTTCACACAAGGCCAAATTCATCAATATTCTTCATTTTAATGATACAGCATTACTTATACCTACTTATATATTTATTTTTACTATTGATATATTTTATTTAATACCTTTAATAATAGCATATATCTTATATTTTAATAAAATGTATCCTTAGTTTAAATAAATCTTTAGTTAAAAACTACTTACATCATAAAATTGATACAAGTATCTTATTATGATAAATTTGTTTTCATTCATATTTTTATTATATTCCTACTATTTTTATCACTTAAAATATTTCATTGCGGTGATAATTGTGAGGTATAATTAGGTTACACACCTTTTTTTTTGTCTGGTACTTGAAGATTTTCTACTACTAGGGGCGAATTTTGTTGGCAATTAATCTTACCGTTTTAAAGAAAAACACGGATGTCCAATTTATATTATGAGACGACAGTTCTTTTAACGATAAACCACATGGATGTTGTACTACAGGTTGGACCCGGCGTAGGTAGGTAAACATAACTTTGTAAAAACTTGTAACGAGAAAATAATATGTACATTGAATAGCGATTCGTAAACTTGCTAATAACGGCAATCAATATTCGGGTCAAGTTTTTTATTAAATTCTTTTCTTTTATCAGTTTTTGTATTTTGATAAAATAATCAGATACGCCCACTTTTTTGTCAGTATAAATGTTTTCTATAGACTATTCTACTATTAGAGAATGTATTTTCTATAAAAATAAAAATAAATATAATATAATATAATATTTTGAAAACTAAAGGCATCATAACTATTTATGATAAATATATATTTGTCCTTCATTAGCTGTGAAAAATCATATACGATTAAAATTATTTTGTTTTTACGTTTTGAAAAACAAAAGTTTAAATACAATAAATTGGTTATGTATTTTTAACTAAATTATATTTTATCATGATTTTGTTTGAATTTTAACTACCGACTATGTATTTACCATTAATATTTACACCGATAAGAGATCCTATTTCATTAGATTAAATTTGGAAATTATTTACTCAAAAAACTTTATCAATGAATGTTCAATTAATTTTTTCAATGAATATTACTCAAAATCTTAAATATTAATCTCTGAAAATAAATAGGTTGAAAATAAAATTATTTTATGTTATTTTAGTATTGCAATTTATTTAAAACTTCTATTTTGGTGATTTAAAAAAAATCGTGTTCATTTAAAAAATAATCTACTAAAATATTATTCAACACAATTTATTTTATTTTAATTTGATAAATTACATCCAACTCAAAAGCTACAATGAGTTCATTTAATAAAATACTAAAATCCAGTGAAACCATTTCCATTAGTAAAAATAAAATAATGAAAATAACGACTCACAATTAAACCGTTTTTTAGCACTACAAATTCTAATATTTTTATTGTCGTCTGTATCAAATGATACTATATTATTTACTTTTGATATCCTAAGTAGGTACTTAACCGTAAAAACCTAATTGTAATAAAAGAAGGTCTATTATAGTACCAATTTTATTACTCTATACTAAAGTTAATATCATGGGACATAATATATTATTGTTATCTCTTTATTGAGCTAAAAAACAAAGAAAGGATCAATACTTATGTAGTAGCCTTAAGTAAGAGCTTTAATATGTTATATTTTACTATTTAGAATTTACTTGTTGTTTTATTATATGCGTATTTATAATGTTTTTTAAATTATTCCAAAATGTAAAATTCATTTTTAACAGTATTATTGTTATTGAAAAATTATAACATGTTTATAAAACCAATATTTAAAGCACTTATGATAGTATGTGGCATGTTGTAATAGATAATAACCTAGATTATTATTATAAATACCTATTAATTAAAATTTAAAAATAATAATTTGTATCGTAAATCCGTCAACATTATATAAAATATTGTGTTTTAGTATTTATAGCCATTAGCCACGAATAAGCCGTTTTATTATTTTTATTCACTAGATGATGTATTAATGTGTTATTTCCAATAAAATTCAATTTAATATGGTTATTTGTTTGTATTCTAGCGTGTTATACTGGTGCTGTTACAAGATATACATTTTTTTTATCATACAATTCTGGATTAAATGGGCTATTTATTACTTTACTATTTTAATTAATTAACCAAAAAATATTATTTTCTATTCTTCTAATTTTACTATGAAAATGGCTTGTATAAAAAAATACATATGTATCTACTTAAGTAGACTTAACTTAACTCTCTTTAATTACATTCTGAATTTTAATCTATCCTCGGTAATTGTTCACAAGTGCCTACGGAAAATGATTGTATTTTATTGAATAATATTAGTTATTTACAACAAACATAATATTACTACACTCATGTAACATGTTTATATATTTAGATTAAATTTAACACAAGTTTTTGTTATAGAATTATTTAATATTTAGTTTGCACAGTGTATGGATACTTACGAGTTTACCATTTTAAGCATTGAACTATAATAAAATATTGAAATATTGTATATAAATTAGTTACCCAAAAATTATCTAACATAAATGTTGTTCCATATTCATTTTCTTTTAACCTTCGTCTCCTATTGATTTCATCTACGTCGGTGATCCGTTTAGTATGGTGGTGCTGGATACGGTCGTGTTAAAATATGTGCCTGAAAAAAAAAATGATATGAAAAAAAAAAAATGTCCACCAAAATAAAGTTACAAAACAATATTTTTGGGACGAAGGCCTAGCGGACTTAGGTGTCGATTGCAACGCGCACTGTCTTCGATTCGAGCCTCGTTCACGGGTGGCACTTTTCTCCAGGCAGACATCTGTCTAGAGAGAGAGGCCTCCACCCCCCCAGCATAGCAGTAACCTACGGGTGCCCAATAGAATTTCTGCCAAACACAAACACACAAGTGTTATAAAACCTACCTTACCAAACCCTACCACTACTACAATTACACTGCAAACAGCTAATGGCCATAGCCGCCGAGCTTAAGGATCAATAAAAAAAAAAAACAACAATTGATCGCGTCTTGCTGTTTTGTGGTATTTTTTGGTTCTATTTGTATATTAATTGTATTTAAAATTGTATAAATCATTGTTACTTTGAGTTTAACATAATATTCTTGTATTATGCGGAGATTGTTTTTAATTTTAATTGCGTTTTGAATTCTTGCACAACATATTTAGTTTCAGCACTTATATTTTATACCCCCCATAACATAAGCTTGAAACATTTTTAACTTAATGAAAATAAGTTTTGTTCTTAGTGCACTGTAATATGCATATTGTCCTAAATGTTCGAGCTGGAGAACATCTTGTATCGAATGGTATAATATGCTAAGTACCTGCTGACGCTTGACTAAAATTACTCAACACACACGCACCCTTCTTCTAACTGCGATATTCATTTTTAATTACTGTTATAGATACAAATATGATACTGTTAGTTGTGAGACGCATACATAATTAAATTAATTATAATGTGTAACATAATATTCACTGATGATTCCTCCGGTATGTTCGCACGCGTAGTATTTGTGTTCGTTTAAATCTCAACAAACAATTAAAATAACATGATGTAAATTTGAATTAAAATCTACGTAATGGAGTAAGATGTTTGTTCTGGGAGTTGAGCCAAGAAACCAATTTAACTATAAAATCTAACACCCGGGTTCGTAAATATTTCTACACGTCATATATTGCAAAAGTTCGTGTTTTTTAATTATTTTATTTCAAACAAGACCACTTTTTTTTTTACACATAATTTTTTTTTAAGTGTCCTGAACAAAAACTAAAAATATGTTTAAACCGTAGGCTTGGCGTCTACCGCAGCTTTACCTGTAATTTAACGTAAGACAATATTTGCACGGTTTTTTTTTATCTCAGAGTCAATTTTTTTTTAAAATTACGTTTTATCCACATTTATGTTTATTTTCGTGGTTATTTTTACATATTTTAAGCTGTATATCATAATATTTGTAATTGTATTCTGAATTTGTATCGAAAAAACTCTTGGTGCATACTTCAGTTAATACAATATTATTGATTGTAAAAATGAGTGTAGTATTTACGTTAAATGATTAAATCCACGTAGATGTACTCTGGAAGAAATAATATTTAAATCATTTTTTAAATAGCAGTATTACTACTTTAGATATTTATTGAACAGATTTTATATATTAAATAAACAATTAAGCCAAACTATATTCGATTCTATGTAGTGCGCGGAGTATTTAGTTATTGGTTACATTATTTTTCTTAGAAAAACATTTCAGAGGCAGTAAAAATCTTTTGAGAATTGAAAGCGAGAGCTAAAATATTTAGTCAGAATATTATAATTAAAAACCATATAGTATTCAGTGATAAATATCGAGTTATTAATATTTTTATCTATCACCATTAATTTATTGTTTTTTTTTTATATGATTTCAGATACCTACCACCTAGGCTATTATAAATACAAAATTATCTTGGACCAAAACCGTAAGTATTATTTTTTATTTACAAATGACTGTCGATTATGAAAACATATTATCTATTGATGTATTTGTCAGTAAAAAAACTTCAGTCTTGAACAACAATCACTCATCCAAAAAACTTATCAGGGAAACCTTCCAGATACATATGCGTGATTCTAAACAAAAAAATACAAGATCTATGATTTTTTGGCACTTTATACGTTGAATTGAATAAACACAAACCAAAATGGGCATTAAAAACAATACACCTACTGCTGAAATGGAACTTTAAAAATTAGCACGTTCTAAACAGATGCAATTTAAATAAAACACGGTATATTGTGAATGGTAAAAAATTATTTACACAACTTTAATCAACGCAAAAGTAATTTATTACCTACATTAAACAAATAATAGTCTACTAAATTAAAAAAAACAAAAAACTTACTCACAACTGATATTATGATTTTGTAAATTTAAAATGTCAATGTCGTAGCCGAAAATTACCAACAAATTACAATGTATAATTATTTTGGTATTAATTTTATTGGTAGGTACTGGCTTGAACGCCCTATTATTATCGTTATTTTAAATTTCGTAAAAAAGCATATTCTTATAATAAAATTGTTGGTTACATTTTTGAGAAGGAAGATAAGATTTATTATGGTTCGTTAAGAAATAAATACATTTTGGCATGTAAAGTTACCTTTATTGAATTTGTGCACGCTTAAAGTACACATTCAAATTCACAAAAAGTATATCATATAAAACGGTTGTTAGGTGTTCCGCTTGTTTGGTCGCAGTTTTATTCAAAATACACGATAATTATCACTTCAAACCGTTAGTTGTTGCAAATATTCAGTTCCTGTAAAAACATTTTCGTCATTTATAATATTTTATACATTTATATTGTTTGAATATTCTAAAACTCTATGGTAAATTCATACTTTTCAACAATTCTTCGCTTTTCTGGTTTGTAGTTTTGCTCCTATTCGTCTGCGTTTGTTACAAACGGACCAAAATGGCGTTTTAAAATTCATAACTATGCTTCTATAGAAACGACTATATCAGATTTGCATTTTTCTTTTCTTTTTTTTTCACTCGTTCTCCGAACGTTCGTTTCGGGTCCTATACACGTTTAGAAGAAAGTTCGGCGCGTCAATCTGCGAATTGTTGAATTTATAATCGAGTATAACCACACTGTAAACGGGTATAAATCAGAGCTTTTAAAAAGTTTGGAAACGGATTTAAACGTTTACAAACTTTTCAATCGACTTATTATATACCTACAGCTACTCCCGGGACGAAGGCCCTCTCGCAGATGACCGCAAACGAGTGTACCTATGGGAAACAACGTAATAATACACAATAAGGGAACATTAAAATATATTATACCTGTATACAAAATTATTTAATAGTATATTTTATGTGACGATTTACTCGACATTGGACTGATGTATGCGCTACGGTCTAGTCCACAGTGCATGTCCGCGAGTGAAATTCCGTTGATTTGTGTGCAAACAGCGGCTCAATGTCAAAACTTGAGCTGCTAGTGTAATTCGTATTTACCGTGGTTAGCGTTCAAACCACGTCTAATATTGGATCCGGTCGCGATTATGACGTTTTTAACGTTATTAAAACCGTTCGATCATCATGTTTACTCAAGCCGAAATGTTATTGTCACCGTTGTCGCATTATCACTGAAAGCACGCCTGTAGGATATTATGTATACCGAATATACCACATTACCACCACAGTATAATATGTTCGCAAGAGTGTAGGTATATGATATTACTATGCTACAAAATCTTTGAATTTCCATAAGTCATTCGTCGTAATATGATTTTTTGAATTGTTTACACTACGCGAGATTGTTTGAGCATATTCACCAAATTTGTATGGTTAAACTACAGGCATTTATTACAATTATTTAGATTCTTAAACTTTAAGAAGTATTTACAAAAACTTATCTGATTTCTTACTTATGTAATATTGGTTCACCAACTTTTTAGTTTTAAGAATCTTTATCTATATATATTTTGCGAGTTGTTTGCTAGAGTGTATGGTTAACTTGAACTAACATCTATGCAAGTTTATGTACAATAGTTAATTTTGATGACCTTATTAAAACAACACTAATGAACGGTGGTTGGGCCAATATTGGATCACATCAACGTGTTTGAGGATTAATTTGGAGTAATTATTAGGCTTTTGTTAGATGCTATTATTATTGTATAATCGGTGAATAAACCAATGGATGTAAATATTGTAAAATCAAAAAAAAAAAAATGGTTATCAAAAATCGAATAAATAAAATGAGTGATATGCCACTACTTTGAGGAACTATAGTATACCCTGCATAGGCTATTTCGCGGGGCATCAGTTATTACTTATTATTTCTGACTTCAATACGTGGTTTTCTAAGTAAATTTGCAGATTTCAGATTAAACATAGCCCTCTCTTTTTACTATTAAATGGTAAAACTGCCTCGGAAAGATTTGCGAAAATTCGAGAATCCGCTTTTGCTTTCAAAACCCATTTTTCAACCGTAAAGTTGGCTCACACTGCAAGTGTCCCATACCTTTGAAATTAGTTGTTCAGTTTTCGGGCAAGTTGAGTTCAAATATTTGATAGTCGGATTATTAAATATTACCGCTTTGGATTATTTCCAATGGCCCGCTCAAATATACGGAGACTTCAGGCAAGCACGATTAGTCAATCGCTCTCCGATAGTGTGCTCGAGACGATATTATGAAATCGTAAATATTCGTTTCGGGCACTGATCATCGTACTTCTGAATATCGTTTTAGTTCAAAATATGAAATAAACAATAAACAATGTGAATCAAACGAAAATTGATCTCTTCTAAAAGAATCTCAAAGCATTTAGGGTTCTTATATGAAAAAAGAAAAATTCTATTCTTACCTACTGGCACAAAAAGCTGCGTGTTAAATGTATTAATTTATAAATTCCATAACATAAGTATTAATTAGTATTAATGAATTATTTGCAAGTACACATATACAATTTGTGAATTTTGTTTGCGAAATATTGATCCATGTCGTTCTAGAATGTCAACATATTGTTGGTATACCGTTTAAAAAGAAAATGTGAATAATCCCTTACATATCATATATTTCGACGAATATTTCAATTTGTTCTTAGATAATATATCAGGAAGAGTAATTCGAACCACGTTCGAAAATATAACGAGTGCTTTATCCAGTTCGCCAAGGTTGGATTGTCTATCTCGTCGAATTAGTTCACAAACTTATAGGTACACCGACATCGATTTGCCAGAAAAAACTCAGGTATGTACACTATAGTCGAGATACACCCATATGTCCATATAATACTTAGTGTCGTATTTTGTATTGGTTAATTTTTTTACATAGGGTGAAATCGGGTATATGCAACTAAAGTATTTTTTATTTAGTTTAACAAAATCGATCGATCGATCACGCATGTGGATCATAATATTATTACAGTTGACGAATCGCGAATATAGTATAATATAATTATAATCATCATTGTGGGCATACCCTTTCACACTTTGCAATCTTCAGCGGATGCTTAACATAACCTAACCTAACCTACATTATTATAATATACTAATATGGCAGAAGGGCAAATCATATATTATTATTATTTCTATATAAATGTTAAACATGTCAAGTAGACCAATCTGCCCGGAAAAGTAGGTATAGATTATATTTTGTTCGGTCTGTTCATTGTACATTATGTGATCGGGATTATTATAACAGGTTTTATTTCCGATTTCTATACCCGCGTATAAGTAACAGGATAAAGTTTTCCCCGTCCTGGCGTCGTCATTATGTGTGGGTACAAAAAAAAAATCCGTTCCAGGATCATGTGCGTGGTGCGACGGCCGTCAGGATTGGAATTCTTTCGAAAATCCCGTAAAAAGTATTTTCGGAATGACTGAGTCTTGTCACGACCCGTCATACGTGCGGCATTCGATTGACGAATAAATACTTATTATAGTTAAAAGTAAGCGTTCACTGTTTTCCCTCCGGGCACGACACTAGACGTGTTATAAAATATCGTCCAAAATCCGTTTAAGCATCGACGACGTCTGTGTACTCCGTGCCTTTTTTTTTAAATTTATAGAACATGGGCAGGTGGACACGCTATATATACTTATCCTGCAGGACATGCCGAGCATCGAGGTTAGGTAACGTGAAAGATAACGCAGTGCCTTACTGTTGTGTAATTGAACCATATTGGAAAATCCGCCGATTTTTACCAACAAATGCTGAATTCGCGTGGACCGCGACGTTAATATTTATTACTTCTCGATTGGTCATATCGTACGATTGTTGTACAAGGCGTACTATTGGGTCTTAACGATATTTCAAGCCTCGTTAATTCCGCATTTTATATGCGAGCACTTCGACTCGAGAATATAAATTGTTCACAAGAACGCTTCGGAACTTCAAACCATAACTATACTGCTGTACGATATATTTTTTGCCCGAAAATCCCGCATTTTAATACGAATACGATTTTTGGATTACCAATGTTGCCATTGATTTATGAAAAAAGTTTACACTAAATATTCAAATATTCAAAAACATGATGTCTGCAACTACCAAAATGTGCACCCGTAGGACCTTTTTGTTTGAACTTTGAATAATATATTTTACAACGGTATACAACTGTGGCTTAAGATTTTAAGTGATGTCGTATTTGAAAATAATACATATTTATGTTTATTATATTTTTATAATGTTTTATTTTGTCACGAATATTTAAACATTGCAATTTTAATATTTGATATATTGTTTCACCGTAATTATTTTATTGCAAACCTCGTGGCAGGTTATCATTTCATTACTAGGTACTTTAGCTTGGGAAGATTTATAGACGAATTTCCAATTTAGTCAATGATTAATGAACCTGTGGAAAAATAACAAATACGTCATTTTTATAGACGTGTATCTAATACAAAAGAAATCGGAAATTTTCCCAACCCTTATACTATATTATTTTGTAGTGTGGCTATGCGTGTATAATATAAAATGGACTGTTCTGCGATAGGTCCATGATAATTTATATATGTGCATGACGCATGTACCTACGCGCAACTGCTGTGATATCTCGACCTTGTAACATCTGTCATGGCGTTTGATACGTAAGCATAAATATTTGCAAAGATGGTCTGTATAATATTTTGTATAAGTAAACGAGAACCACAGCGCAGACAGCAGCTGGGCTCGATATCTCACCAACACCTCACCTTTTGAAGGTAAGTATATATTAATCAACATCACTGTTGAAGTCACTGTTGTGAATGTTCCATTAGGATGTATACGATTAACAAGTCTATGTTATTATTATTATTAATAATAACACTATTGTTGGTTTATTTTTTGTTTTGTTTATTAAAATGTATCGTAATAATACAACAAACACAATAACAGCTTTGCAACACGTTGAATGAATTTTCATTCGGTATTCTACGTACCGTCTCGTATAAAACGATCATCACGTGTCCAAGTTCGTTTATGTTGAGGTTTATATTTTCAGTATCCTCATAATCTTACGTCTGTCATAAGAATATTTTTTTAAAAACAACCCAAAACGAGCTTATAACAACTGCAATTCTGACAGCACGTTTAATATTTCACAGGAGCTTTGTTAAACATGCTTTAGTTGACCTTGTTTTTTCACATGGATTTTATTAAAAACATATCTACATAATACTGTATGGTATAGTATAATACCAAAGTCGTTCGGAAAAGACATTTGCGATCATAAAATCGCTAAACAATTTTATAGAAACTAATTAAATTATTTTCTTATTTGACATCAGAACAAATTAAGTAAAGATGGGTACACAAATTCGTATTATTAATATATTTTTATTAATGATTGTAAAGTTTTCCTAACCTATTCGCCTAAATTTACTAATAATTTACAATGTACCTAACTCAATTGTGAATTCCAAAAATGGCTCATATTTGAAAATTAAAAATTTTTCAGGGAACCAAAAAAGCTTAAAAGTAGTGAGCAAACTTATTACGCTGAATGTTATTTGAAAAACATTGTATCGTTTTCTTACCAAGTATATCTTATTATTAACCCAAAAAAACAGATTTTCTGCTGAAACATTTGACTTATTTCAGAAATTTGTTTTCTAAAATTACAAACTATTATTTTGTCCATACATTATATATCCATGTAAAATAATATTCTTAATGGCGAATTTCACTGAGTAAACGATCTATAAAGTTTGCTCGGACAACTCTTTTTCGGAATTCATCCAAGGACGTTGGTGATTTCAGTACGAAAAATTTATGAGTGCTCCTTGCGTTCAACAAATTTCACGGGTACACCACTGTGTTCTTGGAAAAAGCGAAAAAGTCAGTTTTGATATAAACTTGATATGGGCCCTTTTCGAAATATACGATTCAATTATACATATACTAATATTTGGTTACATTTATTATGGTTGGTACATGTATACATAATTTTTTTATACCCTTTTTTTGTGCATAATTTGACATATATAAAGACATAAAAATATCTTCAATAATAGCTTCAAACAGCTTAGCGAGAGAATTTCCTCGGAAAATAAAATGTACATTTTTATAAATATATTGATAAGATGAGCTGACGGATCAACGGTTTTTACGTATGGAGGATAATGTACGAAAACAGCCGTTATAATAACATAATAACGTATATAGCTGCTATAGTTTAACGGACCAGACGCGCCGGATGAACTTTGAAAATATAGGCTTTAGGAAAGATATAACCTTAATATATTATATTCGGTTAATGCCTTATTTTCGAGGCCATTCATCTGCCGAGACAAAAGTATCTATACCTCCCTGGATGCGCAGCAGAACAGAATAATCTCTTAAAGTTCTATACCGTCCTAAACCAATCTCAAAATATAGTAAACACACATTCATTCGGAAAAACAAAAAAGTGATCTATATATTATTATTAACATTCGTCCCTCTTAGGATTCGTTGTTGAGCTTATAAAATATGTACGTCCTGGAGGCAGAGTTATGCTTGTTGTGTGTCTGGCAGCAGTACCGCATTACACCTATAATATATTTAAATCATTTACCTAGCGAATGTCACGAGAACAGGCTTGTTTATTTTGTTTTAAAAGCTTATTACTTAGACCTCTGACCATCATAATAAAATCAAGCGTGTACTCCAACTGTTATAAGAACTGTACTTTTTGCGTTCGGGTACTGCAAATGTGAGCAGATCGTTGAAATGGTTTGGCTCAACGAATTCGTAACACGTCTTAACAATATAGCAAAATAAATCCCGGTCGAGAATCGTTTTTCGAGAAATCGTGTTCCATTTTAATTGTAAGTTTAACTGTCACGCCGAAACTCATTCGTTCGTTCGTCCATTCCGTGTAGCTTCAGCTTTGAGGCCGGGCAGTACGATCATTAGTAGTGGTGAACAAATGTACAATATACCGAACAATGGCGACCACGATACCGATTCATACATACCTAGCTTGTGTTTGAGCCATTCGGAATATTGTATTGTGGGGATCTTCAAAACCCACTCTGGGTCTGCAATATTGTTGTTTCTGGCCAAATAATATTAAAATACACAATTTGTATTGACGGCTATATAATGAATGTATATTTTTACATTGTCAATTCATATCATAGTCGGTTATTATTATTGATTTTGTATATTATGCAGAAAGAAAAATAATAGCTTTTGTACGTTTCAAATTTATTTCGATTATTGAAAAATATTTAATTATAATATTTTATCAGCCATTTTCGTTGTGTAAACATTTCGTTTACGTACTTAGGAAACTTAACCATACTAGCATACTACCCATTGAATATAAGACGAAATAAAGTACAACTTTTAGTTATAAATCATAATGTAAACAGCAAACTTTATCAAGTGAAATCAATTACATGCAATTTCTTTGAAATTATTTTTGTTCATATTTTATATCATCAAACATTTTGTAATAAACAGGCTAGGAACTTGCAATAATACTTTACGTTAATTATATTAGTTTTTACGAGGATACCAATAAGCGTAGGTACTACTATAAAGAAGACGAAAGAGCCCAAGAGCTATTATTAGAGTTATAAAGTTCCTGACCATTATTTTACATTTTTAAACAAGTTAAAAGTTTTACAATTTCGTCAGACTATATACATACGTTTGAAAGTGGATGTTTCTATCCGTTGAAAACAAAAATAGCTTTTTCATCGTTCGGAATCTAAAATATTTCGGCTGACTGAATATTTGAACGGGACCTGCAGTAAAGATTTTCAATTTAAAGGTGCAATTGTTTACGTTAAATAGAGTTTCTAATATTTTCCAAGCCGGTTAAAAAATATCGCTGAGTAAAAAAACAATTTATGCTCCTTGTATGTCCTTTGTTAATGTAAATCAGTGAAATTGCATTTCATTATTATTCACGGCGAGCATACACTCGGGATTTCAACTTTAGGATACCCATCAAAAGTTTAATCAATATGACCCCAAAACAACTTAAATTAAACACGCGAACAACACGATATTACATAATGATTTTATACAGTGTTTTTTTGTTGTTGTTGTTGTGATATTCCGAGCAATATATACCGGCGCAATTATAATCCATAGAATATTTTTTTATAATCGGCTGTAAAATAATTCAATTCCTGAAAAAACATGGTAAGTTTGTGTGCAGCGAACTAATAAACGTTTTATAATCACGTAACAGTGTGCAATAAAACGGTTAAAAAAAACACTTATGGATTCAAACGAAAACCTGTATCGCATTTCACGGAGTACAAAAATGTAAATAATGCATTATTCTGAGAATCAAACATATCGTATTCAATTCGTTTTTGTAATAGTATCTGTACCAAGCGGATAATAATTATCAATAGGTATCATTATTTTTTAATTGTTAACCATGCAGGTATATAGGGTAATCGCGCGAAACATTTCATTCGACTATCAGAATTTTCTCACGAACCCAAGCGCAACAGTGAGGGTGTGAGTGGTGATGGTGGTGATTGTGAGGGCGGTTGAGTGCAGAGTCACATTCCCGGAAGTGATGATGATCACCTCGACGATCGCTCAAAAATCGTTGTCAATATTGTATACAGGTACTGTTGGGTGTATATTTAGGGACGAAATTGAAAAAAATCCAAGTGCAAGTTCGTTTCAGTGGCGCCTCTTTTAAACGCATACATATTCATGATTTATGAATCATAATTTTTATCGTACCAACGCATACGTTATTTTGATAAACGGTGGGTAGTTTATGTACGTTTTGTCGTGTATACATTATGCAAAGTCGTGTTATTATTACGTACGATATATTATATAATAATATATAATATAACGCATATAATAGCATTTTCTCATCGACCGCGATAACAATAATTTTAATGCATTATTGTTTCTCAGTAAATATTCTGTACGACATACAATTTCGTCGGTGTACGCGTGTACTGCGATAGGCGTTTAAGTTACGAGGTTTCTGCAACGGGCGCACTGTATTCATATACATAATAAAATCTTTATGTCGGTATAATATATTATAATCTGATGTTCATTGTCTTTGAAATTCGGGCGGTCGCGGGGCATACGGAAGTCTGCGTCAAGTGTTTGTTCTGCGTCCTCTTTTGCGGAAACAAAATTAGAAAAAGACGACTTCGGGTTATACGTTTGAGAGCATCAGCGCCGCCGTTCTCTTCGCGCTTAAATAGATTACCTGCGCGCGCATCGAGCGCACAATAATAATAACATCGATGCTGTTGTTATTACTTATTATTATTATTAATATCATCATCATCATCATCATCATCATCATTACAGCCGTTGTCGTCGTCGTCGTCGTTCCGGGGCGAGATGTGTATTTTATCGACATCGTTACTACGGAGTCATCCGATATAGCCGGTATGCTAACGATTCGAAAACAAATATAAAAATATTCACATGGGCGACGAGACCGGAGTCGTGTTGATCAATCGCCGTTGATTTGCGTCGTATATTCTCGTACGAAGACACATGGAACGCATACGTCATTACGTCACGTGTACGGTATGGAAGACAGCAGAACGCATATATATAATAAATTATGCATTAAACGTGCCGGCGTTACGTTTTTATATGATGTTGTTTGCTCTATGAGTTACGCCGTCTAAGCATGTGAATGGCAATTTTGTTGGATACTTTTTGCTTCGATTGACGGATTTCGTTAATCGTAGATATAACGTTATTATAATATTGCAAAACAACACTTTTCCATCCAACGTATTTTCGTATATAAATAAATGCACATAATACATAGGTACATACATACATACATATCATATTATATTTATATGTATAGAGAGACAGAGAGCTGAGGCACCTACCCGTTACGTGACTTATGTTCACTCTCGTCGGTTTGATATCGCGAAAAATAATACGTTTACCGATATTATTTTCTGCACGTTAGTGGCCGACCTAGCCACCGACCTGTGGCCTGTCATAATATTATATCAATATATATTATGTACCTGCCGTTGTCGGTATGCTGCCCTATAGTTTTACGTAGGTAATAAATCGTTGAAAATAGTTAATATACAGCTGTACTTTATGTGACGATGGCTGGGGAGTAAAAACGACATGGTTTAGTTTTACACGCTCTCTCTTGACGGACGGCGTGTTTAATACTATAGAATTTGTTTTTCGGTTGAAAAAATAAATATGTCTTTTAATTCAGTCTTCACTACGGTGTGTAATATAGTTACCAGTAGGTACAGTAATGTGATGACGACAAAATGCTGAATCGCTGCACATATCTGATATCGAGTTTGTTATATTGCTCCCTTATTTGCCTACCCTTTCCACTCGCAAACACCCACATCGAATCATCGATGAAAAGTCGCGTTACAGAAAGGAGTATGGCGCTAACCGCACTCAACTCGTACTTCAATAGTTGAAAGTCTAATAAGAAAAAAGTACTTACGTTTGTTTGACTACATACATATAGTACATTTGATATATTATATACATAGGTATACCTTCTAAAAATAACATTGCAGCTTATCGATGGTCGTCGACTTCGTGGCTCGATAAAATACCCGAAAATCGTACATCACGAATGCCACCAAAGTTAAAAAACAAAATATCATATTATTGAAAAATCTATAAAAATATAAAAATATATGCACGTGAAACCCGTTGGCACACAGACGCCATTAACCAGCTCGTGCGTCATTTTCAGAGTTCATAAACAGCTTCCGATGCAGCTCTACACGTTCATAAATCGGTGGTGATCACCGCCAACAATATTTATTATTAATTACCGCAGTGCAGCACATCGTTAAATTTGTGTTAATGAAACATATATTGTCTGGGTATGTAAGTATGCGAAGTTATACGACTTGGACTTCAGAGGTCCCGTTGACATTAGTTTAATGCAAAATCAACACAAATGCAATGTTACCTATATTATATATTAATAAGTATGTTGATTTTAAATTTTAAAAGTATTACATATTGGGTTGTTTTAACGTTTTTGGACGTATAATTCGTTTTCGGACGGAATAATTCAATTATCGGATGTACAGACCCCTCGTAATTCTGCAGTCGATGCAAGCTAAATAGCTTCGCATAATTAATGATTAAAATTGTATTATAATGGGTACCTATACGAAAATGACGCGTTATTATATTAATATCATCTGCCAAAGGGTTAAATGTTGTGCTGACTTAATTTTTAAATTGTCCATATTAGAAAAACGGTTACTCTTCATTTATTTTAGACTCATTTTATAGATTTTACAATGATATGTGTTTTTTGTGTCCATCATCATATTTTAGAGCAGTAGGTACTGACGCTCTAAATTTTAACTTCAATAACTTTCCTGATAGAAAATTGAATTTATTTGGTAGTTTAAATAAACAAAGTCAAGAAAATAAATAAACAGAAACCAACGATTTAACTAACGATATAAATAGGTATATACTACTATAATAATTAAATATTAATAATAAAATTAAAATTAAAAATTAATTCGATCTATCATTGAATATACTCAATTATGTGGGCTGGTAGATCATCTTTGCTCAGAATCATAATTCGTTAGCAAAGGTTAATCATTAAATTTGAATTGAACACATAAATTAGTGCATTACAGTGATTTACTCAATGACGATGCACACTCGAAACCTACATCTGTACAGCAGGACGGTTACCTATAAGTTACAACTTTATCCCCATTTTTAGTTTTAGTTTTGCGCGGTCTATAGAATTACAATACAGTACTTACTGACCACTGTCTAGTAGAGTGTATTGTTATTATTATTGTGCAATAGATAATGGAATATAATTAGAGTTGCTGTATTCACGGACCTGATATCGTTTAGTATCGTATCGCAGGAACATTGAGCGTAAGTAGGGTGGATTGAGCCCGAGGTATCGCTGGAGCAATCTATAATTTGTTTATACAGAAACTGGAAAAGATTAATAAGATACTATTATATACTTATACACTATGTTCTGCAGCGAACGGAAAGGGTGTCGCCCCAATTTCCACCCCTCACGTCCGCCACTGCTATGCGCTAATAAATGTATAGTCGTCACTTGTTAGACCTTAAATACAAAAATAAACATAAGAACGGTTTTTTTTTTAATAAAAAAAAAGAGGTTTACAGAGTTCAGCCCACTCAAAACGATATTTTTAAGTTCATTTTTTTGTGTGTACATATTATTTTTATTTTAAGGCAAAATACATTCTATACCTACAAAATCAATACCGATTACTGAATAATACTTAACGTCCAACTTTAATCTCATAATTATATCTACGAAGTACTGGGTATAATATAAGTATAATATAAATACTCGGGCATAATTGACTAGCAGACTGTTGCGAGAGAATTTGAGAGGCTGGCTACATGTCTATATTTATAAAGTAATAACCTTTTCACTTTAAAAAAAAAAAATGAAGTTTTATCTTAAAGTATATTGTGTTATAATTCATTTTAATAACAGGCAATATAATAAATATTAATTTTAATTCAATAAATGTGTCTTACTATTTTATTATACTTGTAAACTATGTAATATAAATTACCAAGTCAGTATCTGCCTAAGTAGCGTTTGTATTAAAAATGTTTGTCTTGGTAAATTTGTCGACGGGTGTGATGTCCCCCTCTCGGCCGCACCTCGGCTCTATGGAATATCGAGATTTTAAGCCCCGCTAACGTTTTCCGTCGACCTATACGATTGTAACAGAAAATTGTGTGCGTGTTGTGCACTGGCGTGTATAACAACGTAATATATTTCGGTGGTTTGGAATAAATCGAAAACTCGAGAACAGTAGAACACCAGATGCTGGAATCTTCAAACGTGCGCGTGGGCGATTCACATGGGTTTCGAGAGTGCCCGAAAACCAAACGAAACGATATTATTATTATACTTAACATTATTAAAATAATATAATGCAGAGTGTTCTATTTCTGTGGTGAAAATAACGCTCCGACGATTGAGCTATATTAAACACGCGCGCAGAGGCGATGGGTTTTTGACGGGAACGATACCATCGACAAGGGATTCGAATGTATTATTATACTTAATGGCTTGCACTAACTCTTCTACTCCAATACAAATTGCGTGCGAAATGTCGAAAATCTAAATCGCGAACGCGCACGATAAACGGCATCGCGTAACACTGTAGGTATATGGGTATAATATATATTTGGTTACCGACTATTTAGACTACCAACGCTTTTATAGCGTATAATATATTTTGCAATATCATGTATTGTGTACGACCGCGGAGATGAGGTTGTAGGTATATGGTTGAATGTATATTATTATTATTCTCAGGCGCAACTTGACAACAGCATTTTCGACTTCCTACCATACTGTTTATGTACTTACTCTTGTAATAGGTCTGTAAATAATATTATACTAGTTGCAACCGTAAACTTGACATTTGTAACAAGCATGTCTTACCCTATAAATCCCATTTTTGACGTTCGGTAAAGTTATATAGCGGTTGATGCGTCTGTGAATTTACAGTTTTGAAGTGCATATAAAACGGAATTAATAAAAATATTTATTTTTAAAAACCTCTTTATTTAATATTATAATAGTCACCTACCTAGAGGGATGGATCTAAGCCATTTCATTTATATTACCATCATAAATTATTTAGACGTGCCATACTGTTGTATGCTGCTCAATATAATATACATATATATATATATATATATATATATTATTTTCATTGAGGTTGTCAGCCATAAATAGTGTTTGTGAACTTTAAGAGAATCCTTTAAACGTATATTCGTTGTAAGTTGTATGGAGTATAGCCGTCTATAGGTATGTATCAAACAACAATGTAAATTATAGATAATATCGTTGAAATTATTTGATCGATTGTAATTAAAATTGTTTTCTGTGAAATGATAACCCGCAGAAATCAAAAGTCAAAACCTTATTTATTTAATAATATTAGTTTTCAATTCAAAAAAAACAACTTTATTTTATCTTTAATAAAATACAATATTGTGTACCAAATATAAGCTTAAATTAACTTTGAAATATTGTAGAATATGTATATTGATTTTAGTTTCGTGTGCTAAGGTAGGAGAATAGTTTTCTTTGCTGAATGGCTTTGAACTAATACTTGAACTGTAAAAACTTTGAAATAATTCACGAAACACTAAACTAATAAATTTGACATATATGGGTATAAATAAGAATTTGTTGGGGTTTCTTAGATATAATATGCAAGAGCTCCATCTTCATAGAAAATGTTTGATAGTCCTTTGACAAAGATTGCGTTTTGACAAAAAAAAATTTTATGAATATGATCGGTAGTTAAAGTCAAAAATGTAAAATGTCTAAATGAAACGCTCCACTCAAAATCTATCAAAGTACTTATAGGTATATATAAATATTTGATATGATTAACAAAATATCTCGTATTGGCTATTTTTTGGGTATACAAGTATTTAGCTCTAAAAATTATTAATAATTATATTTTCTAATTTAAACTTACCTGCAGTCATGATAAGCATCCAACTCTTATCACTTATCACACTTTTTTAAAATGTTGATTAATCAAGTTCAAAAAACGTGTTCAAACATTAAATATTACTCTGTAGTAGTCTGTAGTCAGAAGTTTTTGCAGTGTTAATCAAAAAAAAAAGTTTAAAAACTTCTTCATATTTCATATAAATACTTTTTTATTTGAAATGTTGAAAATTGTACTCATAATGTATGAAATATAATATGAACAAAATATATCATGCTTAAATATATGGACTTATGTTTATTGGTTAGTATTTAATACAACGTTTATTGATACTATAACTTTAAAAAATTTTGATTTTACTTAAAAATAAAACTATTATGCAATTATTTGGGTTGTGTTATGTTTGATTTACAGTGAGTACCGATTTCATTTTAACGATATCTTTCACGTGGTACACCTTCTATTATAATTTATAAGTATATTCAAATACATAACACATATTACACATTTGATAATACTCATCGCTAATTGAAATTGAATTATTTTAATTTTAACTTAAACGTTGATCTAATTAGTACAGATTGATGAGAAGTATAAATGGTGTAAATAGTTAATGTTATAAAATAATTATATTCTAAACTTAAGCATATTTAAAATGCACCAAAATAGGCATTTATTTTTACGCGTTAAAAACTAATAGTTTAAAATGAAGGTTTATGATTAGTAATGCATATATCTGTTATGTATGATCAATTTGCTATAGTTGGAATCACCTGCAAATACTGATGAGTAACGCAGTGGCAGTGTTTCTATACATGAATGGTGAATGTATTTGAACGGAAGAAATAAAAATAAAACGAGTTGTTGCATGATAGTAAAATACAACAAAGTGGGCATTCACTGAATCGCTATAAAACAGTCTGAGGCACGAAAAGTCCGGAGTAGATAATATGTCCTAAGATTGAGAAGTCTGGAATAAAAAAGTCCGAAGTAAGAAAGTCCGGTATATATATGTATATGTAACGATATTTAACATAATAAATTAAAAAAAAAAAAAAATGCAATGATTATAATTTGTCACTATCGTGTACTTATAATATTATATTATATGATTTATTAGTTTCATTAAGTATTAACTATTTAGTTAACTATCTTAACTAGAAATATTCCAGTATAAATATGTATGTATACAAATATTTAAAATAATAAATTTAACCTATATTTTTTTCGAATATTTTGCCAATATTTTTTTATTTACAATATAATTTATTAATTTCCTCAGATAAATTATTTAGTTAAAATGTGTGTTAATACTAATTGGAAGTTTGATTGTTCATCACATCATATTTTTCCCTTTACCTAATTATATGTTTTCGACTTTTTAACCACGGGCTTTTTTACTCGGACTTCTTTTCCAAGGAATTTTTTACCTTGTGTTTTTTGGTAGTATACCTCATTAAATAGACGTATAAGTCCCTCACACCTCCTCAAAATTGAAATTTTAAGCATTTTGTTTTTTGGCAAATAATTGGTATGTATTTGCATGCTTTTTTATTCATCAGTTCTAATGTTCATTAGGCGTTGGAGGGGGAGGGGTAAGCATGTGTCTCCTTCCCCTCTTATCACTTATCAAAAATACTTATATCCATTTTTTTCCTAAACCAATATTTAGCATGTAGGTAATTAGCATTTATTTGCACAGCTGGTTCTGAAAATCTATCGTTATCCGTTGGTTCCCAAAATACGATTTCGCTTTCATAACTCACACGTGTCCCCGGTGTAACAGTAAAATCCTACACCTTGATACCACCACTCCCCTCCCCCAATCTTGTGTGACATTTTGGGAACTATAGATATCCTGGAAATGATTTTTCTGTTACATAATGACTCCTAAATGAACAGCATGTAAATTACAAAAGTTAGCTTAAAAAATAGGAATATATATACATAACATACTTACCACATGCTAAATATATTTTTTTTTGAATTGCTTAATTTAAATGAGGACTTGTGGATAATTTACTAGTTTCAAATTTAAAATTTTTAAACTATTAGGTAAAAAGTTAATTTCACTAATTGATTTCATTAGAACTTATTGTTTGATAATTTAACAACCTAACTTAATTAATTGCCATTTATAATATCTTAGCTTATTTCAGTGAATTTCAAATATAATTAGGTGCCGTAAGTTAAAAGTATGTGTACAGAAAATCTACAACTGTGGTTAAAATGAAAAATTAGTTAAATATTTTTTTTAAATTTAATCTCGCTGCTATGGTTTTTTAGTAAAATTAAACAAAATATTCATTATACATATTTCTCAATTTAATAATTTAATAGACACAAACATATTATACTAACCACCACGACAGCTAGTATAAAATAAAGAGAAATATCTGGATAAACTTTTAACAAAATTGTAAGTTATTAAAACAATTTGAAAGTTGCACAAACACAATTGTGTGACCCGTGGTAATTAAGAAAAATGGGTGAAACTAAAAAATTAAACTTTTTTTAACTGAATAAAGTTAATATTTTTTTCCATAATAATTTTAAAGTTTTAGTGTTGAATATATTATTTGGTTAGTGATTACTAATTTACTATTAACTTCCGAACTTTGATTTAACTTTACCAACTCAAGTTGATCGTTTTAATTAATTCGTAACCTTTGGTAAAATGTACAAAATAATTTACAGAAGCACGTCCAGAATATTAACCATTGATACAAAATAACTAGCAACAATTAAATGTGTACATAATAATATCCCTTCTGGCTTAACAGTTAATAATATTATATAATAATAAGTCGTGTAATAAATAATTAACAAGACTTGTCAGCGTTTACCTTATGGTTATAGTGTGTTACCTTAATAACTGCATCGCTCAACTTAGTTTTCTCCCACGTGACCATACCGGAATCCTTATGTGATAAAAATTAATACAATAAAAGGTATAAGTTAATCCCGAACACGTGCTCTGTATGAATATACAGTTGTTGACGAAAAACTCACACACGGTCACGATGGACGGCTAAATCATGAAAACAGAACACGTTTATTTACAAATCCGTTGGTAATAATTAATTATTAGACCGCCCCATAGAATAGGGGGAAACTATCAGGGAACCACAACTGTTTGATACTGAACTATAGTTACCAAACGAATGATTCACAATAATTATAGACAATACAGTAAACGCGAACTGCAGCTACGTGACCTTATGCCCAACGGCCATTGTGATGGGTATAAATGAAAAAAATATATAAAAAAAAATGGAACAGCGCACATTGCGAACCTACCTATATGATATATAAAATAATAAAAAATCAGAGCTGCCAAATTGAATCCCAATCAACCGAATCGGTTAAACGTTTTAAATCGGATATTTTATAGGAAAACTGAATCGGTTTCGGAATACAATTTGAGATGAGCCTCAAAAAATAGTTACAAAAATGTCCGATACCTTTTTTTTTTTTTAATGTTGTGGAGAGATCAATCTGTTTGATTTGTGTCCATACAGTGTCTGGTAGGAATAGAATCTATAACATCAAACTCCAACCTTTGATCACGGTGGTGATATGACACGTTGTACGTAAAGCTGCTTCGAAATCAAAGAAGACGGTGTCAACTGTTACATATTTTGTGTCGTCTTTGAAAGCAAGGCTGTAAATTTCTGTAGTTTTTGTCGAGTATACTATGCTGAAAGTGATATAAACAAACAGATTTCATATCTTGATAAAAATTGAAAAAGATTAAAATGGTAAAAAATGATAAATAGGTAAAAATGTAAAATATTGTGTTGGACAAATTTTGAATGTAAAAAAATGAATGTGAATAAAAGTATTAAATACAAAATATATAACTATATTGGCTCAAACTTTGGCAGTCGCTTAAGATAATAACGATAATGATAACTGCAATAACAACATGTAGGTAGGTAGGTACCTACAATATTATATTTTATAATGTGAATAATAATTACTCACAATCAAACGGGGATCAGCTTGAAGTTCGGCTAAATGAAACCGATTCGGTATCAGTCTACAAAACTACTTGGGCGGTTAACAAAGTGTCACTATTCGTGATCCGCGAATCGTTCGTGGCCAAGAAATAAAAAAATAAAGACGATACCTAGTTTTTTAGCGAACCTATACAACTACGCGCAACATTTATATCTCCCAAAAATTGTAATTACGTCGACATAATTTAAAACATAACAAAACGAATTCTCTGTAACAGATTATGGGCATGAGGTACCTATTATGTGTGCTTGTTTGTGTGTGTGTGTATGTGTAGGCTGTAGGGGACGTACGTAGGCTCATTAAATATTGTAATAATAAAATCATGATTGCGACGGGAACATATATGTACATTGAACAATGCCGAAAAGTTTGCTCGCCTGACCAGCTTTATTTTAACAACTCCGTACTTATAGTATATTTATGTATAATGTGTATATTATATATTTTCGGATGCTTTGTGACCCTTGTCCGTTCGTTTATCTCCACCGCCGGTCATAGTTTGCCACTAGGACTTTAATGTAATATAATTTCACCCTGTGATGTTAAGCATCCAATATGGCCGTGGCTAGTGGTTGATAAAGGATAATATGCACGTGTAATGAAGTGTATATTATACAGTAACGAACTTCGATTCAACGAAATATTTTTGACAGCCGATTCTAATTAAAAAGACATTTATTCAATTATATTCATCAAATTCGTCTATATAGGCTACATGACTTTTTTTTTGTCTATGTAATTTTATAGTATAGAAGTTTCACTGTAGTATATTATAGTATTATACTAATTTGATAAAAAAACATTTTCATATCGTTACAGAACAATAATATAAAAATATAACACTAACACACTCACTAATCTAAATAATTGAAAATTTGGTTTTCAAATTTTAAGTATACACTATATACACATACATTGAAACTCCAAATATTCATTATTAAAGGAAACATATTATTATGTGGTTAGCATGTTTGATGAATCTACCTGTATTTACTGGTATACGCTGTAGCCAGTATATTTATATACACGTCATGACCGCGAATTGAGATACCATTATTATCTTCTGTTCCTCGTCGACATTGAGTACCTGCAGTACGTATCTAATATGTAAATATTTGTAATTTGTATACTATTAAAACGCGAGTATGATGAGTAAATGAGAGAGTGGTGGCAGAGGAAAAAATTTGGTTGTTTAATATAAATCATACTGTGTCGCACGTTCAGAAGCTGTTTGGCTAACAGCTGCAATTCAATGACAAAAAATATCGTCAGTTAGTTGAAAACAAAATAAAATTAAAGTTCATTTTATTCCATTAAGCAATTTAAGCTTGTATTTTGCAATTACTATACAGGCACTTAATATAAAATTGAATTTAAGTATTTGCAATGCAAATAGTATAATGCACTGCAGCTTTGAACACATAAAATCGAAATCGATAATATTCCTTATAATTTATTATAGCCAGTAAATTAAAAAAAGTAGGGATATATTGGGTGCTTTGACCTTCTTGTTGGTCAGATGTGCTAGAGCGAAATTAATATCACTGTGTTGTAGAGTTGGTGAGCCCGGGCCTGTTTAAAGAACCTAACCTAACCTAAACCAGCTCGTGTATAAAAAACCACAACAGAGGAATGTACGTTTACGGTAACAGAGGGAATAATAAGTGGTAAATACCTATTTGTTGTCCATTTGGGTTTTTAGTACCAGAGATACGAACAGATTACGTTTTTGACTGTAATAATGATAGCGAATGCGTTTTTTTTTTTAAAACAAAATATTAAATATTTTATTATTTTTTATTGTTTTTACTTTTTACGAAAATAAAAATATACAGACTGAGTTATAAAATCGTATCGAAAAGGTCAATTTCGTCTTCTAGAGCTGGTCGACCGAGTGCATTAGAATGGTTTTTAAAGATTTCGAAAATAGATAAGTTTAATTGTATACTCCAGAGTCTATATATATTATTTATTGCTATGTTTAGGTATTCGAGTTAGTTTGAAAATAAAATCGAATCTAGTATTTTTTTTATATTTTATACCCGAAATACTTTCCCGGTATAATATAACAACCGGAACATAATAAATGTACTTATTTTTTTTTATTGAAGTACAATAAAGTTTAGTATACAATCTGTGAAAGTAAGAAGTACAATAAGCGAATTATATTACTGAATTTACTGATAAAATAAATAATACTCGTATTACAGGTTATAATAAGTGGAATGAGTGTTTCCCTATATTATGCTATAATAAAGCATTGAAGACCTACTCCTCACCACGAGCTTGTTTAAAGGAGAAGGCTATAATCACTAATCAACTCATGTAAAAAACTTTTAATTTGCGATTTTATTATGTTACCTGAGTTGAAATAAATTATTATTATTAAGATATTTGATATAGAAATAGGATTGTACAGTTTATATTTAAGCTAAAATCGAGTACTTATAATGTACCTAAATGCGGTTAAATAAAAATTATAACATTTTTTCGTAAGCACTTTCTCAAAACGTTGAACTTAAAAACAGAGACTATTAATATAAAATATTTGATATTTATCTGATGAAAAAGTAGTGAAGTAGGTATTACAATTCATATTTATATACAATTTATTTTCATTATTATGAACTAAATTTTTAGTTTTCTAGAATTAGGTATAAAATACTGATGTTCGAAATGGATACCTAATAAAATGAAAATCAGAATTTATTATTTTAATATTATACAGATTGTGTGCAGTGAAAAAAAAAATAAACGACATGAATATACCAGAAATATTTATGTTAAAAACCGGCGAAGTTGAATAATTTAGTTAAACGGTTTTGCGTGACATTCGATGACATATTCGTACTAAACAGAGCATGATTAATAATTGAATTTCAAAAACTGTTGGTGGAGTTAATCTCTACCATAATAAAACGTGATCTCTTTATTGCTGCTATATTACTATTATTTTTTCGCAAATGAAAGCTTTCAGTACATTTTGAAGCGTTTTTTTTTTTGTTCAAATAATTGCGGTGAGTTTTTAGATAGTCCGTCTGTTTATTAAAAATTAGCATTTGACTTAAAACATTTTTACATACACAAACCCACCAGACATTGTTGTGCACTCGAGCGCCGTATCCAAATCGCGGCGGCGGTGAGTAAATTCGCACCAAGGTCCGATTTTCCCACCAAATAAGGTACATCCAAATCGAGTTTAGAGTCTAAATTCAACTACCGACCAGAGTGGTACTTAACACCCAAATGTCAAACATCTTGTAAACTCGCAGTGTTGTAAAATATATCATTTTCAAGTAAAAACAAAATTTTTAAAAAAGAACTGTTGTCAACAATTCATACGATATGAAAATAAAAGCGATTAAAACGATTATCAATGAGACGATGTTTGGTAGTAGGTAGATTAAACTGTAAATATCGTGTAATTACTTTTATCATAAATGTGCGACAAATGCATTAGCATTTAAAATTTTAGTGTAGCCGATGATTAGAATATACAGTGTTGGCACTTGGTGGAACCCAACTACAGCTTTTATAAACAATAATAATAATATTTTTTTCATTGAAATTATATCTTCTGTCATAGATATTACAACAGCGATGTAGAAATTTTCCAGCATATTCCGTTACGTCATATGAGTTGTTTTTTTAATTGGGAAAAAAGTTAGTATTGTACAACTAATGTTGAAAAATATAATTTACACTTGAAGAATTACGTATATTATAAAAAATGTACAAACATATTGTTTTTAATAGTTGCATTGAATTCCGTTGATTTCCATTGTTTACGGCAAAGTTTAAAATCCTGTATTTGCTTAAAGTGGTATTTTGAGTGCTGAAAAACACCGGAACAGCCCCCGCCTAATTACGTCCCCGGGATCAAAGGATTAAATTTCGGCAGCTCACAGGTAAACAATTCATTACTTTGGTATATCTGTAATTCGTAAACCATAATTATAAACAGAGAATAATGTACCGTTTAAAACAGACTGTTATACAATCATCAACACAAGAAAGCATATCGTCGGATGAATACACTTTAGATTATCCTTGAAAGTTCTACTATAATAATTCTGTTTGCTATTCAAGGCATAAAATTCTTAATTTAATAAAAAAAATTATTGAATTTTAACGAAACAAGGAAATCCACAAACATTTTTAAAGATTGATTTACCACTGGCTTTTTTTTTAGTATAAAACACCATATTTAAACTATTATATAGGTACCCCTTAAAGTGTAACAGTTTTTAAATAATTATTTTTTTATTCAGATTTTAATCATAGTTGCTTTAGTTCTTGATGAAACCAGAAATATTCATTAAACAATTAACTATCAAATATAGGCACACACTTATTAATAATAAGATAATAGCTTTACATATTTATATTCTTCAATCTCTCCACTTAAAGTTAAATAAAAAATAGGATGAAAGAAATACTTGCTGTTTCCAATTTACAAAACCTGCAACTTTATTTAATAAAAATACTTTTTTATAATAGTTACAAAATGCAAAATGCAAAGAAAAAATTAAGATTTATTAAAAACTAAAATACAGTTGGTACATACTCTGAATTTAATTTAATATATTTATATATTGTCCTTACCTCAATTCAATCAGTTTAAATTTAAAAAGAAGTATCAATTTATATATTAATTAAATTCTACAACAATACATAGGCACGAGGTGGGGACACTTGAAACATTTTTCTTTTAAAATTTTAATTATAAGCCAGAGTCAAGACACTCGTCAGTCATCGCACTACAACAGTTTAAGTTTACTATTTTTAATATTATTATTTATTAGCAAAATATCATAGATATCTGTACTGTAGTGTACAAGCATTATACATTTAAATGTTATCACAAGAAAACCCATCAATCATTGCGATTATTATGAATAACGAGCTGAAGCAAAAACATTATTTTTTAAGTCAAATTAATAAAAATTACTGTGTGTAATATACTTATAAAGTGATGTAACTAATTCAAATAGATACTTATTACTTATATAGTGCTTTCTGTATGATATTAATTTTTAGAAAATATATTTTATTCTATGAAATATAAAATAATTTATGGCTTTTATATTACCATTGTCAAACTCACAAATGTTGCAAAATTAATTGTATAAGTACTATACAATAAACGAGGAATAACAAATGTATACATTTATTTACTGTACATTTCAATAAAGAAAACGTATCGATTTCATAATAAACGGATAAGCTATTCAGGGACTAACATAAATTATTACTTCCATGCGGTATGTCAAGGTATTATTATGTCGTTGCAAGCCGGACTCACATCCACTTTATGTCGTATGATACGACAGCTCATATCTCATAACTTTTGGTCGGGTTGACAAAAACTAGATTTTGTGGCACTGCACGTGTAACTTGGTCGAGCGTCGTAAGTGTGCGACGAACTTTGCTGGAAGTGTGGAGCTCAAGGAGTTTCTACTTTCTAGTGCCGACCGTTTCAGACTCATCACGCGATTCGGTGTAATTGAACGTCGTATTTCAAAATGTGCTGTGGCAGAGTACTACAATAGTGCGAACGGTAAATAATAAAAGTAAAATACAATACTGTTATAGTAGTTGATAATATATTATAACAATTATTTACTGGCTAATTTCGAGTTCGTCCAGCCTCTAATTATGGTCGACGCGTCCGAAATCGATTTCACAATTCACAATTCTACAAACCCCTCAGGTTGTCTCGATCGTCCACGATGGATTTGTCGAATAGATGTGCTTTGTCGTATGCTACTTCGGAGCGGAACGCAATCGATATTTTTCAATCGCAAACACAGGAACTATGAATCGAGAATTGTTATTCACAAGTTATCGGATTAATTTAGAATTTCGGGTTTGAAAAAGGTTAAGTGAACAAAATTAGAACTTTAGTTGAACGAATTTTTTCTAATATTTTAGTGTTAATTGGTTAGTGTTATATTGCGTCGCATTCATGCGCCTTACTTTAGAGTATTATGGTTTGTAGCAATTTGTGCCACAACGTTTTAACAATTTTAATTTTAAAGCAAAATGGAACAGAGTAGGTAAATGTTTTTATAATAATTTAGTACTATCAAAAATGTTTCATTCAAATCACATTTTTCAATGAGCGACCAGGAGGTTATCATATTATCAAGTGCATTCATAACTTACTCTCGAATGCTTCCGAATCTGATCGGCTACAAAATGTATTATTAAACGGACTCTTATTTAAAAGAATAAGTATAAATCGTTACAGTTTTTTTCCATTAAGTCAGTTCGATTCCGCTCCAAACAAGTGTATGACAATCTTAAACCAGTATAATGTATTCAGTGCTTTCCTTTCATTATAATATGTAATTTTTTAAGCCTGCAGCTGAAACAGCATAATATTGTGGACACCGTTTTATTACGATTTTACGACGAAAAAAAATTGCTTTGGACGAAAAACTGCCCGAGGATAAGTATTACACCAAAACTAGGCGACGGACCCGGCTGTAGCTTTAAGGATAACCAACTATATAGTTGTTATTGACTCACGTAATCTGAATGTTTTGCTAATTTTTTAGCTCCCCCCCCCTCCCCTACTCATAAGTTTCAATGATTTTCGTGTTATTTGATAAAATAGTTAAAGTGAAAACAATTTCAACAAAGAAAAATCAACAGTTTATTACTAAACACCCAAATTGCTTTATGCAATACTTAATTTTGTTTGACTTACAGAAATAATGATGTAGGTAATATAAATAAATTCAATGTTCAAATTCAAGTACCTACATAATAAAAGTAGTAAAACGCATTTTATAACTATTTTCAAATAAGCTCGAATCATAATAACATTTTGGATTATTTATATCGTGGTAACATAATAATTATAATAACATATTCATCCTTATTCCATATTACACGTCTTGTGTAGATCTACCATTTGGCGTGATGCCTAATTATTATAATTTATAAGTAATATAATATAAATATATGTATATATATGTATAGATTTACATTTTTTGTTACAAATTCTTCTAAATTCAACTTTCCATGATATTACTGATAGAAAAATGTATTACTTATAATAATATAAATGTATATCAAATATCCTCAAAAAAAGATGCTAATACTTCGTCTTTACTCAGAATTGTTTTCTTACGCAAATTGAAATCAAATTTAACATTCAAATATTCAATGGCAAGGTACACTCAAAATCAAAAAGTTGCCACACCAAAAGAAATACAACAACCACTTACATATTTTGATTACTAAATACTATATACCTGATTAATTTTTTTTCTTCCCCTAAAATTTGGCTGTTCAAAAATGTCACCTTCCACCTCTTTAAAATGTGTTTCTACTCCCAGGCGTCAAAGAAACCCTTTCAACATGTCACTAAGATATATGGTACTACAATAGCTGGTATAGTAATTATTCGCATTTGTATATTTAAATTTTACACTTTGAGATTAAACAGAGGATTGATTAAAATTAAAACACTGCATAATATATTATGTATGTTGGGTATGATGTATATACAATATAGGTACCCACTGCCATTATTATAATAGTCTATATACAGTATGCACACACTTATTTTTAATTGTTAGTAATGAGAAAATGAGAAAAAAGTTTACTTATGATGTTTAAAAACAAAGTGTACAAAGTAATCAAAACTTTTTCCAATCATTACTTTTTTTTATTCTATTTCTGTAAAATATTATTGGAGCATGTTACGTATGTATACATCTGGACTTGGAAAAGACTACCTACACGATAGTTAAATAATTATCATGTAGTAATATCTCAAGTAAAATGTACGAAATGTAAATATTATTTATTTGATTTTAATTTTAAAATTTATAATATACTTAGACTATGACTAATGACTATCTCTGTATATATTATGTAGTATGTACCCACTTATATTTAGACATAATTATGTGACGTACAATATTGTTATTGGACGTGTAATCAGTAATTACTCTTGAAATGTTGAAATATTACATGCAAGTTACAGCCAGTGTGTACAACTATTTATTGCTTTAATCTTTTATTACTTTTGCATACCTATACAGTATACATAACTATACACATTTGATAAAACACCATTATTGTACATCATAGTGCCCACGTCAAAATAATAAAAATAATACATGTATTTAGATGTAAAAACGTCTACAAGTGTCAAATACCAGATGAACATAATAAATTAACTCATCAAAATTGAGTTAGGTGTCTAAAAAATAGCCGCGATGACGATTTACAACAAAAACAATATTACATAGGTAGAAATATGCAACTATACAGACAAACGCTGCGGATCGAACGAAATTAAATTTGCAAGTGATTGTTAAAATGACACTCGTCACAAATATCGGCATGTTAATACTCAATTATATGAAAAAAATTGTTGAATATTTTGAATTACATCATAATATAAAATATGCAAATCCGTCCTAAAATAAAAGAAAAAAATCGTATAAAATGTGCATGCTCACTTAGTGAATTTCCGTGAAGTTGGCCTGCCAACTGTGTCCAATCGATTCGAAAAATGTGTTAATAGTTTGCAAATAAATTGCAAATAATTCCTAGTTGGCTTCTAAAATATACGAATTAATTTTTTTTTTTGTCAAATTATATGTTTTTTTTGCTGCCAAAAATGGTTTTTATGGTTAATAATATTTTATTGACTTATTTAAAAATCCTGAATCCTTTTTTGCAAAATATTTTTACGTTTTTGTCCGATTGGAGAAAATGGAAATCACATGTTGTTTAAATTTCTTTAAATAATAAATATTAGTTGGTGGTTAACTTTGCAACTTGAAATACGTTAAATGTGGTAGAATATTACATTTATATCACTAGGTCAAACTGTTTTCTCTTAATACTTACATACCGTTGTTTTAATATTGGATACCTATAGGTACAGGCGGCTTGGAGGATCCGACGTGATAGTACAGATATAAGTGGTAGAATATCATCAGAAACTCCTTCTATAAGCATGATATTTTTTTTACCAACTCGTATGACATACACGCGTAGAGATTAAATTTCCATCGAAGTTTAAAATAAATTCATACATTTATATATATAAATTATGTATTATACTCTTCGAATGGAATTTTACAACAACTTCTGGATTTCCGTATTACAACGCGTTATAGGGTATAGTAATAAAAAATATTTGTCGTGGGTTTCTTGTGCACGCATTTCTTATAAGGAATTTTTTTTCCTGTTTAGGCGCTTCAATAAAGACGCCTTTATGTCTTGTTGAATATTGTATATATCCATTTGTATGTGATGACGCGCTCGACGTTCGTAGGTTTATATGCCCCGAAGACTGAACGCGATTCGACCTGTCAACGATATAACCTACTACAACTCTACCCACCAATAAAAGCGCTATGCATTCACCCAGCGTTGTTTGCAATGAGAACGAAAATCCCGGAAACATATTGTTTCAGACCACTAAAACACTTGACCATTTATAGATCAAAGAGAATAAGGAATCTAGAGACAAAAGAAATGGAACATTGAAATTGAAATATGGAATACAAACGGAACCATGTTAAGTTATATTACACTTTAACCAACAAAATTATACAATTGTGATACAAAAAAATAAAAATATTGTGTGATAATAACTACGATCAAAAAATAATAGTCCAGTATGTATTTCATTTTTATTTTTAAGTACCTACCTGTATAATTTACTAGAGACATCTGAAGAAAATTGTATGTTGCTTACATATTTTAATTGTATATATTAGAATTAAGTCGTCCTACAACGGTAAACGACAAAGATGGCATTGGTAATATTGATATTACATTATGATATAAAAATAATTTATATCATGATGAAACCTATAATGGTTTTGAGTTTTGCATATTATAGTGCTCGATAGCGCCACTGAGTTTCGATAAAAGTTTTTCAATACGTTCTTAGTAGTTAGTAAAGGATAATGAGTAATATTCCAAATTCTGTGTAGTACACTATAACATAATAAGTTTGATAATAGACTGGTCCAGAATCAAAACACAAAGAAACTTTAGAATGTTTCCAAAATGTTTTCTTAATTAGCTGAAGGTTTTCATTGAATGTATTAAATGGAATTATTTAATATTTTTACATTACCACACCAAAAACTTGTGCAGACCAGATAAAACAAATATATAAATATAGTTGATTTTAAAATACTTATTAATTATTTCTTTTAATAATGTTACGGGCAGTATTTTATTATTGTAATGGAATCTGAGGTATTGTTATAAAGGGTGATCAATTTAACGTATTCATTATTACATAAAATATTGATGTTTATTAAAATGTATATTTTACATAATTTTAAGTCTTTAAAAACAAAATTGTTCTAATTAAGTCACGTTTTACTACTTTTCTTATAATTTTTGACTAAAAAATGTACTTTTAATCCCTTCTTTAAAGCAGAATATTTTTTTAGATTACCTACATGCTACTTCGATGTGTAAACATCAAATTTTTGACGAGTAGTTTATGAGTTATAATTATTTAAATTTTAGATGAATAGAGTGGAGTTGTATAAGCCATAGAGGTGCTCCTCGAAACGTAGGTCTACTTCTTCACTTGTCTAAACTTAAAATAATTATGGGTAACTAATAATAAACTTCTTGTCAAAAATTAGATTTTTATGGATAAAAATACTTCGAATAATATAACGCTTAAATTTAAAAAAAAATGTATATTGTAATTCAACGAAGTAGTAACGAATAGTAAAAATATAATATTTTTCTAAAAATGTTTAGTAAGGACTCAAAATAATGTTTTAGAAATATTTTTAAAAATCGTTAGTGTTTTCTGAAATTGTTAATGCCTTACGTTAAATGGATCACATAATGTAGGTATACACTATACAGTATACAGTGTACATTATACATAATATTATACTACGATTTCATGTGATTTATGAAATAAAAATATAATTCTGACTACAAAGTGTATTAATAAAGTTAAATTGTTCGAATTTGTTGTTCCTAAAATTCCCCACCCTAACTAATTAATACATATTAATATATTATAATATGTAACTAATAAAATCGTTTTCGAGAATAACCGAGTGGGTGTCAAGATAGAATCATTGAATGACCTCATTCTAGGTTAGTCATTTCCATAGCATTGTTATTTAATATTTTAAAATATTACGAATATTGTTGTCTCCCATAATAATTATAAGTTAAGTAAAAACTTAAGCATTAAAGAATTAAAAGAATTATTAGTCAGTAAAATACATTAAAAAATAGTATTGGTCAAACAGATTGAGGTTTTTAAAAGCGAAAGATCAAGACTACAATATATTATCATGCACTTAAGATTAAAATCACATTAGTTTATTGTACAAAAATTTAAAGAGGAGGAATGAATAACAGATAAATAGAGACTTATTTGTACACAGAAAATGTCAAGTATTTAAAACTTATATAGAGCTCTAAATAACATTGAATATTTTTTATTCATTTCCTTGTTGAAAATGGGATAATATTTTATCAAAATAAAACAGTTTGACCCAAGATTGTTTGTTGTACATTGTATTTATTTCTGGTAAATTGTGCCTACGCTGTATATGACGTTTAAGTTGAATTTTAAACGAATTATTATATTTTGACCGTTCAAAGGATATAATAAACTACAAAAAGATGTGGTTGGACATTTGTGTGACAAACCTTAAGCTACTACCGGATAAAGACCGTAGGGGTTATTTGAAAATGTTGTGCTTTAAAAGTTATAATATAGGTTATAACGTTATAAGTTTAGAACGTTGTATTTCAATTACACGAGTGTTGGATTATTTTCAAAAAAAATTATGTTAGTTATACGCTTACTTGTTGTCAACAACCAACTATACACGACAATAAGAGGTGGCTCACAATTTATTGTAATATCGCAAATATATTGTTACTATTATTACATTTATCTGATGCCGCCTAATATCAATACAAATTTAATAGAAAGAATTTATACTTAAAATATAAATATAAATGTGAGAATTGTAAGACATGAATGCCGGAACACGGATATTATGTTTCAGTTATAAAAAAAACCCTTGAGGAAGGAGGGGGTCCCAACATAGAGAATTCTTTGTCATTTCCGTGCCTCTTGGCACTTTTAAACTAGCACACTATTTCCAGAAGGAGATCAATATCAATGCAATTGATTATAGGTGTATAAAAAAACTATTAACTAGATACAAAAAAACACAATCTTTCAAAAGTTAATTGCCTCTCTCAACAATTAAAGTATAGGTATCTACACAATTTTTTTCTAATGCGCTTTATAAATACACTACTGCTTCCCTGGAGCCTTCATTAAACATAATCCATATTTTCTATTAAAAATGACTTGGTTATCGAAAAATCTCGAACTTTTGACATAAAAGGACGTTGAAGTACACGTTTAATGTTTGAAGAATAAAGTAATACTTTTTATTAAAAAAATGTCAATACAAAATCAAAACCGTGTAAGGTAGTGATTATATATTTTATGCGTAAATGTCGAGTATGTTCACATTACAAACAACAAAAATATTACGTCGTTTGCGTCCTTCACCCCTTTCCAATAATTGTTGATGCCCCATCATATCATTATTAACACGTGCCGACGTCGCCTTCGCTTGAATCAACCTCTGCAGTCGCCGTTCACATGTTTCGCTGGCACGTTGTTCCCGGCACTTTGAACAGAGTTTGCAAATGTTTGCTGTCCATGTCGAACGGTTGCTACGATGTGTTGTACGCGACTATACTATTATTTGTTATAACGACAAGAAAAATACTAATCCCACGATGACGACGATGATGGCAATAATGATGGAGTAACGATACGATATTATTGTTATATCTATCAAGTCTATTCGGAAACAGTCAACAGGAATATGTCGTCGCGAGTCGGTAAAAAATAAACGGAAACGTAAAAAAGGCACCGCCGCGGCCGTGCAACGGGTTTAGCGGAATGAGATTTTTTACGCAGATAGGTCGCGTGCGCGCGTCGTTTTTGCGTGTCGTCTCGGACGGGGGCCGAGCAACCGGCGGCCGGCGACCGCAGTCGTTGTTCCGACGTCGTTCTCTGTCGGTCGGACCGAGTCGGACGAGTCTGTGTATGTTTTTATATATATATATCGCGTTCGTCAATCGTCAAATGCGTAGTGTCGGCAATTGCATAATTTAGTGTATTATAAAAGGTCCAATCACCCACTGGTCACTGCCGCAGAAAAATTTTGATTACGTTATCAGTTGGACCGAATTTTGCCGGTTTTTAACTTCGCAAGTGAGTGTGCACCGATAACGCATGGCGAAAGCTATAAATAAGTATACTTAGCGCAATCCAATACACCTATTGATGTAGCGTTCGACGTCACTGAAATTTTCCCAACGGTTTTGAGGATCCATTATGGAATTACAAAATTAAAATAATTATCGTTGTCTGTATACCGAGTTACCGAGCTATAATAATAGTAATACGTATTCAATATACTTAGAGTATTGGTGTATACTATTTTAAATGCGTATAGAGTCCGAACAGTGTCGGTACGAATGCCGTTTCAAGCCGGTTTCTATAAAATATTATAGTCTCCGAAACGCTGCCTGAACACGACCGTTTCGTCGTTTCCACACGTCGCTCGGTGATTTTGAAAATCATAATAATTGCAGCCATAAGTAATGTTTTATTATCTATCCAGCACCATACCTACACGCTAGCCCAGACCAGTTTTTCTTATACGATGTTATATACTAATACGACCCTCGTAAAAAAAATATATATATTTAGTAGGTACCGCACTACCGCAGTCTCTCGGTGGTCGAGAGAACTTGAATGACGGGTGTAGGTAACGCAGGTGCTCATGTATTGGAATGTGGACAATGGTCCTACAGATCGTATTCGTTTCGCGAAGAAACGGTGACGTGCACGACGTGACGACCATTTTTTTTTCTGGTCACCTGGAGACTCAGACGATTTTCGGGAACGTCTGTCGTCGTTTTTGCCCATTACGAATAACGTGGGAATCCCGCGGGTGCTTCCCGTTTTCCCGCACAGTTACCAAGCACCACCACCGAGTGCGAACGCCGAAACGGATTACGAGCTAATAACAAACTGACGATGCGGAACGGCGGGACACAATGGACCTTTCGCTAATAATAATAACAATAAAAAAAAACTGCAACAATGTAACCTATAAATAAACTATTTGTGATGAAAAAAAAATATATATATATATCATGTACCTACTTATAGCGTACCTTTTCCAACGTCTAAACTACAGGTATCTGCGTTTTTCGGATTAGTTCAATTACAGTTTACTATTTCCTTTTTTTTTTTTCGTTTTTTCGTTTTTATTAGTTACTTATCACCGACCATACGATAAGTCTTAGTAAACGATTTTTAAAATATTAACTTACATGTTATAAATATGTGGTCGACTTTTTTGTAATAAATAAGCCTATAAAAATCAAGCATAATATTTCATACATGCCTACTAACTACAAAGAGTGATTATAGTGTTGTGGAAGACAGGACACATTTAAAAAAGAGAAGCGTATTAACACTTCAACTTGATTAGTACGTCATGATATTATTTTTGGTAGGTATTATAATATTATGGTCTGGGGACAATCTCCTTTTGAGTCTTTGATAAGGGTTTCCTAAAAGTTGTTGAGTGTATAATCTGTTAATTGAAAAATTAATCGATTAAGCATAAAACGATACAAACTTTCATCAACAGAATGTTATGTTTAAGTAGTCGTATAGGTAATAATATTTAAACAAAAAATATTTATGCCACGTACAATTTGGTATTTTATCGGAATCAATTTGCTGTAATTTTGGTTTGTACATTTTACTCATAATCTGTATTTCCATGAGGATAATATAAAGATATAAGCCAAACACAAATACTATCGATTTTACATGATTTAATTTAAATAAAAAATAATAACTTTTTATAATCTGGTATGCAAAAAAACAATCGATATAATAAATTTATATTGATTTATTTTTTATTGCGTATTAAATATTTATACTTTTGATTTATTTGTGCATACAATATACTGTTGAAGTATAGTATAATATATCATTATACAATATGTGAACAATCATTGATTTATTTGTAATCTTATAGATTAGTCGTACTCAGATATTTAATAAAAATGTCTGATTTAATATCTTGTGAAATAATAGGGCAAGAAATAGTTGATTTATTAACAAAATTATACTTCTTCGTCATTGATATATTATACATATATTCGTTGATCAAAATAATCTCTAAGATAATGATAATATTACTATAACCAATTCAGTCGTTAATTTTCTGTATAAGCACTATTAAAATGCACTGAATCGAACTAATTTATAAATTAAATAAATAACAAGTATATAATAGAAGTTGATAAAGACGTATATTATCTGTTTTTTTCAAATATTTAAACGAGTGTTTGTTTTTATGTATGCCTCTTCACTTTAATTTTATTATAAATTGAAATATTTCTTATTATTTGGATTTTTAAAAGCCATTTTATAAACCAAGACTTAGTATATTTAAGTAGATATACGTATAAAGAAATGCAGCTTAAATTTTAAATGCATTCATTTTTTCTTTGAGTCAATCTGAAAATTGTACGTTAATAATTACAATCAAATAATATTACTCAACTGTAAACTGATTAATCAAAAAATATAATCTCCCGTTCTTCTGGTGGAATAAAAAAAAAAAAGGTACAGAAACAAACAATACCAATAATTAACAAGTATTAAACATTGTACGATTTAATGATGAAACTCATATATTTTTCACAATATTTCTTACTCATTTTTACTTATGTAGGTACCTACCTAGATGAAATTGCTTTGTTATCTGCATTTATCATCTACAAAGTTTTCATTTTGATTTTTTGATTTCATTAAGATAGTACAATAATTAACAAATTATTGTGTAATAGTTCTATTATATTATTAGGTAATCGGTTATCTGTTGGTTGTTATGATGGAATGAAACAGGAATGCCAAACAAAAGTTGTCATCATGTTTTCTACGTGTGAGATATATAATATAATAAAACGATAACTTATTACGGTAATGAGTAGGTAGGTACTATCATTGGTACCTATACTTGACATAAGTCGCTAAAAATCGAGCAATGATAGTTTGATCTCATGCCAATATAATTAATTAATCATGGAGTTGGATGAAATTAGGTTCAATTAGACTGAGATAGCAGTTTATGTATGTATAATTAAATTTATAACAGACGTACATCAGGAGGAATGTTAGATCTTGTCTTACAATAAATGATTGTGAATAATATATTATACTTGTTGTATTTTTGTACCACCGTTGTTATGATATCATTATATACTCATATAATTATACCTACCAATGTCATTTCCTACTAGATTGCATTTAGCGGCACTTGTGCTTCAATGTACAATTCGTTTAAGCGCGTACAGCATTCACACCGTTTATGTTTTTTAATAGAACTATTAATCCTCAGTTACACTAAAATATTCATGTAACAGGCTTGTAAGTGTAACATTATACTTATACCAGTCCTCTTTTATAATAACGGAAAAGATTTTGTTATAAGCATGTTTTGTTTCCTTAACTCGATGGGAATATTTTCTTTCACCAAAAAAATATTTTTTTATGATATATTATGGTAAATTGGATGTTGGTTGATCATGAGTGCAATATGCAACTACATCTAGGATCAAAGGTTATATTGTTAAGGATTAATTATGTATTGATTAAAGCTATATAATATAACTGCAGTTAGTTTATACTGTATTCAGTCATTTTATACTGAAACAATATTGTAGTAAGGTAGTAAATTATTTGTTTACTTTTAAATTTTGAATATTTGGTAGGTACTTTATTGATATTATTATATTACACAATATGAGGTGATCTTACCAAATACTGAAACACTAAGAGAAATTTGAAATCTGTTGTATTAATTATGGGATTACTTTAAAGTGTATATGAATGCTGAGAGGGTACTTGCGATACAACTATTGATCCATTAACTAAAGTACAAAACGTAATTTTGAGAGTTATAAATATGCGAACCCTTGCAGGTAGTGAGTATACGTACACCACTGTATAGTTGCAAGTATTTTGTATCTTCCTCTGAAGCAGGTCTATATTTTTTTTTTGTGTAAAAATCGAATTTATAAAAAAATATTATCATCACGTAGGTACATTATATTTACATAGTTTTACTATATTACTGTTATAATCTGTTTAAGATTAAATTAGCGAGATGTTATTCATATTCGCCTACATGTGCGCTAATGCATTCTAACTATTTCAAGAATTAAAGCTACCTATAATAGACAATTTTTTTTTTAAACACAAATAAAATAGATTGTTCTATTTGATTTATGAATGAAATACTAACATAGGTTTCGTTGAAGTTTAAAACGTGGGTAATAATAATATAATAATTAAACATGTGGTTTTCATATTGGCATTGGACGTGACGTAAACTAGAATAGTATCTAAAACCGCTCTAATGTAGGTTTATGATTTTCAAAACAGTCATAAAATGTAATTTTAGTTCAACGTTTTGATATTTCGGTAAATTATATATATTTTGTTCTGTTTGTACTCTGGTTTAATGACTTTATTATTTTTTCCTAATCCGCTAGATTAGCTACCTATAATCTTATCATTAACTTAAATGATTACATTTTTTATACGTGTTGTAAACATTCTTAAAATTAATAACACAGTATACACTTTTGGCAAATTAAGATAAATATGAGGATGTTGTGGCCAAGGACAAGCGTCATAGTAGGACGACTGTGTTACAAATTGCAATATTAACAAGGATCTGCTCATAATACGTAGGCGCGTATTGTGTCATTTAATATGGCATATCAGTACATCATGTGCCCACGGCTTAAGAATGACTAACTCTTAAAAAAAAATAATTTTGGTCATGTTATTTGTCCGGCCAAGAGCCAACGTTTTTCGTTTTACTGCCTTTGTTCCAGCGTAAATATTTTATATGATTGGTAATCACTGTATAACTCAATGCAATTATATTATTAACTGTTATATTTTATGTGCATATTGTAAAATAATAAATTGCGACCAACGTCATAAAAATGTAAAATTGTATTTTATGTTTTTTTTATTTTAATATTATATATAGAACTTCATTGTTTCATTTTCATCGATTTTCATTATTTTCATTATTTTAATTTTCCTTGTTTCTTGTTTAGAGCACTGAAATAAAATTAAAATAATTGTTGCCATGAATAACACTATCTTTTTAGCGTACTCATAAAATATTGTACACAGTTCATACTTTAATTATTAATAATAAAAAAATATAATTTTTTATCTATTTTAGTATAAAAAAACGCGTGTATACCTAGATTAATTTTTTTTTTTTTGCAGGTCTCTGACCCTTTGATGAAAATTATTTGAGTGAGTATTAAAAAATATAAATTACATAGCCTATAATTGTATTTATACGTAAGAGTGTAAGTATAAATTCTCTGATACTTGACAATATTTCTGTATCAACATATACATCATAAAATTATACTTTATGACGTACAACAAATGTTTTGTCTGTGACTTGGACCAATTTATCACGAAATTTTATTTACTCTTAAGATCATTGTAAATCATGTTCAGTATGAATTAAAATCTTGTCGATTTTCCAACTTTTCATTTGGAATTACAATAGTTTGAGAAGATTGTGTACTCATAAATAAAATTCGAATATATTATTGCTTAGTACGCGTTATACGATGAATCCCAATACGTGTATATGTATTATATTTAGTTGTATTACGTGACTTTCGACGTTTAACAAATCAGTTTTCGCTTGTGACTGTGAGAGCGGTATCATGTTACGGGACACGATAAATCGTATTTATGCAACTGACAATTAGTAAGCTACCTATACGCAAATAAATATAAAAAAAGAATATGGGTATTCATACGTTGGTCACGAACATATGAGGAGGAAAGATTATTTTATTAATTTCGAGATGCACTGATTTGATGCACGGAGATAAAATATGACAAATCAAAACGTCACCAAGACTTAAAATATGACGGCAGAAAGGTTTTCGACTCTAATAAAAAATACCAGGACTATGTACATTGTATGGATTTTGAGGATTTATCGATTCCACCAATGCATCCTGTTTTTAAAATGGTATTTATTGGACTCCGTCAGCGATTGATTCATTCTGCTGGCTACTGTTTTTACCAAAAACTTGTTAGTACAATAAAGATCGTATTATTTATGTCGACTGTCGACACAGCTATTGGTACTAGTCAACAGATTTAAAGAACATTCATACTAAATTTTAATAAACATACTACCCATTCATTAACAATTATTATGCATTTATTAATAAATGATAAAATATAGGTAATTGTATCAAACATATATATAACACTATAGGTACTGACTGTTATTTGTTTTACTTTTTATTCGTGGTTATTTGACTATACAATCTATAGTTACAATTACCATTTAATGAATGAAATTAATGTTATTATACACCATTATGTATTTAATAAATTAAAATTTATTTTTGACTTTATCCTCATCAATACTCGTATAAATTCCTTCTATCTATGAAATGTATAAATTTATACTTTAGTAAGTTCTTTAAAATATGTTCAATGTATTTTATGTAAACTATTATTCAATTAGATACCTATATATTATTTTTCACATATACATGTTTTTGAGCGACATTTTTTTTCTGACCGATTCCACTGAACCAATTCTTGAGTTTTTTAATTTTTAATTTTTATACGCTTTAAACACTACATAAAAAATAATTTAAATGATTCCTCAATTTTTCCTTGTAGAAGAAAAATATCGAGTAGCTTTACCAACATTTGTTTCATTTTATTTCTGTTATAAATTATTGAATTCAGCATAATATAACATTAAAGTTTATACGTAGGTTTGGTGTGGATGTCTATCATTTTGATAAATGCATGATATTATGTGAATAGTATACACGTACATAGTAAGTATGACCAGTATCCCGCTAGGTTGATATACATTTATGGAATCGATATACATTTTGTACATTAACCAGATCCTATTTACATCGGAAACAGTCAAATTCGACGTTACACTTTACTTTTTTTTACATTAACAAAAAAAAAAACAGGCATACACAGGAGCACCGTGTAATTAGCGGTACTGACATAACAAAACCGCATCTTATTACTTACCCATAAGTGTAATACCAACCAATTTACTCCCCGATGAAACAAAGTTCACTTACACCGAGGTGCACCAGTAATATTATAATGGAAATATACCTCTGTGTAATTATAATAATCGTAATAATATAAATTATATATAAGCACTAATATGCTGTGTACTTACTACTTAAATAGCAATATTATATGTTACGCCGATAATATGGTGTTGAACTGTAATGGTATCATCTGAGAAGATGTATCTACGAATATCGTGGCTGATTTGTTATCTATTAAAAATTGGCTAAGTGAAAATTATTTATTTATACATTTTGAAATATCGGTCATTTTACTTCACTCCCTATCTGAAAATACCCTATAATCATAGGTGCACTAAAAATCCATTGCCAGTGTACATCAGTCTTTATTATTAAAAACTACAAATACCTAGGTATCAAAATGTGTTATGATTACAGATATAAATTATAAACTAGATTGCTATCTACTATACATAATAAGCAGGACGAGTGACGCCACTTTTTCAACATATAGGTTGTGGGCCATGGTATTTTATCAAGTGCGTCTAATGTTAGATTAGGTTTGTCAGATGATGACACAGTGCCCAACAACAAGGCATTTTTTTGGAGTGGGCTGTTATCACTAGTTAGCAATCTAGTTTACTATCCATATCTGTGGTTATGACATGAAATGGACAAATCAAATAATTTCTTTTACCAATAAGTTAAGAAAGATGATCTATATTATGAAACTAAAACGTGAGATACTATATTATAAAGACATACAAATTATGTATTTAACTCTCTTAGAATCCCTAATCACATGTGACATAGTAGGATGGGGTGATAGAATGAAGGTATTTTGCTATTGTGGCTTTGAAAATTCCAAAATACTATTATAACTTATAAGAGATTATCTGACGAACAAATAATTTGAAGAATTGAATGTACTCAATATAAATAATCAAAGTATAAAAACCTGCACCATGTACCTAAAAAAACATAATCTATTATCTCCTATAAATCACGAAGTCAAGACTAGCTGCATAATGCAGCTAATAACTTCTCATTAAAATGATCAAAAAAAAACTAGATGTCGTTAGATTTTCGATTTCGTTGTGTCTCGGATACATAATTTAATGCCCAAAGATGTACCACTGGCTTTTCATGAATATAATGCAATAAAACCTAAATACCATAATAAATACCTACATTGCAAAATTCCATTTTTATATTGTTTTAAAAAATATTTTTTCTGTTCTAATCTACACTTTTAAATTTTAAATTTTTCTTTTTTTATTCTATCAAAAAAAAAAACATATTATAAACAAGATAACTCCTGGACCTTCACACTAGTTTCTCAAATTTGTGATGCCAATTGCCCAGTAATAATTTTGGATATCAAAATAAATAAAAATAAAAATATGGTAATATTGGTTTCCAAATCTACCTTAACTTTCATATTAAAATCGATCTCAGATATTTTAGCAGCTCGCATCCGAATGGGTTCTCACTAAGATTTTGCAAAAAAATAATTGCAAAATTTGACTCTGGTTGTATAAGAAAAGGCGAAATTCTACACGGCAATTTGGCTATAATTCCGGTTATCTAATAATTTAACTCATAACTTACAGGTAAACAAATAATTAATACTGCAAAAAATGATTGGAAATAAAATTAGAATGAAAACGTGTGGAAATGTTAAACAATAATTAATCTAAATTGTATTACCATTAGTCAGTATAAAATAGAAATGCAAGATCATAACTAGTTTTTAAACCTAGGAACTAATAAAGTATAGCATCGTAGACAACCCGAGAACCAATTCGGACGTTTCGATACCAATATTCGAAATTCAGGATACAATTTTATCTACATGACTTATTGCCTACATGACGATCCTGCGTCAACGATGTAACCTTGGAAAACATACCTTTCCCCAACGTTCAAATCAAATTTTTTTTTGCTCGATTCATCTCACCGATTCTGTGGCCATAATATGTTAGCGGAAATCGGGTTTTCCCTCCGAGCGTGCTTTGTAATTTCTCGATTTGTCTATTTCGTATATTAACGCCGTGAGGCACTATATTAAGGGAGTACTTACAGGATTTTTGCTTCCGCTACTACTGCTTTAAAATATATTACAAATCCGCCCAAACACTCGTCGTACATAACTCACGCTGACGCGCGTGCATAATGTTTTCAACGCATCAGAAAATGACTAAGCCGTTTAGACACGACTCTTGTACATAATGTCTCCATAGGAAGGTACCTACCCCACAGTATAAGACGCCACCCTCGGTCGGTTAGACACTCAAAACATACTATTGTATTTAATATATTATATCATCGTTATAATAACACGGTAAAACACGTTCGTGCACGCTAAATAATGCATTAATTATGTAAGTATGTGCTGTCTACATACATAAACGTATAAGAAAAGACAGTGAATCATTATCACTATCGTGATCGCATTGCACGTCTTATAATAGCTACTACAATACAATTATGAACCCTAGAAATATTTCATCCGGTCCGTGTTTGTCGCGTAGGGGCGTTTCGCATTATGCTGTGAAGAAGATCACCGAATGGTAGAGTGTAGTTAACTACATTGCTAGTCTTTAGATTTTTATCTGGGGTTTCCTTCAAAGACAAATTGTTTGGATAATTTCAAAAGGTTCATTTTATTTAGTATCGTTTATCAATGATTGGATTACTACTATAGTTATCAACAAAGAATGATTTTTTCTCAACTATATAAATAGCCATATCGATACCACATTAATACTCGTAATATACAAGGTTATTTTAAAACCAAAGCGTGCATAGTATTTGCTCCTTTTTTTTCTTCTAGCTGTCTACTTTGTATAAATATATTTTATTGATTTTCTTACCAAGCAACTTAAGTATTCAGATATTATGTTTAAGACTTGAATGTACATAGTACTTTATCCTTATCAGTTTTTCGAATAAACTGCAACACTTTTCGCTTACAGTTATATGAATTACTTATCTTATTTTTTTTTACACAGCACTCAGAAGCAGTGTAACTTTTACATAATAAGTAGGTAATAATGTAAAAACAACAAAGTAGGCTTTCAAAAATGAATTCATTTCTCACGGACACTAAACTAAAATCTACATTTAAATTCAATATACTCTTGACATAAGTATAATACTTGTCTAAGAATTTATTGAATATATTTTGTTGACGCATAAAAATTATGATATAATATAAATTTCAGTAAAAATACCAATTAGAATGAAATTGCATTAAATACCTACTTACTAGTTACTATATTATTATTATTAATTAAATGTATGATTAAATTAACAAATATTAAAAATTTAAGTTTAGTCCACAAAATTGGCATTTAAGTATAATACATTTTTTGATTTTTTACATGATTGTTTGTCATTAATGATAAATATGTTTAGACCTTTCAAAGGAAAATGTCAAACATTTGTTTTTACTTTTGCGAGAAATGTGGCTTTTTTAAAATCATATTTTATTAAAAAAATTATTGGTATTCGATCAAAATGTACGATATTCTCATTTACTCACATATAATTGATCACTATATAATGTTTCATAATGGTGATTCAATTTCGCATACTGGGCCATAATAATTTCATAAAAAAAAAATCCAACTACAAATAAAACAATAAAACTGACATTAATTTTATAATTAAGAACGCAATAAGCGTATATAATATTATATCGTTTAATGTTGTAATATCATTTTGTGCAAAATAACTTAGTAATATTATATTTTATAAAATACAATTTTCTTGTCTCTTTCTCATATTAAAATAAATAATAACATGATTTTTTGTTGATTTGTTCATACCATATGGTTTATTTTGACATATTTAAAATAATTATATACATTTAATTAATGAGACAATATACGTTATTCGTTTAATCGTTTTACAATATTTCTATTTACTTTTGTTTGGTAAAAAAATATATTTTACTTCACGAAATTCTCTTGGAAGTGCTATCTCAGGATCGTCAGAAACGTTATTATTGTGGTGCATCCTCTAAATTAAGTTCAACAGCGGTTCATTCTGTAGAGCATATATTTTTTTATTTTATTTTTCATAGGTTACAATGTTTCATACTCATCATATTAGTGTAGAATACTGAAATAAATTAAGTTCTAAAAATTATAGAATATAAATATGTAGGTATATTAATAGCTAACCATAATACTTTTGTTTGTTATTCGATAAAAAAAAATCATCAATTTTTTACACAGCATATTTTGCTAAAGAACATTTATTAGTGATCCAACGGGTTGACCTAAGCTTGACGATTTTTGAAATTAATTATAATTCAGCGCACTATTTTAGATGGCATAGCAAAATAAATATTTATCATATGTGATTGGAGTAATAGGAGATATAAAAAGGCGCAAAAGATGAATGCAACATTATATAATATCGTATTACGGTCAAATCACGAGTGCATGTAATCGAAATTATTTCTGAGATCTTTAATTCTGTGTTCAAAATTCTTTTGATGTTGCATGCAAAATCAACAAGAAATAATATGAGTAGGTTTATGGGATATGGTTCATGGTTATATGAGGTTATTTATGTTTTAGTAGATACCCAATTTATATGAATTATTTAATTTATTGTGTAATTATTTGATGTTTTTTCTGTTGACGACACTTTTTTTTATACCTCACAACAACCCTTGACCTTTATCGTGTACTCACCATCCCTTAAAACTTTTTCGATATAAGTTCATTCATGTGACAACACTTCAAATAAGTTGTACATGATGTCGATAAAAACAGAACATATTACAATAATAACGAGAAATAAAATTATTTTTAGGTCTTGTTGAGTTAAACATCTGAAAAAAGTTTATATCATACGATGACGAAAACCTTGTGCCATACCTATGTGCAATGTATTTCTTTTTCATTTCTAACTCTATTCATAAGAGTTATTGGTTTCTTAATGTTATAAGTGTCAATTTAATTTGCTGTACGAAGATAAATGTTATGTTTTCCGGTTTTCTCATATTACTCATGAAATATAACAAATGAATGTGTGTGTGTCATAAAAAATGTATACAACGTAACAGTTAAATAATTAAATGATTAAGTATTAATAATAATGTTCATATATCACAATATAGTGTTTGATTGAAATCGACAGTTTTTAATTATAACAGGCTCAAGCAATAAAATATAAATCTTAAAAAGCCTCATAGATTTAATTCACAGTATGTGTTATATCGTTGAATCAAATATTTAGATAATTTTTTTAAAAATTGTGATGTACTTCATTCAAAATTTGAATTCATAGTTTCTTAATTATTAAAATGTTTGTAGTAAATATAATATTCTTTAAAAATAGTTTTACAAAAAAATAAAATTAGATTATACTTGAGTTATTTGTTTTTACAAATTATTAATATTGATTAATAACTAACATTGTAATTCATCATGGTCCTCACATCCTTATGGACCCTTTAATTTTAGATCGCAAAGTTAAATAACTCTAAAACAACTCGTGGAAAATTTGATTCTGATAGATCAACATTTTCAAATAATTATCCATTGTATAATTTATAGTTAAAAAATGGCGGTGGGGGAGAGGGTTCTCTCATTTTAAAAACAGATGTTTGAATTTACTATTTTTATATTTATTTTGTTAATTTCGTTTCATATTATTTTTTATCGATTAAATTGTTTTAACAATAATAATATTGTTTAGTTATATTTGTATATTTATGTATCAGTTTCTTACTCACACAATATAAAAAAAACATATTCTAACGTTTAATGTATTATTACCGTGGCTTATTTTATAGGCATAGGTGTGGTAATTATTAGTATTCAATAATTAATAGTAACTTCATAAGTATTTATATTACATTTTAATGCTCTTTAGGTGATTCAAAATGAAGCTAATGGATTTTAATCTCAACTCTCGTGAGGAATCGTTCTTAAATATTATAACTGAAAGAAAAACAGATTTAATGAGTTGCTGGCGGAGAGCAAAGCAAAGACCGGAAAACAACGTTAGCGACTGTTTTATGAGTGGTGTTTTCGAAGTTAACTCGATATACGTAAAACGTACGCTGTGTGTACTCATTTTAATTATTTGCTGACTACACGCCACAATACTATTTAAATTGCGAAAGCAACCTATATTTACATGATCAAGAGCGTTTTGGTCGAGTTATTGTTGCGACGGCTCGCACGATTTGTAACAACTTCTATGTCGGGATGAACGTCTATAATATTTTTGTAATATGCTCTATTAATTGTTTTGTTTTGAATGTGTTTTGTGTTCGCCGAGACAACAAATTTTGTAATTTCGCCGTCAACATAACGCTGATAAAAGTATAAGACTATACTATGAGGACATTTTTTCGCAGTCAACGTTTTGGATTATTATTTTTTCACTTCCATATTTTCATTGAGTTTTCTTCCCGGAAATTTAGAAAACGTCCTGGTTCCTCCGAAGCGATATTGTAGTTTTTATTTTACACGCAATGAATCGATGCCGCTATGCTGCTGACGGACATATTCATCCAGATTTCAGTGGACCCGTTGATCCGTCCCATCTGTCAAGCCAACCTCGTGTCGTCAGTTTATTTAGACATGTATATAGTGTGCACGATAACGTCTGTGCCTTTTGCACTGCGACTACGTGCAAATCCACTATAAGGTCCGCTGGCGTGTCATTCATCATGTGACGACTAACGGTATATTTTCACTGCATACATTTAGGGGTGTTTTTGTAGACTTTGATAACGCGTGGATTTGATTTGCTGTAAAAGAGACAGGACAATATTTCTCGTTCTCGAGGTGTTTAATTTAATTCAAGGTACTTGCTAAATTGTAAAGAAAAAAATATTGTTGATAATAACTAGTTGCTGTATATTATAATATTAATATCTCCACTGGTCCACTCTGTATGTAAAACCATGGATTAATGAATGCAATTTTGGTCTATAAATCTATAATATATTATTTCATATGAAACTGTAACGTGTTTTACACACACAATTATGTAGATTTGCGTTTTTCATTTGTCTAATATTGATACATATTTAGGTACCTACCGTAATTACAATTTCGTGTAATATAGGAACACTCAATATTCAATAGCTATGCATTAGTTTTTAATGAGTATTTAGCGGTGTAATTTAATTAAAGAATCCTTTTGTTCAACCTATATTGGCGGAATTGATGTGTAAATACAATTATTTACTGTAAAAAATTTAAATCCCAATTGTATATAGGTTTTTTTTTGAAATCGTAATGAATAACTATCAATCTTTAATACTCATTCTATTATTTACATTCCATATCATATTCACATGTCACAATAACTATATACCTACCTAGACAGTGTAATAATGTAAACAATAATAAAGTGATAATTATGACGTATGTCACAGGTTGGAAATCGGAATTAATTTATTATCATCGAAAATGATAATCTATAGTACATATATGTACTATTTAGTACGTTTGTCGTACAATGAATTATATTATACTGTATGTTTAAACAGTTTTTTTTTTTACAAAATAACTGAAATTTGTCCAATAATATTATCCGGAGGCTATAGAAAGTTGTATACAAAAAAATATTACATGTAGTAATTTTGATGAAATTTGAACAATATGAACAATTTTAATTTAATTACAATTTTTGATTATTTATCAAGTGCGCATTCATAAATATTCTATGATAATAATGACATAAAATATAATAACATATTAATGAATATAATATAGGTATTATACTTCAGAAACACGTTTTAATCTTTTCACTTGTCGTTTCGATATATATATATATAGGTACACTTCAGAATTTGTAACATGTTAGCCTGTCATCGAATCATTTCAAAGGAAAATACTTCTCTTAATATCATCCTTTTTCCTTCTTGATTGCAACTTACTGAGGTATCCTGATGAACATCGTACTACAAATACTGATCTCAAATCGATTTCAATATTACATTTGGAATTGACGTTGGAAAACTTAAAAGTACACATACACACTATCGTAATTCTAAGTACCAGGTCAATATTGTATTATTACCGTCAATTATTTTGCACGCTAAGAAAAATGTCGTACTCAGGCGGAATAAAAGAATCAATCCTAGAGCTTCGCTATTTGAAAACAAAAATAATGACGATGCCGCGATAACTGAAGAACAACAAAATATAAATCACTTGAATCACTCGAATCACTCGAATTGCTAGGAATCTGAACTCGTACAAAATACAATATGAAAACATAATTTGATTTATTATTATTATTTTTTTTTTGGGATGGGGAGTTGTGAGCTTAGGATTAACGATTTTTCCATTATCGATTTGCGACTTATTTGTCTTTAATTGGTCAATTAAATTATATTTCAGTATTTATGACATTGTATTATCGCCTATAGGAGACTAAAGTGAAATTAATATTATGTTGTATACTTTTTGTTGTGAAATATTATTTTTATACATAGAGAGTAATCATTTAATTTTTTTGTTAACCATTTAGTACGTTTGTTAACAAATAAAACGGTCAGATAGTACTTGTATACTTTGATTAATAGATAATAGACACATCTGATATAAACCCATTCTAAATTACCCAACAATTAGATTTTTTGGTATATTACAAAACATTGACAACAATATTGATTATTGTTTATTTATTAAGTTTATAATTTTATAGTTGTATCCTCTTTATTTCAATTTTTAGTATTATTATACGCACCTTAAATATAAAACTCGTGCATTTTTTAAACAGCATAAGACTTACAAAAATAATAAACATATGAAAAAATATAAACTCATGAAAGTTAAACGAAACACCTACTGAACTATTTTATTTGTACAATAACATACGTTCCACCTCATTGAGTCTTTTAGATTCCTATAATACATAAATAAAATACCTTATATTCTTATTTTATCCATCCTTCTGTCTCGCATTTTGTCGCCATAGTGACTATTCGTATTGTTGTTTATTTAATAAAAATATTTGAACACAAGACATCACATTATTCTTAAATGAATTGTTTCATTGTATTATACTTACCTAGTTACCTACATAATTACCCATGTCTGCTTAAATTTGTATTATATGATGTATCTATGTACCACCTGTTGATTAGATTAAATGCATGTACTTGTACAGAAACAAAAAATTGAAAATATTGTTAGTGATTAAAATGTATGGTCTTTATATTTTAAAACGATATTGCAAGGCGTACTACGATGACACGATGATCCGCAATCTTAATTTTGTTTTATAATTACCTACTTTAACAAAATTAAAACGATTTGTTATCAAATTAAGATATGAGAGTTTTTGAGAATAAAAAGATAATACTGGGGGGGGGGGGTGAGAGAAATGGTAGATATCTGAGAGTAGTGTAGTTTAAATTGATCATAAGTCAGGAATTTCAGAGTTCTAAGAATATATGAGAAGGAAAACAGTATATGCATTGTTTACTGAAATTGAATTTGGGAATATTTTATAGATTATGAATATAAACAAGGAACTTAAAATGTCCATAAATTGGGTATTTATTAACTAGCTATAAAATATAAAATATATACGTGTGAAACGTGAAATAATAAAATACAATGACTTTCGAAAAACCTTAAATAATGGTTACTAAAAATTAATAGTTAGTTTATATAGGATGCCTATAAAATGAGGATGTGTTCACTTATAGAGTAATAGTTAAAAAGTTCATGCACATTTATGTTAACATGACTTATTTGTCTTGCAGCGCAATCATAATTTCAAAATCGTCTATAATTAGTGTAAAGGATAATTTCGATGAACCAATAATGCACCGTAAATTGATACATGCGTGATTTGCTATTTCAATTACTATCATTAAATTACTTCATGTTAGATAGGATATTTTCCTGTAAGCTTTTTGTTATATTTACTCCAATAATTAATATATGGCTTATTATTATCAACCCGTATTCCTTACTATGATATGGTAAAACATTTTAAAAGTCATCGTTATAATTATTATAAAATCAACGATCGAATTACAATTGAAAAATAATAATGAATACAAAATACAAAAATAAATCACGTTATAATTGTAAAATCAGTATAGGATTTCTTAATAGAATGATGCTAAATTCGCATAATAATATGATTAAAAATAACAATATTGTAGGAAGACGTCGATATCCCACATCGGATATAAATAATTATAATGTTATGTATTTCAGTATTTGTTTCAACATGATTCCAGTGTACTTTGTTCATTTAGTGGTTCTCATTGAATAATAATTAATTACTATAATCATTCTTGTACTTTATTCTACTTGATATTCTAGTCCACCGACGATATTTGTATGAGCGATTCTCCTCACATAATCGTAATTATCCGTATGATGTACTCGGCCATTGATAATTAATTCATAGATCATCGTCACCCCATTCTCTATATCCGTTTGTGTAAAAATAAAATAACATACATAACTATTAAAACTGTTAGCATTGATATATAACTACTTGCACACGATGTATATGCTCAAATCGGTATTTACAAATTAACGGAGGTACACTTTAAAAAAAATTAACACACACATAATACAATTGTATGGACTTCATGTTACGAATTATTACACACCATTCAAGTTGCACTAGGTAAAATACTTAAATATAAATATAAGATGAATATATTATGCTCTTCAAAAAAATCATAGTCCATAATGAAGATCCAATAAGAAGGAAAACTCTCCTGTGGTTATGAAAACACATGCTGTGTATTATTTTTTTTTCACTATTTGGAATAAAATATCAATCAGAGTTTCCGGTAAGTCATTAAATTACTGCAGGTGATCGATGTTGTGCATTTTAATAGGCACTTAAATATAATATTGTCTGATACTATCTTAATACTGTTTAGGTGTTTGATAAAAATAAAAGACAGTAATAATTGCACACTTAATAGAATACAAATACAGGACATTGTGCAGAATAAGAGATTTTACTAAATAATTGTACATATTTTTACAGTTCTTACAATTTTTAGTTTTATCTATAAAAATGACAAAATTAATTTGTTAGCTCTTAGATTAGAAACGTAACTCAAACTAAAGATATACATAATTTTATAGTAATGGTATTGGATAGCCTAAAATACCTACATTGTCTAGTATTATTCTATCATAAACATATACGGTAAACATAAATGTGATTTGAAATTCAATGATATAAGACTGTGTTAACTCTAAGTTATATAACTTAGAACGTTATAAAAAGTTTTATGGATTTGAGTAAAGATTTATTTTTTCTTGATATTCAAAAAGGCGTAAAGTGTTTGTTAAAAAAGCTAATGGAATAGAATTTATGTTACAGATTTATTCAACTATTCCTACTCTTAAATAAAATATAAACCTGAAAATACATTACCTATCGAGTGCTCGGTGTTTTTATAGATGTGAAATTCGATATATAACAGCTAAACTCATTGATAGTTTTTGAATTTATTATGTTCGAAATACAGAGAGTTAGTATTAAATACTGTTTTTGATCACGCTTCTATTATTTCGTTGAAATATGTTTGTAATATTGTGTTATATTTGTATATTGTATATTATCATGCAATGTCGACGAAGGCGAAAAATGGAAAACAAAATATTCGAAGTAAAGTTCAGATGTATATAATATACAAGACGATTTCCAAAGTTATTCTATGTACTTTTAGTATTCATTTAACTAAGATTTTCAACGTTTATTACATATAGAAAGTCAAATGAATATTTCGTCCTATCCCAAGGTGCAATGTTAGTAACTTTTGTATTTTTTTTCATACGTTGTTCACAACATTAATACAAACACAAATGATAATGTGCAGATACACAATACCGACATAATACACATATTTAGTATAGTATCAGTTTAGTTTTCAGTTTATTAAGCTTTAAAATCATCAGTTTTGATTTTATTTGGAAAGTACATGTGTGGTTAATTTAAGCAATCATAAATATCAACGTATCGATTTTTTTTAATTTTCAAGTTTTAAGGAATAATTTTATTCATGATATTTGATTCATTATTCCCAACTCTATACATTTTTCACTAGAGAACGATGAGGTTACACACTCAGTTTTCTATATGTTTACGTAGTATTGATACATTTATAGTTTGGTTTCCTAACAGCGGAATTCTCACATGAAATAGAATACACTTTTATTAAAATTATAATTATCAAGTTTTAAGAGATAATATACGTCGTTAAACATAACAATATCGATTCTTATATTTAAAAGGTCATTGATTGGTTTTTGAATGTGATGACCTCTTAGAACTCTAAGACACTAATGCAGATAATGTATTACCTATATAACGTATGACTACATGGGATAAATATGCCCATTACTAAAATTATAGTAATTTTGTTTTATTTTAGTCAAATATGTTTTAAATTATTTTTCTTGGACAGTATTTTGAGATGTATGTACTAATCAATTAAAACAACTAATTTGTTATGTAAAATGAATAGTAATATTATATTTGATTATAATTAGAATATTATCTGAAAGACGAAGTGTAATAAAATGTATTTTAAACATATTTCCTTCCAATTTTCATTTTAATTTTTTTCGTTGTACGGTAAATCATATTTTTTACTTATATGTAAACTTTCAAAAATATATAAAAAACAAAATATGCCAAATATTCATTATTTCAAAATAACGGGAAAAAATTATTGTTCGTTACTTTTTTATTCTGAATTTTTATTAAAACTTTAAAAAAAAAATACGAAAAATGTTGTCATTACATTTTTAAAAATTTAAAAACTTTTAACTATATTTTTTTTATGTTGTACAAAACTTCATAAAATAATATTACAAAGATAAAATGTATTTTGTTTCATTGACCAGTCTTCCAAGAAATATATTGTTAATAAAGTATTGGAGTAGGTATGCGTATAATTGCTATTCGAATGCATTATTATTTTTTTCATCAACTCTACAGGTAAGGGTCAGATTATAGTCTACATTATGATAGGTATAAAAATATGGATCGCTGTCGGAAATAAAAGTTGATAGATTGACTAATCAACAAATATGTTATAAGGATGAATAAAAATAATGGTAATAATTTCTATATTTATATTAAATATTAGAATTCAACTTGCATTTAATTGTCCAACAATAAAATCTATTACTTTTGGAATCAGTTTAAAAGTGATTACTTTTAAACTAATTATCAATCTTCAGTTCTATATAAAATATTGCAATAGGTTATAACTTACTACTTACAAAAAACAAAATTATAATAATAAGTTACCTGATTTAAATTGTAATTACAAAAATTATGATATTACTTAATATATTATATAGGTAGGTACTTAAAAAAAATCTATACAATTCTGGTGGACGATCATTTGAATCCAAAATACGCCGAGTACAATCAAATATTGGTAAAAAATAAAAAGATGAAAATCGTATTTATTTTTCAAATTGTTTATAAACTCAATGATTTTCTGTGTGGTTTTCTATGTTTGATTTCCGGATATATGGCTTTAAAATTAATTAGATGTATTTTTAGCAACTAAATGTCCATAGTTTTTCTAAAACTGATTTACGTAGGTATTATATTATGACGTTTTCATGCTACGCATCAGTCATAATATATTCATATCGCGTGGCATGTCATAATGTGAAGCATCATTAAAACAAAAAAATCATTACAGTATTTATAGATACATGGTAATTACATTTTCTCGCATCTTTTATCAATATTATGGCACCAAAGATTTTTGTACAGTTTCCAATTTTTTGTTAACATAACTACATCTACGTAGGTAAACCTAATGATTTAAAAACGTATCATTAAATTATCATAATTCAATACATTGGTCGTTCGACTGATATTCATAATTAAAATTCTTTAACATATGTATTTTAAGTCCTTAAAGTAGTTATACGTATACACTTAAAATACATTGGCGTAGTCGGGATTTTACTTTGGTGATGGTTGTTGATAATTTGTTACATAGAGTAGGCTTAACTGTAATACACCCCATTTTTATATTGAACACATTCAATCATTTGACACTTTTACAGCAACCTTCAAACAAATTACAATTTTAATACTTAATTGCGTGTTGTGCAATATGTTAAAAACAGTATTTCTTTAAGTAATCCCCTCGTCAGAACCGCACACTGCAACATTGTTACGAGTTGTCTATAAACCTAGAATCTTTAATATAAAATATAACTGTGATGGATAATGAACATTTTTTTCCATCGATATTAACATGCTTACATTTATTGGAACAGTCTGATTTGTTTAATTTTGTCCATACATATTTAATGTTTAGTTTCATGACTTTGGTCATTCTTCGTTCACGCACTGGTTTACGATAAATTTATTCCAGCCTACTCGTATCACTGTATTAGCTTCAAGTATTTTTGTTTAAAATCAAATATATTTGATGATTCAAGGAGTTAGTTTGACATGCAATTTTGTGCCTATAAATAATAGTGCTTCACTATATTGAGTTATGTATTCAAGGCGAAAACATTAGTTTCGGAAAAACGCAATCTGCTTCTGACAGCTATTTTAACACTTGAATTCTTGTTATAATTTGTACATCAACCTGACCATTGTATATTGTTTGAGTAATTTAGGTCAAAGAAATATTTGATTCTTTAATTTATTTAATAGACGTTGCCTGAAAATATATATAATATTAAACAATATTTGTTTAAGAATGACATTAAGATGGAGGAAAAAATAATATTTTGTTTAACAGTTCAATTTAATTGAATAACTACCACAAATAAGCTTTTTTTTTCTTATTTTAACTCGTATTTAATACATTTAGTACGTTCAATAAAATACAATTCTATTAAATTGTGGTGCATGAATCATAGTTTTTTAGGGACCATTTTCCTTTAAATTTGGTAAAACTATAAATCAATTTGAAAATAACGTGCAAAACATAATAATACTCTGTTTAATATAAATGTATAATTTATTTAGTTTTACCCGATAATAGGTAGGTACTCGATAACGAAAAACGGAATATTAAAATAAAATCCATTCAATCAGAGCGTCGTTATTGTATTACATTTTATTTGCTTACCAGCTATAAAAGCTAAAGAGAAAACAATATTTATCGAATAACAATAATACTATAGTTCATTAAATATTCTGCAATTCGGGAAATATCCATTAATAAAAATTTCTCAACCCTACAACATTTACTCGCATTAGTAGCCCATCAAAATGTACACGATGAAATAGTTGTGACGCTAGATTGTCAAAATAGCCGCTGTGTAATATTTAGTAGGTATCGAATCGTTATTACAAACAAGAGTAGCTGGTAGGTATATTATGATACAATACAATCAAACGGGTACTTAAATGTTATACAAAATAATATATATGTTATATATATTTGTTCCGGGACCATTGCGAATATTATTTTTGCTTTGAAAACAGACGTCCGAAACAAAAAATAAGCCGATTATTATTATTTACAGTCAGCTCACGTACGCATCTTATACATTTACAGAAATTGATTTGTACGGAGAAGCGAAAATAATATGTTAATAACTATGATAGAAGGTAAACAACTCCGAAGATTGTGTATAATACCTGTTTTTATTTTCATACCGAATACATTTTGCCTTTGATAAAGTCGGCAGTTTAAACGAAGAAAAAGTTTCGATACCGCACGTGATATAGAGAGTCGAATGTGAATTTTTAACGAGTTTATTGCAAAAGCTTTTTGCCAAAAACAACACACACCCGGGAATTGGACGTTTGCGCGTTTGTATATGTTCTACGTGAGCTCGGGAAAAAACCTGAAAAGTATTCAATCAAAATCCCGAAACAAAGTCGCGGCATCGAACGACAAACACGTCAGGGAAATAAATAAAAACAGCCGGGCGCGGAAAAGAACGAGACATTCGATAAGTGTGGGTACACACGCTGCTCCAACAATAATAATATATACCTACCCGCATACACACAAGGCGGGCTCACCCACGGCATAGTCGGCGCGTACAGGTTGTGATGTTTGTCTGCATTATTTTTTTTTATCCGTTTATAAGGTGTGTGCGCATGATAATAAAAAATATATTATATGGGTAGTCCCCGGCGGCCGATCTCCGCAGACCCGTGATCGAATATATCGAGGACAGTCGCAAGTGTCGCTCGGCGGCAAAGTCATCATCACTGCGACGTGTCGTGTGCACCCATCGAGGGCTACATCGGTGGGGGGGGGGGTGGGGTGGTTTTCTCGAGTATATTATTATAACCATTCGTATATACAATATTATATGGTCGTATCGATGCGAGCCATGCACACACACCCTCCTCGCCCGATATTGCGATATGATTTATACATAGTAGTAGTGTCGTAGTCGTCTCGGATTTAATTCGTCGTTCGGCGTATGAATCTTGTCCGCTTCAATTCTCTGAGGTGGTCGAGTGTGCGATAATTATTTGCAAGTCGTCACTGTCTCCCCCGGTGCGAGGCCCACCCATTTTCTCACACACCCCTTCCCCGCCGTACATACGACACAGGCCACTTCCGCCGGCGGCTCGTCGTGGTGCGTAACAAGTCGAGGAAACCGTGTACATATATTATTATTATTATTATTATTATTATTGTGGGTACGGCCAACGGCTGCTTGTCGGATTCGATCGTCTCACGTGCACGCCACACTGCGGAGACGGCGTCATCGGAGACTGCAGCAGATAATGTATTACATATTATATTATCGTGATTAGAATATAATAATAACACGATCTGTACAATATGCGACACGACGTATAATAATATTATAATATATCATACCTACCTACGATATTATTATATAGGTGCACGCACGCAGTGGTGGAATATATTATTATTATTATATCAAACTTCAGAGCAAAGGTAATATATATGTATAACGTCGAAGGTACCCTGTAAATTTGATTCAACGTGACTTTCTGTCTGATGTAGCGATGTATCTGTGTGCGCATTGGTATTCGTCCATAATATAGGGGAGAGATGAAAATATCCAGGGTACAAATATTCGAGAAATAATCTCCTCGAAACAACATGTATAAATTACATCAGAGGGTAAAATATGTATGAGCCAAATTTATCCGAGAGAACAATATGGATTCAGAGATTATATCCATAGCAAAAACATTATTTTCAAGATTTATTAATATGTAATGCATAGAAAACACGGGTAGATGTTATTATGATAAATATTTTTTATCTGCATAATATGACGTATTAACTTACAAGGTATATAATGGCTTATATTATCTACTTTCAAAATTAAATTCATGTCTTAAAAAACTTAAAGCAATCATAATAATAGTATGTGCATATTAAAGAACTCATCCATCGCAGAAGAATTTCAACGTTATATTAAATAGGCCTACTCATACATTCGCTTAATTGTAATATTAAGTATGTCACTTGTTTATTAAAAACGTGAATACAACATTCTTTCACTTTTTTTGCTACGATTGCATGATCGAGATATTAAACGCAAATTGTGACTAAAATATTAGGAATGTTTATTAACCCTACATTTTTTTTTTCCAGCACATTAGGAACTACTTTAAATATATTTTTATTACGATATGATATTATGTAACAATAATATTATATGTGTTCCGTGAACATTTTTTCCCCATTCTCCTTCATATTATTTCACCAGATATTTTTACTTAGATTCAGTGGCTTATCCAGGGATACTAACCTCCCCCCTCTATCTACCACTTATCATATAATATGTGCATTGTATAACATAATACAGTGCTATAGCAATTTATATGAAATACGTCGATGTAGGTAATTCGTACACAATTAATGAATTATTGTTTAATATATTCTATGATAACAAGATCTTAAGATCCTTATTACTTTACTGATTAGATTCGTGTACAGTTGCAATAAGCTTATCGACGCGCATACAATCACGTACGTCATACAATCTTATTTCGAATAATCCGAATAATGCTCAATGTCCAAACCGTGGCAGAAATATTACTATGACGATGCCCATATTAAATATTTTAAAATATTATCATACTATTCATTGATTTTATATACTCTTGTGATTATAAATACACGATCGATTCGATTTCTTTTGTCTACCATTTTCGTCATTTTTATTTTTATTGTTATTATTGTTATTATTATTACTTGCTTCTGTAAGGGATTACTCCGCAGACGTTTTCCGAAGTTTCAAAGTCATATCACGTGTCTCCTCCGCAAGTCACTTTCTGAGGTGCCGGCGGCCACGTTATATAATAACATAATATAATAATAATACAGTTATATAATAGTAGGTAGGTACTTGCTAAAATTGTTGGCGGACAAACGCACACCACGTAATCCACACGTCCATACACATTTTCGTCCACCATCACAGCGGATTTGGACAAAACTCAATAGTTATCAACTCGACTCAATCGAAACGACTTAACAGGATGTGATCACAACATAGGTACTCCAGTTTAATTAATTCCCCGTAGGAAACTTCATATAAAATACAGGATACGAAACAGAGTATACAATTCATTCACGTCATTTTATGCATTAACAATGTATTTATTCAATTCTATACACTTAAAGACCATATTTTCAGGCACCATATACATACATACCATTTTATGAATGTCTTATGGCGACTCAAACTAATCACATAAGAGTAGCTTTTTTTGTGAATTGATAAGGAAATCATTTTTTTGAAAATGTTGAAACATTTAAACAGAAACTTGAACAGTAAGTAGTTTCTGAATTATAACTTTATATACTTACCTACTAATAAGGATATCAAACCTTAATAATGGGTTATGGGTTTACATCCGATATAAAATACATATTATAAAGTTTTATGTTTAGTCTAGTACTTATTATTCAAGTTCAAATTTCAATTTATTTTCCTACATCAACAGTTAGAAAAATTCGTCTTCTTAACAAATTACAGTAAAAACATTTGTTTGTAACTCTACAGGAAACTCATTAAATGGCATAAAAATAATGTAGTGAATAATGATTCACTTTCACTTAAAAACTTTAAATATCAGAATTTGAATAATTTGATTATTAAAACGAATAATGAGTGCGGTACGCCCGGTGAATAATCCTGTACGTTATGTTTTGTAGGTTCCAACGGTACCATTTAAAGTTTTGTATTAAATTGAACAAAAACGAGCTGTAATACATTCACGTTTATCTCGTTCGAAATCAATAAGACTTACTGCAGCCTACGGTCGTCGCCGCAATAATAATAATAATAATACTTGTTATTGCAGGATATACCTTATTAGGTACGGCGATATATTATTATTGTTGTAACCGCAAAAAAACTAAAACGATACTATTTTCAAATAACAATCGTATATAATATAATTGTACTTACTGTATTATAATAATAATATAGAGGTTAGGCAATAATACGTCAGTGGGCGCAGATTCGATCGACGTGTGCATAGCATGTGAAACGTAACACGCGGGGGCGTCAATTATTGTTTGTCAAAAATAGCATGATACGGGTAGTCATGTGATACTGCATTCGTGTATACATAAAAAAACAATAATGATATTACGATTTTGGTGACTATTATATAGTTATAAGTTATTGCTACCATTACTCTGACTGTGTCATTATTTATGTTCATATTATTATCACGAGTTTAATAAGCTATAGGTGTATTTTAATAATATACTCATATTGAACTTATATATTTTATTTTGTGTTCGATATTGATAGTATTTTGTTATTTTAATTCCGTCTTTCATACGTGCGACGCGATAACAATATTAAACAAAGTATTTAAAAAATATGTAAATAAACGTATCTCTATTATAATATGATATCTCGAAGTGAAAAAATGCAATACATTTATGATCTGGGTGCTTATAATATGATGTTGAAATAATGAACTGATTTGATGGATATCTATAAAATAATACTTTTATACAGATGTGCCGGGGAGGGGTCGAAAGTATTTTTATTTCGGTGTCTTCGTTCGACTTGAGGCATTGCAATACGTGCCGGCCGTATAGGTGCACATACGGATTGTATCATAACATAATAATAATTTAGAGTCTCGTGAGTCGACCGGCATCGCTTGTCACCCGACGACGTCTGGGTCGGAGAGCAAACACCATGGACATAATTAAAAATCGTCTAAGTGCTCCGGAAGCCGTCTGCCGATATATCCGGTGAGAAATCGAGAGGGTGACGAAAGTTTGACAGAGTGTTTTATTACGTCGCGAGCAAGACATCGCCGAACAAACAATTCGGCTTCGCAGTCGTCGGCGTATATAATAACAGCAGTCGGATGACGACGCAGAGTTCGCCGTTTCAATTTGCGCGGTGGCTTAAAATCATAAATATACGTATTCCTCCCTCGACGATCGTTGCAGTCGGAATAACCGCCCTCGTCGTAATAAACTTTTCGTCGCCGAAATACAATAATACCATATTATTATATTTGAACAAATAACGCTTTGTCGTGTATTCGTAGTCAATAATGATGACGATAACGATGATGGTGATGATGATAATGATGATGATGTTGTTGTTGTTGTCGCTGTCATTGTTGTTATTATTAAATCAACGCTTTGCCGGTCGTACAGTCTTGTAGGCCGTATTATAGTAATAATTATTTGGCCCGTTAACGAATATATTCAAACATGACATTCGCTTATGACAGATTCGAATGTCTGTCAAAGACGTTGTAGGTAACCTATGTTCCTACCTATTATATTATATTGTGGTACTGCAGATGGTTGGGTTAAGTCGATCGATGTTGACAGGTACGTACGTGTTGTGATGATTTATGATGTCTCATCAGAATGATATTCTAATTCATGGTAAAAAAATAATTAAAACTATTACATATTTGAGTCGATGGATATGGTTACCGGTTCCGAGTTTCTTCGAAAGATTTCTTTTTTGTTTTATTGTTACACTTTTAATTAAGAATGAAACTACTTTTTTCAACAATTAATTCTGAAAAAAGTCGAAACACTTAATCGGTTTTTATAATAATATTAGGGTCAGCGATACTTAAATCTCGTCGGCTGTTTCGCTATTAGCAACGTCGTTTCGTGCATTTTTTGGTATTAAATTCATGCGTAGGATGGCGTTGATAGTGATTTTGTAATTTTTTTTAAGACTTGATAGCTTCCATAATTTATGATAATAATGTTTGAAAACTTAATTTTTTTTTTATTATCGTTGTTTGAAAACGGATCGTCCCGTTGTTTCTTATAAAGCATTTAATTACATTTTTTCCCGCTATCGATTATTAGTATCTCCTGCCGTTTAAATTTAAAAATAATAGTAAACAAATATTGAACGAAGCCAACCAGTGCTATATGCACGTGATAATGATAATATTATAGTGTTTTAGCGATAGGTATATTTAAACTGCAAAACGCTATTACGTTAGTACTTACTTTCCTACCTACATATTTTACATTCAGTAATATATTTTATCCGTTACCTACAAAACTGCGTGTGATTTATCTTTCCATGATGGATATTTTAGAAAAACGAACATTTTTCATTTGACCGGAAAGGAAATATATATAAGTTTGATACACGTGTATCATATAATGTGCATTACGTAATATTTTATATATATATGTACCACAGTTTGGCAGAAAAGGGTAGGGCCTCGATATGGTTGTCTAGGGACTGGACAGTGCCTTAATCGTAAGACGAACCCAGTTACATCCCGCTGGGGTGCGGTCACGCGAAGTTGGCAATGACATTTAAAGAGATTTAAAGGACCCCCGTATTGCACGAACATAACCGTGGTATAGACACTAGACACACAGCAACGGTTCGCCGTACAATTTCAAACCCCGACGTTGTCCATCGGATTTTTTTTTTTTCATTCAACTCGAATTCCATTATATTACGTGTTCATGGTTAATGTATATTTTTCTCTTACCTCGGTCCTCTACCACTCCCATTTACCGTTCTACATGACGAACGGCTAGCCTGATAATTTCTCTCTAATAAAACCGTTTTTATTTTGTTTCTCGATATTATCTTTTAACTACATTGTATTATGTTTTCGTCTTGGAAATTACATAAGCTCTTTATTTTGTTCTGCTTAATTTACCGCCGCCCAAATCGAACTAGTTGTTTTCTTTTTAATCCCGTTCCTTCAGACACAGCCTATCTGCTGTCCGTCTTTTATAATCCAATATCTTAATTTAATTTGCATTTAGTATATTTTTTATTTTTCACTACCAAAGTACCTAAGATTTACGACATTTATTAGTTCGTTTTTAAATTTTACTTTTTTTTCATTCATCGGGGTATACTTAATACACTTTTTAAATTAATTTTAACATCAGTTTTGGATATTGATAAATACACAAAAATTGAGTTTTACATATGAAGTACATATTTTACATGTTTACCAAAACAAAGATAAACATACCACTGAACCTATGGGTTAAATTAATTTTCGTCCAGTGCCTTTAATTTCAATATTTCATTGATGTCAAATAACAATATGCATTACTCATTGTTTTCTCTAATCCAGCTTCCGCTAAACATATCTATTTAGTTTTGTCCGGTACCTAACAATATTAGGTACCTATATAATATATAATTTATATACATATACACGTGGATTGTGGGTCTATAGTATTGTTTATTAATACTTAATCAATTAACATTTGACGTGTCGCATTTTTTGTTTTTCATCATCATTAATCTCTTTTCACCGTAAATAGCCAATAGATGGAAAATCAATAAAGTTTGAAATCATTATTGTTAGTGATGGTCAGTCTGGTCAGACATAGTAACGGAAACGGAAAACTACAATTTATTTATTAATTGCTTTATAACTTGTAACTCAGCCACTATACAATAACTTGTGGATTATTGAACATCATATTATTAATAATACCAAGTAGTGCACACGATATTAGGAATTAAAAAAAACTTTTTAAACTGAAAGTGATGAAATAATAATTATACTTCTTCTTCTTTTATCGATTCTCTATTTGTTAAATTATTTAGTAGTTAAATACTAATAAACTAATAAAATATAACTATATAGCATCAAACAATTATTATTTATAAATTGATGCCAAATGGATTTTGTAAGATTTTAATATGTTACATATTATTATCCAGTCTGTCGGTTGGTATAACATTTTGCTCATGACTCACCCATAGAAGTTTATCCATTGTTGGTATTTTGTTTAAAAAAAAACCAAATCATAAATCAGAGTATTTTATTATTAACTTGGTATTCTAAATGAGAAGTTAATTCTATCCAATAATTTATGGACTGGTTAAAATAAACAGTGTGGAATGAACAGCATTTATTGACTTTGTGCAAAAAAATATTTTTTTCTTCATACAATAATAAAAATTATCCACTCGATAAATGCAAACATATGAGTACGTTTGCAATAATATATATTCATAATGGAGAAAAAGTGAGAATATATATATTTTTAATTGTTTTCAGGTGAAAGTGATTTTGTTGAATATATGATAAATTATTTGATATTCAAGTTACATAATCGATGAGTGAAAATCTATTTAAAAATCTAAAAATTACAAAATTTATTCTTCGCTATAATTTGATTGGTTAAGTAAACGAAATAATATCAAATACTGGGGAAAACGTAAAAGTGGAACTGGAATATTACCATTTGTAACTGTTATATAAACATTTGTTATATAATCACAATATATATATTTAGCATATGAGTATACAAAATGACAAGTTATAATAACAATAGATTGTTTTAAGTCATAACAAAACAATTACTCTTAGAATATAATTTAAAACTCTTTTTCACTCATATCGTCATATTTATTTTAGTGTAAGTACCTATACATTTTTATTTTTTTAATAAATCAAATAAGATCATAATAATTAGGTAGGCTTGTGAATTGAAACTTTCTTTTTTTTAATTTTAATTTTAATAAAATTCTTATAATGGATATGAATATGAAAATTAATTTTATTATTATTATTAAGATATAAACCATCTTTACCTTTATAAATGTTGCATACAAATGTAATATAATATTTTAATATGACACAATCGAGGAAGTCATCCATTTGAGATAATACCTCCGAAAAGTTATCTACTTCTACGATTTACAAAAGTAAATGGTTCTAATGATTCTAGACTCCAGTTGCTTATAATATAATATGCTTGCAAGGTTGTTCGTCAAATATACAAAGTTGAATCCACAATTTTCATTTAATCAAAAATTCATTCATGTCTGTTTTAAGTACTGTGAGTGATATTTCACATTCTCGCGTTAATAGAATAGCGTCTTTTTACTACTGGGATTTTTCATACCTATCTAGTATATTATAATTTTTTGTATAATTTATAAACCGAAATAGTCAGTAAAAGTAAAACAACGCTCATATTAGTATTTATAATACAACATAATGTGAGAATAAAATTATAGTAATGATTTAACAAGCTCAATAGATGAACGTGTAATGTGCATAGTCGGTATATGTGCAAAAAAAAAAAGAATAGGAAATTGTTTGACTTACATACTTACATTTAAAATGAAAAAAAATACAGTTAATATTGCTTTTTCAATTCGAGTTTCCATTTCGCCAAGGGTTTACACTGCAAAGTATTATGTTCATGGTTTTCACAGGTTTTCGCGATTAATGATCATAGAGTCTATTAATATCGTCGGGTGGTTTTTTTTTTTTAGTTTTTAATATAGTGGTATCATTTTTTAATGGAACGTTCTTTATTTAGTCCCAACTCACATATTTCATATTTTTTAGTAGAATAGGAGTAACTATTATGAATAACTACAACTGCATTTTGCGATAAGACATTCGACAGGTTAAATTATTTTATAATACAATTTGTTGTACTAGACTATTTATCTCAGAAATATCGTATGAATATTTAAGTAAGTAAGTAACTTTTATTGGATGTAATGAAGTCACAAAAGTCATGTTAAAATATTTAATTTCCGGCAGCCGGCGAGAATTCGTACTTTTTTAAAAGCCTCGTCGTCGTGCATAAATATCCAATAGATTTTTTACAATGCATAAACCCGAAAACGTTTCGAGATTTCCCTCGGTTAATTTTTTCAGTTGTTTAAAATTAGAGTCAGCTGTTAAAATAATTAAACGCCGACATAACATTTAACAAATTTGCGAGACACGCGAAAAAAAATGAAGGAATAATAATAAAAAAATATTAAGCACGAAGAATTTATCCTGTAAACGTCCGGTAATATATAAGTAATAGGTATTTACTCATAATAAACATATTGCAGTAATATAGGTACGAACTTGCATAATACCATTAAACATTATGGTTGTATAATATATGGGGCGCCGACTACTTAACCCGTATCAACACGAATGACGTGTATAATATAGTGTACGGACGCCGCTCTATCCGGTCCCGGGCCGGAAGTTAAAAAACGTTGTTCGGCAAAAAAAAAAAAACGACCGACTGGAAAAGTATTTAAAAAACAATAACAACACGGTCGAGCGGACCGCCGTCAAAATATCGTCGGTAACGTTATTCGTATAAACACTATAAACTAATATATGAATCACATAACAATATATTATATTATTATGTACGCTTTTCCGGCGAGCATTGTGTCGCGGCGGCCCACACAATATATGTGATTATGTACGCGAAACACGCGAAACCCATCAGCCGCGAAAACTTTAGTGTGTGCTCTCGTTTATTCGCCTGTGTAATGTTTTTCTTTTCTTTTTTTTTTCCATGCGATATCAAGATGTTGACATAAACGGTCGAGCACGCTTGGAGGTCGGGTCAGCCCCTCGGGACCACGGAGACGACAACGGCGACGACGACGACGGCTGCGATGGATACGGCAGGAGCCGGAGGAGGTATCGGAGGAGTAGGAGCAGGTGGAGGAGGCGTCCTTGGTGGCGGAAAACAGCAGACCAGAGCGTGGCGCAGACTGAGCTTGAAACAATACAAGAGAGCTCCGACCCAGGACACAGCGGAGGTGAGTGTTTTTCTCGGTTTCGCGTACATATATATATATATATATATATATATTGTTTATTTATTCGCCCTTTTTTCCGTCTTCCGCCACCATCCCCCCCCCCAAACACCCCCACCCCCGCCTGGACCAGATACCGTTGGCAATTTGTTCTTCCTTAACGTGGTAGCTCTAGCCGGGGCCGTGCAACGCATACACCACCGCCACGGCTGCCGAGTAATTTCATTACACCGGCGGAAGTAACTATACTGCGTACATACCTAACGTGTGCGTAATATATATTGGGCGCAATGCCCGCGGTTAATTCGACGACCTAAAAACACGACCCGCACACACGACGATCGTCGTCGGTAAAAACGAATTACCTGTCAGTTGTATTATCCTGAGCCTCGCCGAGACGTATGTAATACGGGACCGTGAGCGCCGGGTGAGGTCAGTGCGGCGTGTACGCCCCCGCATGGCTCGTGCTGCGCACATCGAACGGGAGCTCGACGGCTACGCCAGAGAGAGGACGTCGTGTAGCCACGGCCGCCGACATGTTGTGTGTGTGCGTGTGTGTGTGTTTGCGTTTGTCTCACCTGTGTTTTCTACCGAAATAGGCCTATGTTATGCCAACTGTGCCTACCGTCTGTCCTAGTCGTCGGATAAAACTTTTGAAAGCAAATTTGATTTTTGTCATGGGGTTTATTCGAAATAGATTTTTTACTAGACCCTTCAGAATTTCAAAATGAGTTAAAAACTTAAAATAAGTTTAATATTGTAGGTACTACATTAAACTTCATCATGATGAATTAAAATATTCTGTTTTCAACACTTTTAACGATTAAATGAGGTTAAAACGTTAGATTACAATTATTATTGGAAGATAGTGATACTTTTGACCAAAAAAAAAAAAACAACCCAGAACAATTGATATTTGTATAGTGCTTTGCTGATACGTGCTTGCTAGTTCGGGAACGCTCCACTATATTTTATAGTTATACACTCTTACTATATGCACACATTTCCACTCGCGCAAATAGAAATTGGCAAATATTTATCTCTTTAAAAACGGTCGGGTTCGAAAAATAATATTCGTCTAGGTACTCATGCGGTTTAGGTGTTCTACCTACGAGTTTTACCTACAGCCTACAGACATAATATTATGTATACTCGCATATCTTTTAGGTAGGTGTGTCGTGTATTGGCCGCGTACATTGGGTGACCATATTATAATTTATATATTTTAAAAAAACAGACATTTTATTATTTTACTCTGAATTCGAAAAAAGCTAGTTCTCCACTTATCGCTGATGACAATTGTTCGTCATCATTCCGTGCTCGTTATTTTTAAAACTGTCGATTGTAAATTATATCTTACCTAACTTTGGTTTAAACAATAAACTCAATACAATATACAGTAAAAATACAGTTTTTTTTTCCTTGTGCATGCAGGTTTTTCTTTTCGGCACATATCATTATTGTTCAAATAAACTTACGGCATACAAATATGCTTAAAGTCAATACATCGGGCTTAAAGCTAGACAAAAAATGTCTCGTTCGACGTTTGCAGTCGGGACACGGGGACAAAAATATGATGCTCAAAAAAAGGATGAATTCGTTTTAAACGGGTCGTATACTGTGTTGGTCATCTTAACGCCGCCATATAATACGCGTTTCATACCGTGACGGCTATTTTCGGTCCGCACACGTCACGTGCTCAGACCGACGTGCGTATGTAATATAATAATTTCACGGTGTAGGTCGTACGGACCGGTGAACTAAATACTGCGAACGGGCCCTAACGACCACGTGTAATCACGACCGTCGTGAGCTCCCTTAACGGGGCAGTGAGGGTCTGTCGCGTAAGGGTGGGTATGCCACGTGAATGTGGGTGGGGGAGGGTCGTATACACTGCCTCGTGATGCCGCCGGGGCGATCGGCGTCGACGGAATCAGCTCGGTGCCTACAATATATCGTTATTATAATAATTATTGCATGGGACTGTATGGTATTATTATGCTATTCCCTTCGGCGTATTCCGCGGTCGTAAAATGTTCCTGTATCGACTCGAAATAATTACAAAATATTTTCCACCTACGCCGAATCCCTGCGAAAACGACTGTATGTATATCCTGCGTTATAATAACCACGTGTAACAGTGGTCTATAATATTATACACAGCAGTTTACCAACGTGGGTGCGGGGTAGCGGGTCACATGCGTTCCAATGCGGTCTGTGTGAATTCTGAAGTGTTCGAATGTCGTTTGTTGCACGCGTAAACTCCTTCTAAATCGTTGACTATCACAGTTTTTTTTCGATTGATTAAGAAGGGAGGGTGACTCTCGAATTGTCTTCCGAAATAGTGTATAGGACATATAGGTAGGTGACCTATTTTCACTCGAAGTGACTCCAAGGGGATTCGGTGTATTATAATAGTACTACCAATTATTTTATCGATGTCCGCAATGTTCAAAAATATTATTTTTTAGACCTATTTCCCAGACAGATTAATTTGTCGAGTACTTACAATAATCTGGTCCATCACTGATTATCAACTAAAGATTAGTTGACTATCGTTTTCAATATCACCAGTTCAACAAAGTCAACTCCAGTTTCGTGTGCGTAGCTAAATCATTATAAATATATATATATATTTTTTAATTTTTATTCAGACGTATTTTTTTATACAAGTCTATTTACTAAAATAATTATAATTATTTTTTAAGCTTAATTTACGTTAAATAAATCGACATTGACTTATAAGGTAGGTGGTCAATTAATGAAATAAGTTAATATTTTTATGTTGGACCTATATGCTTCTATATTTTATCGACGTGTATGCACTCAAAATTGTTTTTAATTTAAAGAAAATTGATGTTTGTGATTTGTACTAGAAATCGATTAATTATATCTATCAGAGGCGATTTCAGTACAAGAGTGTCATTACCTAAATTAGGAGGCAATTCAAGTGAATGATATATTTTTGAAATAGGGTTTCAATTCGAGTAACTTTTTTAAAAAAAAATTACGGAAGGCAATATTCGTGTACGCCCACTGCGAGTGAGACCTGTGTGAATTTTAAGTGTTCTCGAATACGTCTCTTCCAAAAAAGTGTAATACGTTCTCAATCGTACGATAGTTGATCAGCAAGTGTGTAAAAGTGTTGTTTGATTCGATTGATTATAGTGTTATGTGTTCGAACGTCAAATATTCGAATTATAAAATAAAAATTGAAGTAAGTCGAACTTAAATAATCTAAGCATGATGCACACCTTGCTGGGTAAGGGTTATTTTTCAAAAGTGGGCATGATAATGAAAAAATAGAAATTGAGTTAATTAAGTTAAGATATATTAAAAACATTAGTTTATATACGTTAAAAGTAAACAGTAACAATATATAAATTAAAATTCTTAAGTCAATATGGAGAAAAATATTAAATTACCCTACTTAAAATAAAGTTATAATTAATTTTTCTAATAATATTAAATATCTACTACCTAATAGTAACAACTAAACATTTTGTTGAAAATGCATTATAGTATTTATTTTTATTAAACATTAACTGCGTAATGGTCCACGCAATTACAAATTTTCAATAATTAGTTTGTTTGCTTATTTTTTTTTTAAACCATCTTATTAAACATAAAAATAGTCAATTAATTATAATTAACTATACATTTTTAATTTCACATTAATTTCAAAAAAGTTTAAGTTATTATGCAATCGATAATTAATCTAATTATTTATTGAATTAGTTAAAAAATAATATTTTAACGTGTATTAATACCCATCTTTGTTATTCTAATTATAAACTAGTTTTTATTTTTTTATGTTTAAACATATATTATTCGAACCCACGACTTTATACACACCTGCATACATTCAAATAGATGTAACTCACCCGCGGATTGTTGAGATGTTATAGGGTAACCTGGAATAATGGGATAAGACGAGAAATACCTAATGTTCAACTCCTTGTACTTCGTTGCATGTTTAAATAAAACCCTTACAGCCTTACATATTAAATGAGTATAAGTATAACGGTATAAGAAAGTTCATAAACTTTTAATGTTTTTACTTCAAAGGATTAAAATTTCATTATTGAAATAAAAAAAAAAATTATATGCACCATCGTAGCCAACTCTATGAGGTGCAGAGATGTGAGATGAGCAATTTCGTATGTAAAAAATATATAAATAAATAAATAAATACGAAAATGTGCGATCTGCAGAATAAAAAGAACATTTAAATTAACATAGAGCAAAAAAAAAAACCAGATGACGAGACGGAAGTGACCAATGATATACTTCTCTTGAAAATAGATTCCTAACATATTTTTCTAATATCTGAGTAATTATAGTACTATACTATTCTATAATATGACCTTGTAAAATTTGCATTTTCACTACATCATTCCATACTACAGCAGTTCGGATTGTGCCATTCATATCTATCTATATCGAGATCATAAGTTTGTGGAGAAAATTATTTAAATCTCCATTGAGCTCAATGTCTATTATAATTTATAACTTAACAAGAAATAGATTGTTTTCTCTTTAAAAATAGAATTATAAGTGTAGGCTTAGAAATCGTCCCATGCCTAGTCTAAACTCCACTAAAGATACATACTGCGTTTATAAATCATTAAAGATACTATACAATCTAAAATGTATAATATTGCACTCGATGATTTTCGAAATAAAAAATATAATTTCTCTCGTGTCGAGTATTCAGTGCGTAATATTTACTATATTACGTAATAAGTGTACAATGCACTTATTTTACTTCCAAGATTTATAAATTAAAAGTATAATGAGCGATCTCTAAGGATAAATTCGAAATGATGGTCGGATTTTTTTTTTTGATAATATATGTAGGATAATTGTTTAATATTTCAAAAATCATAGACGATTAAAATAACTCTAATTAACACTACAATTTCACAATAATTTAACAAGATAGCTAAACACAATATTATTATTTGTTTGAAATAAGTTTAACCATTCTTAATTGTGAGACTGGTATCAATATTATAATAAAGTTTCATGCATTAGACCTTTTTAATTATTTTATTTACACTTCGAAATAATAAAATATGTTACTTTAAAGCATTTGGACAGAGAGATATATAAAACAAATGTCTTCAATACTTAAATATTTATATTATATAAAAACGTGAACAAATAACAAATTATAATTTACTTATAGTTCGCGGAATAGTTTATTTTTATACATCGTATGTGTGTGAAAAGCTTTTATTAATTGTATAATGAGTTGAACCAATGCAAAAACAACATTGTTCGAAAAAATTTCCTTTAATAGAAATACATTTAATAAAATTTTAATTTTAATTTAAACCATTTTCTGCTCAAAAATAGAACAAACGTTTTAACTTAATAAATAACTTTCTTATATACAATAATAAAACATATACAAATACTATTATATAATATTTTATTATTAATTATTATGTTCTACGTCATTATCTATGTAGGACAATTGTAGGTACTTTGAAATCACTAAACAATATCTAAAAATTGTTTAAAAACCAATTAATTCATGCATATATATACCTTTATATATTTAATTTAATAACATTTACTTAATTTTTGAACTTAAAAACTTGATTAATATTTGATGAACCATTTTTCGGTTTTGATACATGAAATTCTAACTTTTGTCCTTAATCCACTTTTACATACATTATTATAAATCCATAACCTTAAATAACAATTTTAGAGATGCAATAAATTAAATTTATTTTTTATGAACTTTTCAATTAATAAATGATTATTTTTTGAAAAATATAGACAACCTGATTTCATAATAAATTTTAACTTTGATATTTCACTTAAATGTTTTCATTAAAACGGTTTACTTTACTTCAAAAAAAATATTTACTTTATCACATCGTCTATATACAATGTTGATTATTTATCATATTTTTTATCATGTAAATGCTTCATTAGTTATTACTTTTACTTATTAGTATTAACTAATAAAGTTACATATAAAAGTAATGAGATATCAGTTATAAATACCTGGGTAATAAGAAATATTTCTGGAATAAATTGTAGTAAATAATTATTTAAACTTTTATCAGCATTTATTTGACTGCTTTATAATTTATAAATACAATCAATTCAACCTTATTGGTAGTGTTGGGTGGCGTGATAACGTAGTGTTGTAGTTATATAAGTTTATTGATTAATATATAGTATAGTTATATATAAACTTGTACACAGAAATCATTTTTAAAACTTTGAAATTTATTTTCGTGTCATTTGTTTACTTCTATAAAAAGAGGTTTGGCTATTGGCGTTATTCAACTTTCCAAGTGATCTATGTTATTTGCTGCTGCCGAAATAAATTTATGCAAAAACTCTAAGTCCCGATGTTTGAATGATGAAAGACACATGAAGGATTATTTATTACACTAACACAATAAGCCATAATCAATATTCTGATCCCAGTAAAGGATAAAAAACTTTAGCTCTTGTTAAATATAAAAAAAAATAATTGTGTTCGTATTGCCATTTATTTCACATGTATAAATATAAAACATGTAATAAACTGTTGTTTAATATGTATAAAACTTGTACAAATAAAAACAAGACCACACATCCATGGAATATTGTGCACTGATATTCATAATAACAGTGAATTGGATGGTTGTATCAAAATAAGGATTTGTCGTCATAACACAATGACAATTTAAGAAATCACTCACATTTCTAGTTTTGAAGATAAAATGAATACATTTAAGTTGCTCATTATTTTAGTAAACGAATCAAGACAATTATTACAATTTTCGGGATGTTTTTTTGCGAACAGTCATTTTACGGTTTTAATTAAATTTTTTTTTTTTTTGATCATTGTAGTCAATTTAAAGCTATATGTGAAAAATTATAAATTGATTTCATTGTTGTAAACTACTATAAATACGACACTGAAAGGCTAAACAAATTCATTCTTGCAATTCAATATAGAATTTTAAACTAATAATTTTTATACGGCAAAATAATTGAACAAGACTAATCAAACAATAAATGAAAATTCACGTGGATGTAAAAAAAACAGTAAACTATATACAACTTTTTGTAACATTTTGAGTATTTGACGTGTAAATAAATTATAAAAAAAAATGTTTTAACAAATTATGTGATGGGAGTTTTTATATTATATATATTTTTCTTCAGTTAATGTACACTAAGTATAACTTAAATATTTAAAAATAAAATAAATTATATTTTCTCTTACAATACCTATATAATATAAATCAAGATTTCTTCACTGCAATGTTTGGGTAAAACATCATATGATACCTACTTATATCAAAAGCTATCAATTTCACTCTCAAATGTCTTCGCGAGTTTGTTTCTGACTCTTCCCAAATTTGTACGAACCATTAAAGTTTCAGAATAAAATAATGAATATTTATTAACAATATTTTCACATGTTGATCATTTTTCCATGTTTACTTTTGATCCCTTTTAATGGTATGATTAATTTATGGAGATACTTTTCACAAAAACGAGGGATCTATTCGGCTAAACAACATTACTCTTTATTAGATGTATACATATACTATAATGGTAACAAAGTTGCATTGGTTAGATCATTAAATATTTAGAAGGTGCGGAGTTCTGTAACGAAAAACTGGACGAATGTAATATAATACGGTTGTTTAAACAAACTTTATACTTTTGTATTTATTATTATAAGTCAGTTGGTTGTGTTATTATTTATTAAATATGTTTGGAAGTATAATAAAATAAACTTAGAATAGCTGGTGTTTAAACCGTACATTAAATTCAAGTTAACATAAATTATTAAACTAATAGACCACGTAAGACGTAACCATAAAGATTTGTCCTTGACGCTAGAAACTTCCAAATCGCGGTACACCATGAGTGTGACTTATAAGTTATAACTATAGAAAATGAAAACTCTCATTGTATGATTTTTTCCTTACTTTGTATTTCGGTACGGTTTGTTCGAAAACCATTTTTCCAGTATGTTAATCATACATAGATACGAATTGTATTATTTTATTTTATATTTTAAATATATTATAACGCGGCGTTATAGATAGGCAATTTAGCTACATCACTTTTGTGGAATAATTTTTTATTTACATCATCTTATAATAATATTATAATAATTATTGTTAAATACATTTTAATTGTTTTTGTTTTTCACTGTATTTCAAAAATACAAAATAAAAACGAAATTGTCATTGAATTTGTTAATACTATATCGAAAACGACCAAGCCAAGTGAAGTTATTTATAAAAAAAATTCTTTTAAAACCCTCGAACATAATAATATATGTTGTACATACAATAAAAATAATCCTAATAAGTAACATAACATTTAATTCTGTATATTGTTATTAAATCACATCGTTATATTCATATACTTACTTCGGATCTCTGAAATAATTAACATAAAAGTATCGAGCAGTATTTAAAGAAGAAGAAAGCCACTTTCACGGAAAGTTTCCGCGAAAATAAAATGTTTGGGCATAAACTGACCTTAATTTCACCGTAGCACAGACATCTGCGGTAAAGTTTTTCCAAGAATACAATTCGGCCCACTAATTAATTAGTTTTAAGATACATCTTCGAGTGGTGGTGTGTCTCGAAGCCACAATGTTTTCCCTTTAATAATTATAATAGTTTTGAAGAAATAAACTATTCGCTTTAACGGTTTGGTGTAGCATAATATTTTTACGGCGATATTTCGTAATACAATTTACATAATTCACATTTCCAACGAAATCGTAATTTTTACGGTGTCGTAGAAATTCGAGAGTAAGACCTCAAAAATATTTGAATTAATATCGAGTAAAACGATGACGGGTAATACGAGAAAAAACACCTTCCCTCAGTCCTATTTCCATACAAGCACATTTCATGTACCAGTTCATATTTTTCGTATATTATCAGTGTTAGTGTCTTAACTATGTCTTAGGTACATATGTATGTATTTTTCGTATTATTGTAATCATCAAAAATCATTAATTCAAATGAGGAAAATGTTGGCATTCGTTATCACGATATTTTCACCCAGTCAATTGTGATAAGGCGATATGGCGCGTGCGTAATTTACGTTCCCTCTGACAGTTATAATTATTTTTTTTTTTTTTTTGATTCAACGCATCCAATTCCTTTAGTCGATTGGAAAAGATCCAAGTATCTAACAGCATGCAGGCTATAAATCGTATTCATTTTTCCTTTAATAGTATGCACATTATTGCATTTTACAGTTTGTTAATAACCCCAAACGAAAACAATAATAACTGCAATAATAATATATAATAATATGTATATATTTTTGCCGTCCGGTTTCTTTCAGTACAAGATTCTTATTTTTTTTTTATTTCAATATGACAGCATTCTCGTAAATACGTCATGTTTTATGATCTCAGATACCTAATAGCGAAAGTTTGTCACATGTTTATGTCAAAACGTTGCAGTGAAAGATATTTTATTCTGAGATTCGTTTTATTTGAGGTCTAACAATCTCTCAAATCACGATTCGTTAAATAATATAACGTATTTTTTAATATTTCACCTCCCTCCTACACCACAAATCAAACACAATAATTGATATACTGTTCACTGGATGTGATCGTTGTTTTATTCCATTAAAATTGATGTTATTTTTACCTTCTTAAATAAATAATTGTACCTACCTATGTGCATGTAGTAAATAATAAAACAAAATCATATATTGCCACATGGGAGTTGAAATAATAATAATAATAATAATAATAATAATGTGGTTATTTCTTGGGACATTCGTTGAAATATGAAAACTAATTAAATATCCGTTACGTTGTTTCATGTATGTATGATTTTCTTTTGTCCATAAAAAGTATATTATAAATAAAAAAATCAAATAAAAATGCTATTATTGTTTCTCCAATCCAAAATTATTTTCTTTTTAAATAAAAATACAGTAAGTTGTTTAATGAATTGTAAAAAACCAATTGAAAACAAAACTAACAGTTAGGCAGTCGAAACGCCTCTTTGAAGCCGAAATGCTACAGTAAAAAATAATGTATTCACGTATATTAAATATCCATCTAAGACAGACTTAAGACCATATTTGGTATGATGAGCTACTTTTCAAAACCAAACACTTATCCTACTTATATACCTTATACGATTCAATTATTAAATATCAGTTTATAGTTTTATACTAACAGTATGAAAAAATAATTTAAATTTAATGCCGTGTATCAAATAAGAGTCGGTGTCAACCAAAGCTCTTCCAACGTACTTTAAAAAATACTAGGTACCTACTCTAATAGCTAAATTTGTTGATGATATAACTGAAGTCTAGAATCTAAGGATAAAGAAATGCCCTCTGTCCGATACGAATTTAATTCAATTTCGTTTTAATCAAATATCACGAAAAAGACCACTTATTGTAGTATTCAAAGTCACTACGAAACAAAAAAAAGTAATTTCAAAATTCTGTTACCTACTAAACGGTGTTACTTTTCTTTACGAGTTTCAAAGTGTTTTAAATTTTCAATATCATATCTATGTAGTATAATGTACTTGTTATTTACATCAAATTATATTTTAATTTATATTTTAATGAAAAAAAAACAAAATGGCCTAGTATCGTTAATAGTTTATAAATACAAGATGTTTCGGAGAAAAATTATAATAAATATAAACGCTTCAAGTTTGTAAAATTAATTTACTTTAACGAAATAACAAATTTTATTTTAAGCTTTTATATTTTACCACGTGTTAAAATATTCAACTTTTTTAAATTCAATTTTTTATCTTATCAGCCAACAAAATAAATTAGGCTTTCAAATAATTTATAATAAATTCATAACTAAATGTGTAGAAATAGCTCGATGATTTAAAGGCCGATAAAGAAACTTTAAAGTTACTAAACTATTCATAATAATTATAATTTTTAATTAACGAATAAAGAAATAATATATTGTGTACATAATATAGTATAATTTCTAATAGTTATATATAAGTACGTGTTATTAAATTGTTTTTAATTTAAATACATTTATCTTATCATTGTTTGTATTTTATCTATTGTATATTCAAAATAACGTCTGTGTTTGAGATTATAACTTGTTGATTTATTTTTATTTTTATTAATAAAATATAAAATGTTTATAATTTTACAGCACTTATGTTCTTCTTTAACTATAGTCTAAAGGTTTATCATATTATGATTGTTGAAAGTATTAACAATATTATGTTAGGTAAATAATAGATACATTTACTTATATTGGATTCTCTAGAGTCTGAAATTAAAATAACAAGTTATTAATTATTATTAATAACTAAAATAATGATGTTTAGTGCATTATATTTTTGACACAGTAAAAAAATTCATATTATTTAATTTATTATATTTAATGAAAACTACATTTGAAAAAGCATGAAAAAATATATATACGTGTAGGTACTACTAAAAATATGGTTTGATTTTGATTGAATGCATTTTCTAATTTTACACTATAACAAAATAATTCCGTTGTATTATTAAGCAAACAAAGTACCTATAACATCGTGAAGCAGTTCTCTTGAAATAGACTTCGTATGAAATAAATATTAGTAAATAACTATTTATAATTAAAAACTATAAATCCAATTTAAACTCGTTAAATTTTCTGAGCTCAGAATCTATTTAGAGATCAATTCAATGTTATAAAGCAGCCATTCCCCTTATTTCTTATACCTTCCAATTACCTCTTCAAATTACAAAATAATGGGAATGTACAATTTTTTATATAAAATCAAAAAATTTCTCAATCCCGTTTAGAATTTAAACTTGATATGGTAATTAAAAATGTATGTTACACATTTTTTTAACGCTAGCTTACCCTTATAATTTCCAATCCAGTAATGAAAATATTAGGATAAGTATATAATTTTTGATTTTTTAGTTTCTACATTATTATGAAGTTTTTTTCTGTATAATGTTATTGTGATTTTAAATGATATTATGTCAACAAATTCAAAGAATATCATATGAAAAATTGAAGTATTGAAAAACAAATCACTGTTTTTTTTCTGGATAAAATAAAATTCTCGTTAACTAGAACGCCAATAATTCGAAATCCCATACATTTCATATTTCTGTTACGTGGTAGGTAGACATTATCTATAAGAACATGGTATACTGAATGTTTTTATACCTCTTGAGGATTGTGTTCTCGAAAATCCACTACATGGGATATACTATACACTATATATGTAGGATGAATGGATGATTGGCTATAAGAATATTCAAATCGTATTGTTCAATTAATTTTTATCAAACCAAAAAATATACTTACTCTTATTCGACTATATGGGGCGTAGCTTATTTTAATGAATATCTGAGTGAAACCAAAAAAACTTTCAATTTTGTTTTTACGAAATAACATCTGGAATATAAAAGTATTAAGGGTGGATAAATTTAAAAACGAAAATATTTTTCCTTAAAACCTGGAAATAAGATAAATAATTCATATTGGCTCAAACGGAAACAATGGATGATTCTATTTTTGTTATTTTCCTTTAAACCAATGTAAAATTTAAAATACTGATCATCCAAATTGTCCTAAATATAATATTCTGTAATCCAAAAGCTGAAATAGAAACTTCTACAAAGCCTAAGTGAAATATTCGGATTACAAAATGAACGGAAATGATGTGTTAACCAACGATTGTGAGTACTAATCTCGTTTGGCTCAACTCGCGGCGTCGGGATAGTGTTGTTCCATAATTTAAAACATTTTATTTGAAAAAATTTAAGCTGTGCAAAGCTTACCACATACATTTTTAAATTTCGAATTATTGTTGGTAAATATATTATGAAGTAAAGATTTTTAAAATGTTCAGTGCAATTTATAAATAACATCGCTGTGTGAAGTTGAAAAATTTAGTGCAATCGAAATTTTAAACATTTTAAAAATACTTATCGTATATTTTAAAAACAATAGTTTAGTCTACTGTACACGTTTTATCTAAAGTAAAAAACAATTAATAAAGTAAGATAATGGATGGGCAAATCAAGAATATAAAATCGTATTAGCTGTACACCTTTAGTACCTCAATTAAGTTTGGAATTTAATTCAGAAATTACTAGGACATAAAGTGGGCATGGTGTTTGTAGAGATTGCAAAGCAATTATCAGTGGAGCTTTATTGGAATTTCAATGCCAGCTTGGTAGTACATAAGTTCACAAAAGGAATCAACTAGTGTAAAACGTTTTAACTATTACACTATTATTATTAAGTCACTGTTGCACAAAATATTATGGAATCCGATTGTTCGACAACCTATGTATATTATGTTCAAGAACAGCGTTGGTACAGTGACGTATTTAGGTGGAGGTCCAAGGGTATTGGACCCCCCTCCCGTTGAAAATACTCCACTGCCTAGGCATAATATACATAGGTACCTACATCAGATTATTATCGTCATTTTGTGCAGATCGTAAGACCAATACTCATGTCAGTCGTAAAAAGCGATCGGTCGTCTTGTGAGAAGTGAATCACATGGTTTATACCTACCTGTTATTACCAACGTAGGTACCCATTTTACATTATTACCGCCCTGCGTGTAGGAGGTGTCCAAGCCTAGGGTTACTTAGTTTTATTTTATTCGAAATCGCTTGTAGAATATAGTTTTTCAACGAAAAAAGTGTTGAGAATTTAGGATGACGATGAAATCGATTATAACGCGAGACACAAAGGTCGGCTTTCTTATTGTTATTGCTCGTGTGTATATGTCTACGCGTGTATGGGTTTAGAGCTAATTACTAGAAAGGTCGTTGTTTGCGTTTTTTCTGACAAAGTTTTATAAAGGATCCATTATGACGGTGACGACGGTGCCAGTAACGTGTGTGTGGGTGCGTGTAGGAGAAGGGATTGATGAACTAGAAATAAAATATATGATACGACGAGGATGGCAGATCGCCGGGGAAGAGAGTAAAATAGAGGATTTCCGAGTGGTCGACCGGGGGTGTTTGGCAATTAATTTTTACACTGCCGCGGTTTGCACTTGTCATATTGAATATTATTACTATTATTATTATTATTATTATTGTAGTATTGCGGGTGGTCCACGTATATTACTACTATGTGTGCTCGTGGTTCAATTAAAAACATCATTAAACACCCAGGGTTATAAATTCCAGACGTTCTTTTGTGCGTGAAATCCCGGTTTTATTATTTTTTATTTTACTTCCCGGGTTTTTCTTTTTCATGGTGATCGTTCCACCAGTTTCAAACTATGTATACACTTTTCACCGGCCATTTTAACTTGCAAGCGACTGTCGGTCCTGGCCCAACAACTGTGATCCTCGAACGAATACGACGACTAAAATCGAACCATAAAAATACAGTCATCGTTACGAGTCCCGAGACCAGTCGTAAGCCGCATCGGTGCTCGGCGTATATTACACGAGCACTGCACAATGTTTGTCCACGTGCGCATAATGTAAACACCGTTGTTTTTAATACGTGAGCGGGCTTTAAATCGTCACAAAATAATAGTATACAACCGTCTTTTGCCGAGCTGGTTATAATTTATTAAGTAGGAAGGTATTATTTCTGTGCTCTCGAAAACTCGACGACCGTAACTTTTACACATAATATTATAATATTTACTCGGCAACAGGTGTGCTGTGCTACAACATCATCACTAGGGCTTGTCGTTGAACGAATACATTCATTCATGGCCCTATTGGTAGATTTCAGAGTATGACTCCATAGCTCATGAGAAGATTTGATACATAAATATTAAGCCCGTAATATGGCTATTTGCAAAGTTCACACCTAAGAAAAAAAAAAAAATTTTGATCACAGAAGAGTGAGGATACTAAAATAATGAAATTAGAGAACTCTATAATTCTTTATATAGAACTCAATGAAATTAACTTTTCTCTCTCTGTCGCTCAACCTTATACGTCACAATTTTTTGTTGGACCTTGGCCGTCATCTGTTCGACTAAATAATAACTTTGGGGAGCTGTGTTAAGAATTTAGGGGAGGCTTTGGGGCCATCAAAACACTATGTATACATGTAACATGTATCCAGAGAGATAAGAAGTAGCCAAAGAAAATAAATGAAAAATAAAATGAAAACAATTTTAGGTAATAAATAAAAACAATAATTAAAATAAAATATCTTTTTCGCATAAGCTAGACCCAGACACGATTTGTTGGTGAGCCGCCGCTCGGTGACCCCTGGTCCCATATGGGGTACAATTTTTATCGTGGACTTTCTCACAGAAGTGTATAGGAACATCGCATTGTTATTTTAACTTCTGATCGACATCCCAACGAGAGTCTAGCCAACTATTTTATGACAACCGCTCAACCAATGCACTCGTAATACGAGCCTGATTTTACCATTTTAATACATCGGATTACCTATCGCTATATACAATACACGTTATTACATTGGCGTATATTTTATACCGTGGCGAGCGCGTGTCGGGAAATTCACCGGTCTCGCCGTTTGATGGTGAAAAAATTACTGTTAGAACCGTTTTTTTCGCGTACATAACCTACCTATATCGTTATTTTTCCAACCCCGTAACACAGTGTTCCCCGTTGCTTGGGATTTCGATTTTTCGGTAGGTATTATTTTTAATGCCCTCCTCATCAAAACAGCGTTTACCGAAATATATTATACTGACGTACCCATATAGCGTTGTTTTTGCGCGTGGCGTCAATATTATATGCAATCGATATTTAACATAATACGGGATTAATGATACCGTTGCACGTTGGCATAACATAGTACTCGTATATACGCGACCGTGCTTCGACGACCGTAATTGTGTGCAGTATGAAAAACGGATGTGTTCTGCCGTACACGGTTTGTCGATATTTGCAAAAACGGGTATTCGACTTGCTTTTCTTGCTTTACTGTAACCGCACCGTGTCATCTTTGAGGTCGATTACACTGCTACGCGCTTGTTAGTTTTTCCGTAATAAATTGCGAGTTACCAATCACAATAATAATATGAAATATTATAATAAACAGTGAACGCACTGTTAACTACACACATATAGCGATATATACATACACCATTATTATATTAAAGTTCAAAGGAGTGTGATATTGATATGTAGATACACAACACACATGTACAGTTGCCCAGTATACGTTTCCGTGTTTTGCCGACATTTCGACGGTAACATTCAAATACAAAATATATACATATAATAAGTAATAACCTATTGTATATTTAGACGTAATGGGATATCGGATATATATATATTCAGCTCTGAATAATATACGTGCATTATGTTTATATCTGCGTGTACATCACCTAAACTGAAACATTTACATACTTAAACCACGTACATGAGTTGGTGGGCACTGAGCAGTATAGTTTTCATCAGGAAACCCGATATTCTTTCATTTATATTTCCGATAAAATGGATAAACCGAAATTTTTATCATATTTTATGACGGTGACTAAAATACATGGTACCCCATACGATTATGTTTTTAAAACCTCACAACACATGTAGGTACGCGTTTTGCGATTGCCCATAATTCGATCCGACAAGTGGCGCTCTCCCCACGTATCGTCATGGGTTTTAAGATAAATTTGCCTCTGTAATCCATCAAAATGCGCTTAGACACAGCGGGTGTTAATTTGAATTTTTTGAGAAAACACGCGGCAATTTAAATAAGAATAATACACTCTAAACTTGGAAATATCGCGGTACTCGTTTTAATTAAAATAGTTTACTCAACTCGGTGCGTGTGAAAATGTTTATGAATCACTGGAACGTACCTACCTACTAGGAGTTATTCGTGATTAAACATCGTCATAAGCCCGTCATCCCGGTTGTTATAGAGTTTTCCGTTAACTAGTTATTAAAGACAAGCGCTAGTGCCGCTAGATAATATGAATTTTAAATTAATTTTTTTTTTGTCTACGGTAAAATCAATCAAACTGTAGGTATAATTTAGATATGGTCGTAAACACAATTCCGCAAACGTCTGTCGCTCACCAATTACAAAATATCTCACAGCGACATTTTTGTAGGTAATAATATAATATTCCGATATACGCTAAATTATTCAAAAACGAACAGTGTACCATACTTGTTGAAAAACACATCTCCCAGCTCAACTCATACAAGTCGACTATGGTAAACAAACGGCAGGAAAACCGTAGAACGCTGCAGCAACAAGATCGCAATAAAATATAATAAAATATTTCGTTCTGCAATACACACCCGCCCACCCACCCTCTCACGAACAAACCAACACACGTAATATATTGCGTGTGAAACGATGTATTTTATTTTTCAAAAATAATCGTCCAACAGTGTTTTGATTTGAGTGAAAATTCGCACTAGATAGCTCGTCTTATATTACATATTCGTATTATATGTTTTATGACGGCGATCATTCATTGAAGGTACACGTTCGATCGCGCTGGAGGGCCGCGGGGTGTACACAGGGCACTAGGAAAATAAATTATACATCTGGACGTTCGGTATTCCGATACAAACACTGTCACAGAAAATACACCATCATCATCATCATCATCATCATATTATTATTATTATTGTGTTTCAAGTACAAACGAGTTTGTTGTTTTTTTTTTTATCTAACGCCGACAACTCCGTATTTCATCTTCCGCTGTGTACACCTTCTATACTAACGTGTGCGAGCACGTGCAGTGTATTATATTTACAAATCGCAGTGAAGGAGAATGAGACGAACGAATACGATATGGTTTGCCATCGTGTTAAACATATTTTTACGTGTCTAAGTCGATTCGGATTGTCATAGTGATAATGATAGCAGTAATAACAATAATAATAATCGGCGCCCGGCGAGTGCTGCTGCACGAAACGGCAGTTTTTCATTTTTCCGCTCGTTTCCTGTCCACGAAATCCCTGTACAAGCTGAAATCCAGCCCGTTGTCCCGGATGAGTAACAGATGTTCGATTTCGTCGTTCAGCGTTTCGATTTCGCGAGACGCAGTTTCGATTTTTCTCTTCAATTTTTTCAACTGATGCTTCATTTCGCTCTCTGAATCGCCGCCGAGAATACAGTATATGTACCTATACATTGTACAAAATACAAAAATCTGTAGACAGTTTTCATTTAGTGCAGTCGTCGGTATTTTAGAGTTATGCGTAGAGCGACTTCAGAAACCGTATTGTATTATATATAGCTTTGTGCACATCGATCGGCCGACCGTACAGATGTACAAGACAATGGTCGAAACATTTTTTTAATGTATTTTTTCATATCAAGCTTTTGCCCCCGTAACATTAAAGTATCACATTAATAATCATGACATTTAATGTCGGTGTACCTACGCGTATACGTGTAGTACGCATGAAAAATCCTTTTAGTGATGTCGAAACGGTAAACTACCTACTTACTTATATTTTATATGGTGCAGAGGCATGAACGAACAAACAGAGAGTCATTTCATTTTAATGAATATGGAATGTCTGTGTTATATGATATCATAGAACCGTTAAACTATTCAAATTTACCGAGAATTGTGGGATAAATATTGTACGCGCTGCTGTGAAATCTGGAGTACAGCATTACTTAATAATGTGGGATAAAAAAGGAAATTAATAAAAAAAATATTATTACTTCGTTAGATATTTAGACCTGTTGTAGATATTACGATTAGGTTAGGTACCATATTATATTACACTTAAATTGCAATGAATCGTTATAGTAGTTGTAAACTGTTGTTTTCCAGCCCAGAATTTTATGTCAGTAAATTTAATATAAGATTTGAATTGATAAACTGTACCTATAAAAAATAATAGAATAAATGATGCAACATGTTCATGTGCCATTTAAAATGAAGATGAAAATCATATGAGTTAGAAATAAAACAACGAGCTATAATGACTTACTAAACTTATTACGAAAAGATTATTTTATTTCAGTACTTCATACTTTCATAAATAAATGCTTATTTTTTGTAATGTTTTATACATATTGAATATTAAACTATGCTAAAGCAAATAAAAAAAAACTTTTAAATATTAAATATTTTAACGAATTCAAATGTTAATATAAAAATACACTACTAAAATAAATGATATGGTAATGCTTTCAGAGCACATTAATATATTTTTTTAATTACTTCAATGAAAAATTTAATTTAAATTACCCGAGGGTATATGTGGATGATAAAACATAATTTCAAACTTATTTTAATGTACGAAACATTTTTAATACAATATAATATATTAATATTCAAAGCATTTTTACTTTTTATACAACACATTTCATTTAGAATTAACTTTTTTGACTTTATATTGTCACTGAATTTACAATATAAATATCAAACAAAGAATCATATTTTTATGAAAAAAGCTATTTGCTATAGTAGGTATGCCTGCTTAATTCTTCTTGTGAAAAAATTACAATCTGAGGAATTTCAATTAAAATGCAAAGCGTTTAAATGTTCTTTCTAAGTGTACCTGTTAAGGTAATAAAGATTTAAAAACCTATATCGAAGATCAGAAAATATATAGCTCTTGGTACACGAAAATATAAGCGTATTTGGCTCCATCGATAATGTGTTGTCATTGTAAGTGAGGTACCTGCGTGGTAATGGATAGGTGATATTAAAAAACAATTATAAACAAATTTTTATTATTAATGCATAAGTCGATTTTTGAATTCAGGCATTTAGGCATACAACATGTTAAATAATATGAATAATAAATAACTAGGGTGCATCAATCGAAATGATTCATAGTAACATAATTATTCTTTTTATTTTTTAAAAATGAATTATTGAAAAAAATTGTTTGATACTCGAAAAACACGGAGAGATAATTGAATACACTTCATAGTATAACAAGCACCCTATTATATAAAAAGTTTTGTATATTTTATCTTTCACATTTTTATTTTTAAATATTTTAAATCACACATACTAAATTTCAAGATGTACTTAAAGGGGGTGATGGCGTAGACTGACGTACATTGTGGTGATCAAAGCAGCTGGTTTACAGAGAACCCAAGTTTAATATACAATTATTAAATTTCGATTTAATATAGTATTGATATTGATTTATTTCAATTAAGTCCAATATTTGGTTATTTTCTGAACAAAAATTAAATATAATATTAAGATTTTTACATGAACCCGTTTCCATGAGGATGGCGTGATTTTGAAGATCAAGCGAAACCGTATCGATATCAGAATTAATTTTTATAATGTTTTGGCCTTGTCGTCTACCTAATCAGAAAGTATCGATCACAGAATAATTAGATTGAAGATAAATAGATACCTATAATATTAGTATTTTCTTATACAATGATTGGTTAAGTTCGTACAAGTTTCATTTAAAGAAAATAATATTTACTGATAAACGTTTTTTGGCGAAGGATTTTCGTTGAACAAACAATACAGTGCATTTGTTATAGCTGATACAACTCCTTTGCGTTCCAAGTACAACTCAAAAGCCGACCAGTCGTCAAAATTTACCTGTAAACATGTTTTTGTTACTTACAAGGTTTTTTGCACACACTCCGTTATTTATACATTTTAGAAGAAATATTATTTTAAAAATTATCGTTATTGTACTTGCATAATTGCGTATTATACTACGAAAAAACTCGCATTAAATGGAAATTAGAAACCAAAATCTAGTAATTCAAATTTGATACACACACCATACGCTCAAACAACGATTTTAACCAAAATTAAGACGGTTATTTTTTTTTAAACACAAAATTAAAGTTTTTGTTTTTTAACAACGACATTTAGTGAAACCGATACCAACCTATCTATTTATACTGAAAATAATAACTTAGGCTTATAACAGATATGATTTAGTTACAAAGTATAATTTCTTACAGATGAACAAAATGTTAATTATATAAAACCATTTTTTCGTTTTAATCTTTAAATACACTTGTTTTTTTATATGTTTCTGTTGACAGCTTATATTTAAATAGATTATACATCAACGGTGTTATATTCAAACACTATGCGCTGTTGTGCCACTTTCCAGCGATATTAAAAATGAATTTTCTCAATATTTCGTATGTACACGAAATGGTTGTTTATTATTATACATAATACATCCGTTATGAAAAATAAACTAATACCTTATAACATGAAGTATATTAATTTGTATATTACCTCGAAAATTGAACGCAATATTCCTCATAAGTATAAAATATAAGTAATACATGATAAGCATTTAAACTTTAAAGTTATAACTTTGACAACATTCATCCAAATTGTGAAAATTAGCATATTATTTTGTAGGCTTAAATGTACGAAATAACCTACGTATTGCTTTATACCAAAATAAATAACTTAAATAGCAGTAATTGTATATCATGAAATATACTCAGTACACACAGTCTTCGCTTAAAGTCGTTTTTCGAATGCAATGAGTTATTATTGGATTACAATTTTACCGTGATTTACTCTTCATAGTCCTCAATGATGATGTACTCGTACTCTCACACTCACTAAACAGAAGAGCGACTACTTTACTCTCTCCCTTTTTGAACTTACATTTTCAAAATATAATTAAAAGTTAAAATGACAATATTGTAGATATTTACAGTTTCCAACGTATGTTTTATTTGATTTAATATTACATTGATATTAATTATATTCAAAATTAATGGTGTTCATGTTTTAACACATCAGTTTTTTTAATATAACATTTTAATTGCGTAAATACAATTTACAACATTCAATATTATTTTATAATTTCATCCCTCTGTCTAAAAATAATTATCATTAGATATTAAATAGTGCAGAGTGGTTCACAATAAAATAATCTTCAGATTCAATAAAACAGACTGAGTATAAAACATACTATAATTACTTAAACACTTAATATCGAGACTATGGATTTCAGGAGTTTTTTAATATATATTTTGTAATTATTGGAAACGAAGTACTCTGATCGCTTATAAGTAATTATGAACGATGTACCATTAACATTATGAAATGATTTATGTATATATTACCTAGACTACTTTACTATGCAAAATAACTTTAACTTTCATAAAATTCAGTTGTAATTTGCGTGGCAAATATATTATATGTTTGAAGATTATTAAAATAATGAAAAATTAATTAAGTTACTATAGATTGATGATCCGTATAAGTTATAACTAACAAATGACAACGATAAATTTACGATTAAAAGTGATATTAAAAAAAAAAATAGCTTGTGCCCTGATGTAATATTAATTACAAACGTAGAATATTCGCATGATGGTTATTACTTATTAGTAATATTATTATTTTAAATTACAATTTAGCAGTATTAAATTTTTTATATGTTCTGGAGCTGCAATTTTGATTAGGCATAAAATAATATTTAACGAATTTTCTATCTGTAAATGATTAGCAATATGAAATTTTATAAACATATAGATATATTATAAAGTATAATGTGAAAATAAGTATTGGAATAATTACAACAATATTAAAAGACTTTTCTGTAATTAGAAAAGAAATTAACCATAAATCCACACGATCTCTACGTATTGATATAAATTAGGTGTTTAAATTCTGTAGGTTTAATAAATCGGATAGGTTCTATATATTATTAATGTTTAATTTGATTACTTGTTGTAAGCTGTGAGGACGACAATGACGGACAAACAAGTAAGAGATGACTAATTTATATTCAATAAAACTTACTGCAGATATTTTGTATACTACATGGTTTTCAATAATGGTAGGTACAAATAACTTTCACTCACATTCTTGCGATCAACCGCTGAATTTTTGTCCATTGCTCGTCAATAATGTTTTTTATTAGTCAAAATAATCTTTGTTGCACTAAATGCTATTATTTATTAAATTAAACGCAAAGCACTGAAAATACCGAGAGAATGTTATGATATGAATTATAAGTGATTTTTGACGAATCCATCAAAAAACCATAGATACCCACTTTATTACATTTGGTTTCAGCCAAATATTCTCCAAACTATGTAAAAATTTTGAACAACGTCACTCGGAAAATGTAATACGTTATATTAAATATTTTACCACAGAATCCAGGGTATATTAATTTATTACAATACAATCTGTTTGCTATAATGATAATAATCAAACTGATGGTATTATTATTCATTTATCAATTCATTCTTTAGAATTTGAGAAGAGTGAGGAATGTAAATGGTGTACTCTGATTTTACAAATAAATGTTTATTGTACTGATATATGCGAAAGTTTTATCACAGGATCGAACTAGACCGTGCAGACCCGCGTGTAACCCCTTTGCACTGGTGAACAACAAAAATACAATGCATTTTACGACATACGTTTGTTTTTCACATTATTAATCGATTTTTGTTACTTTGTTTAAAATTAAAATAATCTAAAACCATAATTAGTTATTTATGTAATTACATATAATAATATTTTGAACAGATTTATTTTTATTTTTAATCACATGTATATATGTATATAAGATTCTTTGATACTCAAAAATATGACAAAAGGTATTATTTTATGGAAATAATAATATCAACATTATTATTTCATTGTCATAATCAGTCTGGCTTCAGAGAGACTTAGACATTGTTAATGATCAAATATTTATTCAATTTTAGAATGAGCATGTTTTAATTACCAAAACAATTTAATTAATATTTTAAAACTATTTTAATACCTACCTACCATGCTATTGTGAAATCAAACATTTCAATAAAGAGAAAACATTTTAACAACGTAAATTTATAAAACATTTTGATTGTTGATGAGATAAATTGATAAATACATATTTTTTAAAGATTATTATTATAAAATACTCACAAACTTTATCTTCAGCCCAAATGTGTTACCATCTGCCACGGGAGTCAGTCGAGTAATGAAATATGTATACAATGGAATATATAATATATATTTTTTAAATATTAGATTATAAACACTGTGTTTCGTACTTCTGAAAAGATAATATTTACAAAAACGAAGTACAATACCAAAACATGAGTTTGTCAAGTTTTTGAAAATTACGTGCACACACCATAATATTTACTATTAATTTTCTTTATACATAAAATACTAATAATAATCATAATAATAATGAGAATAGTGATGTGATAAAACAATCACCCACTGGTATCAAAATATTAATATTAATATTTTGGTATCTTAATATTAATACAAAGGCATTATAAGAAAAAACCGAGAAGTTTTCAAAACAATAACTTGTATCTCCCCTGTTAAATTTACAGTCCAAAAATACGTGCTAGAACAGACATTTTTTTGAACTGTTTTTACTGAACAAAAGTGTTTAAAAAAATTATTGCTGTTTTATGGTACATACACACATCGTATAATATAATTAATCCACAAGGGCATGTCTCGGTCAGTCCACTCAACAACGTATGAAAAATTGTGATCGTGCAAATTTAATAAAGTCACGACACGTTTAAATTTTAACAGTCACGTGTTATCGGAAAATCACTTTGGCGCCGCGTCGTCTTCTCCTCGTGTATTATGCATTGAATACACTAGTGCGCACGGGTGGGCGTGAGTGTGTGTGTGTGTGTGTGTGTGTGTGTGTGTGTGTGTGTGTGTGTGTGTGTGTGTGTGTGTGTGTGTGTGTGTGTGTGTGTATGCGTGCGTGAAAGCGTGCGTATACTCGATAAATTGAGTTTCGTGAGCACCGTAAATTTCAGACGCATAATATTTTCTTTTGTCGTAACGGGGCTGGGTTTGGTTTCATAACAATTATTATTATTCCGCCGAACATTTCATAATAAATTGTTCACGCCGCACAACGTTTACGCATGGACCTCAGCACCGCAACCGATTCGCGTACAAAAGCCAAAAACCAGAATGTATTATAATATACCTAATGCCAATGTTATAAAAACTTTAACTGGTCGCACGAAATCTGATGGTAAGCACCTCGATCAATTATAAAGAATTTTAAAAATCAAAACTCCATCTCACGCTATGTTATTACCGTCGTTATAAATGTTCAGTTTTGAAAACGGAAACGATCGTTGGGAAATAATAATATTATCGTTGCAAGTATACAAACATAATATAATAATATTATCGTAACACCGTATATTCGAGTACGTCACGTTTCAGTAGGTGTACCTGACAAAAGTCGGATAAAACGTAAGGTTAGGTCTGTACACCGACCACTTTAACCTTAGTGTAAGTACGTCTCGATCGTTAGGTGAATACGTGTCTGCAGAGGACGTCGACCGCGTCAGGTTTGCGAGGTATACCTAGTCTTAGCCGGAAGGTAACCGGCAAGGTATATTGTTAACTTCTGTGTTTCGTAATGTTAAGAGGATCGAATGTTTGTACATTTATAATTCTTACATTACATATACAGTGTACCCCGGAAGCGGGTGCTTGGGTATTCGATATTGGCTTTGAAGTTTGATTTATGCATAATATTATGTACACATTTTGTTGAGCTGTATGTATAATTATAACATTTTGAATATATAATTAATATTACATATCTCCGGGCGATACCGAATGAAATACAGAGTCAATATTTTTCCGATTCTGCGGAGACACTAGCGTACCAATTTATTGTATAAAATGTATAATAATTACTTATTTACTTTTGCGTAGGTTGTACATAACAAAAGCCCTTAGTGCATAGTAGTTGTATTGAGTTTGGAAAGTCAGAGTTGAGGCAGTGTTAATGGACGTTTTCTGCAGCAGACGATCATTACGCAGACAAACACAGCGTACGTACCTATTAGCGCGTGTTGTTTATTAAATGATATTTTTGCAGCTATATCGTAATATAATATATATTTCTGAATCGAAATATTTTTTAAAGTTTTGTGCAACTAAGAGGAATCGAAAAATGAAAATACCAGCAAATAGAAACTATTTATATTGTAAAGCATTTTCATGTGAAAAACAACGATTATTATTTATTTGTATGCAACTATAAAACACAAATCTGACTTATATTTATTCTTTTTTTTTTTTATTACAATCATTATTGCTCAGTGCTCGTGTACAATGCAGATGCGATGTTTTACAATATGACTTAATGGATTTTATGTTCATTCTTGAATTACACTGCCCGTGCTTTGTTGCATCAAATTCAAATGATTTCGACTTTGCGATATCGTTATAAAAAAAAAATACATTTGTTCGGTAACGCATTTATATCCGGCCGTTTCCATTATGAAACGATCCCGGTCGGGTCACAACACATAACATAATAATGCAGCAATTGTTTGAAAATATGTGATTGCGACTTTTTGTTGATTCGCCAACACGATATTCAATAGAATGGTTTTTCAACAAAGTTTCAAGATAAAATTATATTATAAACAATATAAACAGAGTTCTACACGAAGTAAACTATACAAAGTCGTAGGTATAACAAAAGATTTTATTTTATTTCTTTTTGAAATATTTCTATTAGAATATCAGTTAGTGGCTACTAATTTTTAACTACCTATTACTCATAAACGATAGACCTTACACTAACTCACCTTTTATTAGTACACTAATTCGCCTTTTTACATTCAAAACTATGAGATATACAGCGAGAGCACTGTCTTCTCGCTTGTAACTATTGTTTGTGAAATAATTCCTGCTTATTCCATATTAAGGAATATATAACATCGATTACTGTTAGTACGCTCATAATGCAATATTTGATGATTTTAAATTTGATAAAAAATTAAGGGAACTTACAAAATTAAAACTTGATATATTTTAACGTTGAGGTCATACAAGACAATTTATAGTTTTGATTTTTGACTTAACTCTTTTGAAAATCAAAATAATATTTATTTAATTTTATTTACATTGTAATGATGCCTACCTAATTTTACCTTTTTTTTGTGGCGTAATACTGCCATACCTACTGGTATATTATTCTAAATGGATAAAATAAATAAATATTTCCGATACACATAACTTAAAGAAATTCTTGAGTTAGCTTTAATATAAGATACACGCTCTGTATATTCAGTATATTTGATATCTTAAAATATATTTGATTATTTCAGAAATATGGATGTATTTTTTTGGAAATTCATATTGGTAAGAATATTTTTTATTTACTTTAGAAAGTTTATGTTAGTGGAAATATAAATCATCACGTACCCAGTATTATTTCTCAAAAAAAACAACACCGCGGACGAAGGAATAAAAATAAACTGTATGTGACCAAGTGGTGGATCAATATAGTCATGGCATCTCCATCAAAGATTACATGACGTGTTAATAAATACTGCAGCTGCAGTACTGTAGACAAAATTAAATTCTCAAAAACAGACATTAATGGTAACTAAACATTTAAATGACAATTGTATACGGATGTCGGATGAACTAAATTTGTTGGGTAATTTGTTCTTGCTCGCATTGTACCGACATTTGGAAGGCACGGAATTACAACTATGTCAACCAAAAAATGGCTTATACTTGTTAAATATACACGATTATATTTCTATACATCCTATATGGTCACAGCGCAATGTGAAATCCTTTTCGTGATGATGTTAAGTAAACGTTCAGTCACTGGTCACAGTTCGTTATAATATGGAACACAATATATAGTAGCATATCAGTCTCAATTCGTCTGAAGTCTCGACCTGTGAAAAGGACCATTATTCGTACAGAAAATTTATCGTTTCACATTTATTTTAAGAATTATTAAATGGAAACACACAGAATAGATTGTGTATGAACAATTAATTTGTATTATTAATGTGTCATAATGCGTTATACCGATATAAATCACGTTGGAACCAATCGTGTAAAAAGCAGTAAAGCACAAAATTGAAAATATAGGTATAATATAATATGCCGTATATAGGAACCATTATATTAAAAAAAAATATTATCTGTTTTTACATTTTTAACACGTGTTTAAACAGAAAGGTGAATTCTGAGTAATAATTTGATTACAACATTAAATTGTCTACGTGAATAATGGAACGTTTCACGTATGGCATATTGTACGAAATTGGTTTTACTTTGTTCGCCAAGTGCATTTGAATAAAATTGGTATTTTAAGTATAGACTCGAATAATGTATATACGCTTATTGAATACAATTTATTATGGTTTAATATACATAATAGCTGATCAACTTAGTGGCTTACATGTTAGCTTAATAATTTGTGTTCTTTTAAAGAATTTTAATTTAAAATGTCTTATCAATGTATAACTGAAAATATTATTGTAATATTACAATATTGTTGAAAATAGATACAATATAAATTTTTTTTATTAATTAGAACTCAGTATTATAAATTAATTATGAAACATGAGTTATGATTATTATATTATGGGATCAATGATTTCGCTATGTATATAATATACGTGAAGAAACGAATACAATAGGTATTTTAAAAATTTATAATAGAATTAAATTAGTCTATTATTTTTAAAATTTAAAATTGTCTGAAATAAAATCATCGAAACATTGTAAAGACTCATCCAAGCTATTGACTTATACTTATTAGAGAACCGTTAATTAGATTACATACAAATTAATGATTAATACAACATTTATGAATGAAATTCGCATCATTATGACAATAAATAGAACGAATAATCAGATAATAATAAATTAGAATTATATCAATAGTTTCTGTAATGATACAGAATTCAAAGACAAATTATGGGCGTTAAATACAAGGAGACATTGCAATAAACTGATGAAGAGCATAAATCCCAAAACTAATGATAGCTTACTTTTAAGGGTCTAAGAAAAGTTACGGATCCGAAAATCGTGAGACTTTAAATTATGGCATCATCGGATTACAATTAATTTCAGAGTCTGATTATTTCCAAAGCTGTGGGAAGGGGTGCGTAGCTGTATATATTTTAATGTCGGTGGAAGTTGTTATAAACGCGATTTAAATCGAATCCTGTGGATAAACAAAATGGAATAAGCACCTACGTGTGGCAGATTTAATTTATTTTTCCAACCGGTCGGCCATTACTCATTAGCAATGTATGTACCTAATACCTATACTTTTGACTAATTATTGCACAATATTTTTACTCATAAATCTGTTTTATTATAATACAACAATACAACTTAATCTATACCTATAGCCTATAGGTACTATAACTGAGTATAACAATCACTCTCATTACCAATTTCAAGGTAATCGGCACCGACAAATAAACTTAGACTAATACCATTGACCACGTATATGGTAGGGTGCTCGGGTCTTTGGTGTTCCTAAAACAAAAGGAATCATTGCGGAAAAGTGCAAGACCTTGAGAAAATCAATTTGGGTAGTGGGCACAATCTATTATACTTTATAAATTGCTAAATGCATTGTATAATGTCGTGTCCAGTGATCCGTTACTCAGACATTTTACAGTATAATAATATGATAATACATCGATCGATTTCGTGCTTTGTTGTATTATTGCACTATAAATAGCGTGTGCCGATGACATTTCCGTCTGCATGTCGGTCGGTCGTCCGTCGATCGGTTTCCAGTGAAACATCGCCGTCCTCGATCGTTTAATTCCTCGTCTATGATTTCTCAGAGGTTCGCAGCTCGAAACCATATGAACTCTCGACCCGGTCGTAGAGTACAACCGATGCTAAAATATATTAGTATAATAATTTTCACGAATTTCTCGTATGGGGACGCGCGATGGAGGGCGACTGTTGTAGTACAGTGATGAACCGGGCTGGTATACCTATGCGGACGCAACGGCTCATAATTTCATTACGGGCGAGGCGCCTGCAAGTGCAAAACATTTCGGGGTCGACATAAGTGCTATTAAACGAAACGCCACTCTCCGATAATAATAATAATAATAAATAATAATAATTTATAATTATTTACACCGAACCCCGGGCCGCTGCCGTTTTAATCGGTACCTATGTCGTCGTTGCTGAGCGCACAATATCTATGTATTTATAATATTATAATGCAATGCGTTATCGTGCAATAATATGTTTTATATTTCCTCGGTGGAGTTTTCGAGTGACGCCCGAGGGTGAACTCAAAACAAACGAACAATATTTATACTATATTATTTTATTCCACGCCATTACCGCGATGTGCTCCGATAGTAATATCGAGCAAAAATATATTATAATATTGAACTCGATAAATAAAATATATAATATACGATGTCAACATTATATTGTTTGTGTCTCAAACTTTTTGCGTACCTACACAGCTGTAGTTGTATTTTGGCCTAGGAGACGACGTACATCAAGCGGCCAATTGCCATCGAAAATTTCAATATTTTTAACTTTTGACCAAACATGACCCGTTTATATGTATATTAGTATATTATATAATACAACCACGATTCGCAATTTTGTTTTACCGTGTGATACATTGATATTATTATCATGCGTGTTTCTCGTTTGAATATACGTACCCATAGGCGTGATGCAGTATAATTCGAAATTTGAAACTGATTCAAAGTAAGTAAAATATGATTGCGATTTGCGGTACGACCACTCCCGGAGGGTGTTTTATAATTAGTCCACGTATACCTAACTCTGCAGTTTATTTTTTCGTATATATAATGTAATGTTAATGTATACACGCGGGACTATTTATTATGGAAACTTAAAATGAAAATGGCTTAAAGTTCGGGACGTGAATCGACTGATTTTTTTTTGTATTCTCTCTAAAACCCTCTATAAACATTGTTTTTTCGTATGTTTACAGTGAAATGTTTGATTTCAGATCTAAACTTTTTACATTAATGGTCCGTAAATATAAAATATACGTCGAAAATAATACGCCCATTTATAAATAACTTTTTATTCTTAGTTTCACTTAGTGAAAAAATATAAAAGACAGTTTTTTCTAATGTGAATCTATGACGTAAATTGGAATTATCTCTCTAGAATAATCGCATAGCCGAATGTAAATAAAACCGGCAGATATATTCGAACATGAAGTAGGGTTTCGTGTTAACAACCACTCGACAAAGGGAGAATGGTTGTCTGAATTGAAAAAATAAGTGCTATTCTAAATTAAAACACCATACCTTTTTATAAAATTCAACTGTTCGTTACTTTTATGGATAGTGTTATAAATATATTATTATTAGTTGAGTACAACTTTGGCTTCTGGTTTTTACATATTTCATAAAATATTAAAATACATAAAATTATATATATTTTTTTATATGTAAAACATACAATGGAGTAAATTGATAAATAACAATTGTTAAATTATTAAATGGTTTTCCAGTCCTCGATGAAGGGAATAGTCCGTAATATCTGGGAATAGGTATGGCTTCGAACAGGTTGGTGGGCACCTTTGTTGAGCTGAAATAAAAATGTTATTAGTTTATTATTTAAAATTATTACATGGTTATTATTTAATGGTTTTTTTACTTACTTGGCATAATATAATACGAATGAACAAAAATGCTACAAGAACAAAAGTCATCAGTTATTTTGATTATTTTTGGTAGTGGTCCATAGCTCTTTTTCTGGGATGTGTGTAGAATAATAGATATATTCATGGGGTATGTAAATAGGGTATATTATGTAAAAAGGGAGGTGAATTTAAAAACGTATTATAGGTTTTGTTTTACTTTTTTAAAAAGGGATTCCCAGATTCCCGATATGTGTATTTGACAACACAATAGTTATCAACGGTCTGCTGTTATCGAACAATGATACAATACATGTACATAATATAATGAAAAAAACCATCGATAATTTTGTTAGTGTATTAGGAATATTATATATAACATAATAGTCGCATAATAGATATACTCATCAATGATCCAAACTTGAACCTCTAGACTAATATAAAAAACGATGAAACGTCATGTCAACGAGCTATATTAATGGTTCATGCCAATATTGGACATCAGTTACCCTATAAAACCAACTCTCGATTTTATACCACATCGGCAGTGTTAACACTTAAGAGATTTTATTAGGACTTTCCAAAATACCTATTATTGTACATATTTTGATTTATAAGAAAACGTTCTGATCGCTTAGCAACTAATATTCAAGAAACTAAAAATTATACATTTATTATAATACTCAAGCTCAGATTAGTGGAAGGTAAAAGGGGCCATACTTGATGGGCAACAAAACTCCAAGGGCCTCAGTATTTTGCCACAGTTAAGATTTTATAACAACGTAGCAACCAAATCCATAATATAAAAAGTAAAAATATTATGGTGATAAACAGGTGTAAAGTCTCATTATAATTATTTAGCTGCTATTTTGAGATATTATTTAGAAAAAACTATATAATTAATATCTAATTCATACAATGTCTTGCTATTACATACATAGATAATAACAAAATAAAATTGTTGGGTCCGGAGCCTCTATAAATGTGTTAATCCGGACTTGATTGATCTTTATTTAATTATAATGCAAATAATTTGTATTTAATATTTAATACAATGTATCAACACGAAAATGTTATTTTTTAAAAATCCTCTATTATTGGATTAAATCTTATGGTTTGCTGTGAATCACTAAATTATAACCATCACACATAGTAATAATTAATACTTACGTAATTTCATAAAAATGGAACCGAATAATAATTTACGTTGATACTACAAAAATTGAACGCATAAAAATGTTTTGAATTTAAACAAATAGTTGTTGTTTGCAATAATATAATTATGATATTATGCGTAAATATCGCCGATAACTCGCATATTTTAAAACCTTCTAGTACTGACCAAATGCATAGTATTTAAAATCCGCCATTTTAATTTTGAACTGCTCATATGGGGTGCAACCTCTGTAAGTACATCGGTATTTTATGTAATAAATAGCACCGCGTGAGCCGGCCGTTGATTGGTTTAATTTCTGCCGTCTCGCGTCCGCTGTCCATTATGGCCTGACGGACGGGTGAAAACAAATGAGTGGACGAAACAAAATAGCGGAAAATATATTGCGCAGACGAGACGGCTTGGCGTCTTTGTTACGCTGAGATAGAAAATAATACAACGGTCTGGGGATACCTATGTATATATATATATAATTACTCGGTGTTTGGCGAGGCGGAACGGTATTATCTAATACATAGGCAGGTATATATATACAACACACTCTACGAGACTCAGACTGCAGTACCAAATAATATACTGGAAAACCAGAACCCAATTATTATTACTATTATTATTATTATTATTATTATTATTATTATTACAACTACTACCATGGCCGGCGAATCGAATATCGCTTCGGGGTTTTCACTTTCCGGGTCCGTGGTCGGATAAAAGCGAAAACGTACGGTAAAGGAGATTTTTCGTTTGTCGATCGACCCCGTTGTACATTTGTTATCCCATGACTATTGTGTTGTATACCTATAAGACTATTAATATAATAATATTGGCACGTTTTATCTGTATGAGACGTACAAAGGGTACATATTTACATATATATGTATTATATTATAATATGTATTCACATACAAACGTTAATGTTATTTATATTAAAGTTATGTTAAACATTTAAAACATTTCGTGGATCCTGAGGCGGTGGCGAATATGCATTATTCAAGTTCAGTCTCCGAAATTAATGCTACCGCGTAATTTATAATTGGTAACTGTCGGCGGAAAAGGAAACGTATTGTTATTTTTTCTCTTTCTTATAGTTTATGTGCTGTGACGTAAGAGTTTTTCTCGAATGAAAAATGCGATGAATTGGGTATTCATTACGAAAAATCTAAAATATGTAATTTAACGTTCACATTTTTGCTGTGCCGCGGCCGTTATTTCTTCTGCAGTATTTCACGTAATCTTACATCGTTACAAATTCCCTAATGTTAACGAACGTATATATTTTCAAATAATTCTCGGAACCGTCTGTCGGTCAACGAAAGTTCGGAGACAGATCGCCACCCATTAATATCGTTCGCGTAAGTACCTAAATGATATTATTGTAACCACCGAGTACAACACTACACAGGTCGAAGAAAATAAAAACCGACCATGAGCGCCGCGCATAAACAACAACTAGAAAATACGTTCACACTCGAGTATATAACATTTACATGTGCAAATACGTACGTCATTACACGCGTATTATAATATTATAAATCACCGTGTTTCTCGACGGCCCAACACACACACACACACACACACACACACGTTATATAGTAATATACCGACTTTAAGTTATAATAATATACACCGTGGCGCGTGTGCGAAATATTTTATCGTTTCGTGCGGAACAGAGGTACCTATACCTACCTCATATTCTACTACTACGCTGTATCGGGCGTGCGTATTACATAATATAGCAAATATTGTTATAAAGTTCGATATCTCCCGTATACAATGTGTATACATAATATCGCATGAGCTCGGCCTGTACGCCGAATCTAATAAATCATGCATCGTTGTGCTGCAGATAACTCTTTTGACGTGTCAGAACTGTGTACGTGTGTTATATACAACTGGGGATATCATACTATATCATAACAATACATATATATAAGTACTCAAACGTCATCGTTATGCATTAGCGTATTGCATTCCGAACGGGCGCATAATATAGAGTCCGCGAGTGTGCGCGAGTCGTGCAGATATCGTAGGCCACAGCTATCACGAGGACAAGTGACGATAAGGCTAAAAAAAATCTGTTTGTCGCCTCCGCACACGTTTGACATTCACCCCCCTCCCCTCCCCAAGACGGTCACTATATGGACGAACCCCGTGCACGCATATGATACGACATCGGCTCGTTGACCCGTAGAAAAACATCGCAGTGTCTTAATCTACCTACACACGTTGTTGTCAGCCACTATTATTGTACTAGTGCAAATAATAAATTGTGTATGCATATAAGATCAGTGAGAGCTCTAATAGCTGCAATCTGAATTATAGCTGCAGATAAGCGGCTACATACCACGGTCGCATTTTATACCATTTACGAGTATACGAGCGTAGTGTATACGTGTGTATCGCGAGAACGAAAAAAGCATAGGTACATATTATTATGGTATAAAGGGCTGAGAAAGCTCGTGTCTTTTGTGGTTTTTCGGGGATTGAGACAATTTATAAAAAATAAAACGCCGAGCACCGATGCTATCCAATAAATATCGAAATCCTATTTTACATTGTACCATTAGCTTACCTCGTGCACTTTTTTGCCCGTTAAAAACGCCAACTTATTATGGTTCAAACCTTATTGTTGAATTCGTTATTTAATATTTGGCTTAATGGTGTTCACAACTTACAAAAGTCCATTGGCCATCTTAAATCTCAAAATACTTGTGTGAGCACCACTTTAAAATGCAAATTTTTTTTAAATGCTTTCTTAGCGCACGATTGGTGGAACGAAGATGTAACATGAAAATTACAAGGCTCTATAGCTATCGTTATTTGGGCTCTATACTCAGTGAGTCAGTCAGGATACGTTCGATTAAATTATATTATATAGGCTTCCCGCCCGGCGTTGCCAGTGAAACTCGCTAGTGATTATGTGAGCAGTATAATATTATCAGGTGGGCGACAATAGAACCCCGTGAGGTGCGTACGTAAGTGTATAATTTCCAACTCAAAAGTTTCAAAGTTATACCAAGTTTGTCACGTTTACTTAATCCAACCTACGGCGGATTGGATCCAATGTGCCATCCCGTGGTTTTTGATATAGCTGTATAACCTGCTATACTCAGCCCGGGAAAAAATGTATCAATGAACACAAATTGGTGTAACTCAGTTCAGACTGTAAGACGCCAAAACGTATGGTATCAGAAACCTTCGGGGAAGTGTACTCAGCTATTTAACAAAGTTTTATGGTGATCGGATGGATAGCGTAGGAATGCATGGAGGACAAACAGACACACGTACATCCGCATATATATAATATGATATAGATTGTATTTGCATTTTTTTTTTTTTGTGTTGGTATGCAAGTAATGATAAACGAATTATTATTTTATTTTCAATAAATATTAATTTTGAATAATGATTAAGCTATTTTTAAGTATGCGGTTTTAACCTAAACTGAATGTATATGGTTTTAACCAATTGAAAGTTTGTGATTTTGTCCAGTATTTTAGTGGTTTTTGGATTGAACGCGCGTGTGATCAATCTGACAAATATTATGTCATGGAGTGTTCTAGTCATGACATTTTAACAATAAGAGAGGGTAAATGGCGACAAAATAACCAATAAACTAAAGCTGAGCTGTTCTTTTGAGGTACACAATGTACAAAAACCTATCAGATATTATCTAATTTATAATATTCATATCATTTGTACTTTTTTTTTGAGACTAACCAATACGTACCTATCATTTACAAATACCTTAACAATTTTTTTATACAATTTTAAATTCATGGGGTTGATTTGGGGCTTCAACGTGTACAGTCATATTACACCCATACCAATAAGTGCGTACATATCATATTAATGTATTATATTAGGCCAACTCGTACCGTCATGGCGGCATACCTATATGAATCAGACAATCCGTACGTTTTGGAATCATGCGCTGAGGCGGAAACCCATGGTTGAAAAAAATTATTAATTTCTTTTTTTTACACTCATCCCTTTTGAACATCACTTTGTATGACTTTTATTGCGCCCAACTGTCATCAAAATCTTTTGTTGTCGAGGCGCTGCTACGCCTTAGTGGATACGTGGCAGACGGTAAAAACGATGTCGAAATGAAAATCGTATATAAATGAAGTGGGGAAAGAGTAAAAACATTCAGCGTAGAAGTAAAAAATCATTCCCTTTCATCGATAACCTTAAGCCGAATCGGCTAGAGACCTATTGGAAAATGATATATTATTATTATTATTATTATTATTTATTATTATTACTGAATATAATATTATATAGATATTTAGGACTTTAGGATTTCGATGAATAACGATTTTATTCACCTTTTTTTTATCACTGAGGCTGATCAAAATTCTGAAGCCTTTTTTTGCTTTTCACTCCTACATAATATTATATACTGTGCAAGTGAAATAACTCCATTTCCGCTACGTCCATAGAACTAGCCGACGGCGGATACCGATCGCGCTCTACAACGGCAGATTTCGTGACCAGAGGGTTTTCAAAACAAAAAATTTGTTAAAAAAATAAATAAAAACTACCCTTTCAACTTAATAAAAATAATAATGGTATACGTATTGAAATACTCATGTACTGCGGACTAAACGAATGCCGGACCGTCCTGCGCAGAAGAGCTAATGGTAGCCTTCGAAATCGAATTAAGTCTAGAAAACCTCTTGAGGAGCGCAGTGCAATTAAATAAGTGAAGTAAGCCCGTACAATAGGGCGTCTAATAATATGTGTGAGTCACGTACCGCCGAGAAAATTAGTCGTTTTCCTTGGTCCGTTTTTTTTTAATTTCCATTTTCCGTCCTCGGAGACACGGTTTTATATTTATCGTCAACACTGCCCCTTGGAAAAACCAAACAAATATGCCACTGCGCCGGCAAATGATTAAATATAATATGATCGTTTTCGTAGTAGAGCGTACCTAAATGTGTGCATTGCTCGTTAATAAATGCATACGATACGTCAGAACTCGATAAAAAAAGAGAAACAGTTTCGCCGAACATTATATTATGGTATACGACAGTATATCCGTATATTATATTATATAATCATGTACATTTTACGTAGGCCGGCGGAACGTTTGACAATTAGATATCATTTTTTGTCACGGAGTACTCAAAATAATATATTACGTGGAACACAACGTCAAAGGAAAAATTATGCCTGGAATTTAATTCAAACAAACTGTGCAAACACGGTTTATTTCGATTCTTCTGGTGGATTTATAATGTATATGCGTTAAAGGTACTGCCAAAGGTAATGCGCCACACAGAAATACTTAAATACGGGCACAGGCCAGTGGAAAAGCAATTTAGCACTTTAATTTATCCGATATAGAATAAATAGTAAAAAAAAAAAAATAGTTAGTTTAGTGCACATTTTGTGTCATGTATTATTATGAAATTTAATCATTAGTCGAATTGCGTTCATTGGCAAAATAATCACAGTTAATACTTGAATATTACACGAATCTGAATGGCCTATACGCAAGTAACAATACTTGCAGCAATATATCAAAAGTTTAATTATTGTTGCTAATTAGTAAAGGTAGTAGGCAACAATTTAAAACTATTAATTTTCATAAATTATATCACCTAATTCACTTTTAAGGCTTTTACAATGTAGATTCAAAAGCCATATGCTGTCGTTATGTGTAAATACTTATTTGCTAGGGTAATGCAAAGGTGGAAATACCTAGGTAGTAAAAGTGTTTACTCCATCTCCACTTCAAATGTATTATATTTTACGTTAAAAGGATTAAAAAGTTATTTAAACTATTTCATCGTCATCATCTACCCTGGTGGAGGGAACGGGTGGTAGCCCGCTTTTGTTTTCAATCTACGCTCAAAATACTATCCCGCATTCATTAACAATCATTAATATAACGTTTAAATAAAAATCCATCATAATAAAGAAGGTGGTAATTAATTTCTTTTTGAAAAGAAAAAACACATAACATGAATTATGATCATTCATATTATTAAACTATTTTCTTTTATTTACTCTTAGATAAATAATCATTAGTACAAATTAAGAATATAAACATGATAATATTAGTAAAATTGGAATAAAATACAAACACGAGTTTCGAGTGTCTTATTACCATATCTTATGTTATAAAAACAACATGAACAATACAAAACAACGCCTCACTAAATATTGTTCACAACTGATTAGTTTTGATAAATGTTTTTAGATTAGTGGCCATTACTACTCAGTGGTTAATAGAACTACATAAAACACAACTGAACATATTGCACAAGTAACTTTGCACAGTGCTGTATAATATTATTTTATGCATATTGGTTTAATGTTTACACATTGAGAATTCGCATATTATGCAACAATAAGTAAATACATTTTTTTCAGTCTCTTATAGTTGCTATTTATAACAAAATAAGACGACTTACGATAAAGACTAACACTACGTTATTTACTCTATTAGTTATAAAACATGCGCAAGCTTCCATATTATTCCTTTTTTCCTTTGAACTTATAACACTGTTTCTCCAAATGAAATATACAAACTAAATTGTATTTAATAATTTTTGAATCTCCCATAATTGATTATTTTGTTGATGAACAATAAATAAATAATATTATGAATAATCATTTTTTTCAGTTAGTTTAAAAAATAGTAATAATGTGTTGATAAGCTAAGGCAATTCATCATTTTTTAAATTATTTCAGGGATAACAAAATAATACATTTTAGTATAATAAACCACATACCACGTACCAAACTCCATTCATTGTATAACCATTTATATATTATATTAATCAATCATAAATGTATTATGTATGGTAATACATTTTTACTTAACATTTGAATCAATTTGGTACATTGTTTTTCCGTAGTTTTATAGTTACCTTTTATATAAATTACCATACTTTTATGTATTTTTCCATTGTCGATTATGATCTTCTTAAACTTAACATATCATGTAAGTTCACGAGTAAAAAATCTAATACATTATGATTTGAAAATATTTTCCGACCACATTTTATTATTATGTAAAAAATATTATACATGGCGATATACATATATGATAATATAAAAAAACCTTTCATACTGATTAAATTGCTTATTGAATATAATTTAATTTTTACAACTATGTTTTTTAAAACGATCATATTTTTAAAAATGTGGTTTCAATAACAAGGTTATTGCTGATGTTCGTTTATCCTATACATTTATCATTACATAATATTAGCAGGTACTTATAATAGATAATTCATTTTCAACCTTTTTTTTTTTAAATAAAACCTCATTAAGATATGTAAACGATAAAATAATTAGTTTGTATAAAAACATTATGCCAGGATAATTTAAATAATATATGAAATTCACTTTAAAAAATACATCATGCTAACATAAAAAAAAGCGTATTTAAGAGAAATAAATTATAACTACCCACACTTACTTAGTTGATGGAGAAAAAAATTGAATTACACCAAAAATAACTAAATATTATTTTTCTTAGTATTTCAAAGATAATTTTTATTTTTAATTAAATTATATGATAATTACCAATACTTATAATATGCCATATAATGTAGTACATCTTCAGTATATATTATACCTACCTAAATATTTTGTCATCGTCGAAGAAAGAAACTACCCTATCCCTTAAAATGAGCTCACTAATACATAAAAATCAGCTAATCATGCCAAAGTTCACGTCCCCAGTTTTGCGTATACGTTTACTAGGGTTTCAAGCCGGTAGGATTAGTTTTAATAAGAGTTTCTCTATAAGTTTTGCGAAGAAAGCTATAATATACTTACCTTTTAACTTATAAGTTTATTGGACGTTGCATTAATGTACCAATAAAGGTTTATTATAGGTTTAGCCGTTAATAAACCATAAGGTAATGAATAAATTATCAAACATGAAATACATTCGTTTTAAATATTGAAGTTGCAACAAATATCTTTTTTTAAATACCGCCTTTGTATTATATTATTGTTGCACAATATATTCATAATATCACAATAATTTGTGAAATCGAGTATCAAAATGTATAAAAAATACTTCCATATTATTCTATATACTTCAACTTTATTTTTAGTAATAGAAGCTTTTTTGGAGATGGATCAATGTTTATCAATTATAATACAAAAAGTATCAAGTTAATAAGAAAACACCTTATATTTTATGTTTATATTTAGCTAACATAAAAAATAGATAACTTTAATTTATTAAGGTATGTGCTTCTGAGCTATAAAAAAATACAATCATTCAACTTAATATGTATAGTAAAAAATAATTTATAAAGTGTGTAAAAAAAATAAAAATTGGTGGAAGTCGTTAAAAGTGCTGTAAACTGCTTTTTGAAATTAATAAAATATGATAAAAAAAAATGTAAACTTGAGCAAAGGAAGATGTCCACTGTTAAGCTATTCAAAATTAATTTTTCTACGAAGTCTCGGCCATGCTGTTCATACTTTATACTTTGTGTTAGGCAATTTATATTTTATGTGTTTAATATTTTAACTACACCCGAATCAGCATACTTAGCCGCGCTACATATTCAAACCAAGGCGCATAATCACTGTGTCACAGACGGTCTGAGTCCAAAAAACTGACCACTTTGTATGTATAATTTAACATAATATGGCAGGCCTTGATCCCGTTATGGATTACATTAATGCTAATTTTGAGCATCTCCATGCCTATAACACAGTATGATCATGATTTTATTATTGAGAAAAAAATTGTTTAAAACAACAAACATGAAATACCAAATTAATATTATGTGTCCACGACCGTTGTGTAGCTAAATTGCCTATCTAAGATGCCGTGTTACAGTTATATTATAAATTCTATTTTTAAAATCTTTTATTTATGAAATAGAGCAGGTATCTACCAGTATTATAATGGATCGATAATTAATATGGCTTACAGCGATAAAATACTGTCGAAAGCGTGCATTGGACTTAACCTCGTAAATCAGTTTTAACGAAATTAAGAGTTGTATCTATTAAATATTTTATTATGACATAAGATATAAGAAAATAATAAATATTCTACTATTATATTTTTTAATTTTATTTTTATTTTCAAATGCAATCTACAATCTATACCACTTTGGCACAATAAGTAGATGTGAAACAGATTAGTTGTATACAAATTATTAAAAAAAAATACAACATATCCTTAATAGCATTTAAATATAATACCTGACATTTTTGAGGAAAGCAGCCACCCATTAGTAACAATTTCATATGCTATTATATTAAATATTAATTGTATCTGTGTATCTATTACACTACTTATCGCAAATAAGAATAACTTTATAATATTATTTTTACAATAACTCATTCACAATTTGCATTCTGAAGTGTTTGGTCTTATACTTGTATGTTGAATATGAATTAAAAAATGACAATTTTTAGTATTATACAAACGATTATGCTGAATGTAGCTCATATATTGTATACATGATATATTTAAGTATTTATACAAGCATGAAAAGTTAGAGTAAATGCTAAAATATAGATTATTATAATTATTCTGATTTTTCTTGTTTGTTGTATTTTGAAAATGTCTATAAAAATTAATTGTTTTGCTAATTTTATTATAATGTTTAATGCGTTTCATCGTTTAAAAATGTAAAAGATAGACCAAACATATTTTAGCTTTCAGGGCTTCTTTTATGAATCATTTAATATAAAATATTTGATCTCAGTATTCGTTCGATATTTTTATTTAAAAGTAAATAATTGGTATAAGTCAAGTAATATCAAAGGTATCTGACTTGCAACTTTTTAAGTCCTAAGCTAATTGATTTTTCTGCTTTAGGCCTCATTATTAATATTAAGTTAAGTCAATTTAAGATCAGTTTAATACTAAACTTAAGTTAAAAATTATAACGATTATTGCCAGTGAGTGTATAGAACTGGGTCTTAAACTATACAACTAGCCAAATGTGGTCGATTACCAACTTTAAACCAAGTTTAATCTTCAAGTTTAAATTTTAGCGTTTGAAGTTACATTAAGTAACTAGAAGATTAGGCATTATGATTATTTGGATCAACAATATTAGAACCATAAACTAAAAATGTTAATGGAAATCCAAAACTTCTATAGTTGCTACTGGGTAATAAAATAATATAGTTAGGGTAATTGTTTTCTTACGGGTACCTTATGCGGCTTTAACCAAGTTTTACAACAATTAAACAACAGAAATCAAAAAGTTTCTATCTTTGGCTATTTCCCCCTTCCCCTCCCTATTAATCTAAGCAGTACTCGTTATTATGATTTATTTGTCAATAATTTACATGATATTGTAAGACATTTGGATGAAATCAGGTGAATCGAATTTCATTTTAAGTACTGATTAATCATTAAACCATAATCAATAATATTGGTTTCACGATGTGTTTATCTCTGATTCATATACATTTGGTCGAATACCTACACTCGTGAAGAGTGTTCTAAAAGTTTTATAAAGTAAAGAAATTTGATTTAAAATGTTCTCTTACTACATATTTTTTGGAAATATCACTGATTCGGAACATGATTTATTACAACCGTATGTAAAGACACTGCAGAGGGGAGATATAGAGGTTATGTTTTGGATCGTGATTTTCGCACGGATTCTTATCTGAGAATTATTGCGAATTTATGGTGTGGAAAATAAATAATATCCTAGAGTAAGTTTATTCTGTGAAATAGTATAAAGTATGTGTGCAATTTAATTAAACGATGATTTGAAACAGCCGATAAATCGTATGAAAATTCAAAACCAAACATTTGATCACACTGTCAACGATCGAAAATGTTAACATGTCAGTTTTCACATACCTGCCTGTGTAATATTTCGCTAAACAAGGTATGAACCTGTTATAATGCTAATACTATTTAAATTACTCAGTGTTTCAACCTCCGGAAAGAATAAAATCATTATAGCTTTTAAACTAAAGCCTCAGCTACAACTCAATCTACAGTTGCAAATGTTTTAATATTTGTTTATTCCGATATCCAAAATTATATATTCATATTTTCCAATCGATTACGCCCAGAGTAATTATTATTATAGTTATCGTTGTAACTTGTTTGTCGAACTGATGTGTTCATCGCTTTGAAGTTATTGGACAAATATTGAACACTAGTAGTTCGTTATTTTAAGCGACGGTATATTTGTTTTGTGTCCAGTAGCTTTTACAATGCAAAAATTGTTTGAAAAGTCATTATGAATTATTACATTTACAACGAAGGATATGCATATTTCGTTGTATTGACCGTATATTTTATCTAGTACCTCGCGCTGAACAAAAATAGTATTTCGAGTAAATAATGATTACTATTCAGTGTTTTAAAATGTTTGATATGTTTTGTTCTTTTGTGAATATAGAAGTCATGTTAATCTGTTTCACTTTTTTCTTAGCAATTACAATATAATATTAAAGTCAATACTGCCAATTAAAGATAAACATAATATTTGACAAAATGTACATTATAATAAACCAATTCCTCAAATTTTGTAAATTTTAATAAGTCATAAGTTTAAATTTGTACTACTATGGTTCAAGATGATATTTACATATTTTTATTTGTTTTTTATTTGTTATCTTCGTCTCATGGTCACATCCAAAGAGCTCAATTATCTCAGGCATCCAATTTTCATCAGACCTATTGCCATACTTAGCAAGTTACAATTCATCACGTATTTAGTTTTCAAGACCTTCAACTTTTTTTAGTATCAATGAATGGAAATATTATTATAATTACATTTTTTTTTTATTTGTACCATTGTAATATTATTCAGGGCAATATTTAATATTTTTATAAAATATTTGAAAGTCTAAAAATATTACGATTATATGTTAGGTATTATATGTTAATCAGAATACATGAATTTACATATTCATTTAAAAATACGGAGTTGGTTGTTTAAAAAAAAATTTAGCAAATAGCAAAATAATATTTCATAAAATAATAATACTAAAAGAACTGACAGAAAAACAATGGACATTTCAAGGATCCACATATATGTCATTTTTCCTATTTGTATAATATATCATATAGAACATAGAACTTGAAAAACCATAGTACCATACTAAAAATGTATCATGTAAATAGTTCAGATTTTCTTTACAGACAACAATAACGTCAACAGATGTTTTCATATTACATTTAATACGATTAAAATATAATTTATTTAGGTACAGAATTTCAAATTTACTCATAATAAATTATACTCTAAAAACAATTAAAAATATTATGTAAATATCTTAAATAAATTATAGAAAATATATTTAATGGATGGTTGTTGCGATTATACTTCGTAATTATAATTTTATTGTTATAACCTCTACTGCAACTTTTCTTAACTGAACATTTACTCCACTCTGTACAAATAACATCGTAGTATTTGCTCAACAACCCTTGGTCAGAGTAAAGTGCACCTAATATGATGGCTTGGCAGTTTTGAATATTAGTTCTATAAAATAATAAAACTTAAATAATTTATTTGCCTAGGGCTGCAAGAAGTTTAAATATGACATTTTTCACAACAGTTTGACCGGTTGGCAATACATAAATGGAATTCATTCAATATTTTTTTTTACATACGAATACGGATTTCTTCCTTTTTAACTGTAGCTTCCCAATCATAGACTCATATGTTTTTCTCTAAAACAAACTTTTTTTCAATTTGTTCAACCATCAATAATATCATAATTAATATTTTTAACGCAGAAAAGTCGGACTCAAATTATAATACACAAAAGTTACAAATTTGGTTTTCAAATAATTTATATTAATTGCAACACTTTAATCGAAACGAAACATGTTCGAAAAGCTTATTTTAAATGCTATCGGCTTATCTATTATAGTATTATTGTATTTATGTACCTATTAGAATGTATTGAACCGAAAGTTTGTTCGACATTGTGTGAGTTACCATAAATAATGCACCACTCTGTATCTGTGGATTTAGATAGACATTGGTATTTTTGTGTGCCGTTCACACCAAGTAATTAATTTAAACAACAATGGTGTTCAATAGGCTCGCCTGTACGTGTGTAATGCGATAACTAATTATTATTTCCAAACTCTTTCGACCGTTGCTGTATTTCCTTGTCAAACGTACATCTTTTGATAAATAATTTATACGTATTAGTGGTTTTAGAAGTGGTCGATGATTATGTTACATTGTAGTTTATATTTAATTACAGCCCGGAGCAGGGTATACGGTTTCGTATATATTCGTAATTAAGTAATTAGTTTGATTTTTCGACTTAATACATTTTGTTAGGGCCTAGTAGTGGATTAGTACAAGGTGATCATTCTTAAGAAATGTGTTTTTGAAAATTCTCTTTGTAAATAATTTTAAGTAAATACAAAATAACATTTAGAAAGAAAAACTTCTTACCCTTTTTTTTTTGCATGACAATATGTACATTTAGTACAAGCACATTTTTTTTAATACTCTGAAGTAGAATATTTTTCAAAGAATTTTAGTAGAACGGGTACCTATACAAAAATATAATTTCAAACAAGTAGCTTTAATTACTAATTAGTTAAAGGAACAGGTCAGGAGGTATTTAAAGTTTAGATTTCCGAAGTAGTGGTTGGGTATTTTGCTGGACCCGTATTGACGTGCTACTCCACATCCATCTAAACTTTTCTAAACTCATCTCAACTTTAAAATTCACTCATAAGTTATAATAATACTATGGAATACTAATAAAAATTAAAATTAAAAAAAAAGACGAGATAAAAAATAGTTTTGTGATAACTTAATTATATAATGTAAATCGTGAACGATTGGACCGGACCTACGGTGGTAGTGGTGGACGGGGTTGGGGGTATAGATCGCAACACGGGTAAATTGGAAACGGAATAACCGTGTTTGGGCTTGCAAAGCTTCCACGGTGGCGAGCGTATCGTCCGCGCATTAGTGTACCTCCAGTCGTCTCATCACCCCGTCATCGATGCCGTAATAACGTCAGGGATTTGGGGGGGCTGGAGCAATTTAAAGGAGAATCGTGTTACTAGCCACGTATTATTATAGTATAATATACCATGTCCTTGGACCCGGCCGCGAATGTAGTGATGATCTCGAATGACCATCCGAGTGGTCTCATAAGATCCGACGACAATATTTTCCTTTTTAATAGCCTTCCGTTTTGTATTACTATTGCATAAGCACACGGTGGCGATCGCTGATCACTCATCACTGGTTCGACGTACAATTCTTTTGTGATGGTCACACGTAGAGTACGTACACGAAAAATCGATAAAATAAAAACAAACGTAGGCATAGTCCTGCTGCAGCTGCTGCAGCAACCACGCCCGACTGGTCGTGTCTGATATAATAATATAATATACCTAATATAATAATAATACAACGATATTGTCATTTTTTTGTTTCACGATAACACTACATGATTAATCGCTTTGTGAAACTTCTATAATAAAGTCCTTGTCGAAATATTGTGTTTTTTTTATATCGTGTATAGATAACAACAGCAAGGACTTCTGGGTACATTAACTCGATAACATCTAATTTAGTTTAATACATAATTTGTAATTACACGCCACATGAACCATTAAAAATGTGATCTACCTATATATATATTATACCATCGTGTTGTACATTTAGTGTGGCTCAAAAGGAAACATAATAATTGTTGTAGTTACAATATGGTATTAAAGTATATGATATGAGCCTTTTTTAGATTTTTCAGAGTTTTTTTAATATATATTTTGGTTGGGAATAATATTATTTGAATTTTAATAGTGAAAATACATTTCGTATAATTGAATACAAAATGTTTTCATTGAAATATACATTTTTAAATACTCAATTCAATTACTAAACACAGCATACCTTGTTTACACAGTAGATGTATGGGTAGGCACTATATGCTTTCAGCGTATAGCGTAAATAAATCTGTAAAATAAATAACTGAATTTCAAAGTTTCATAATATATCTAAAAACAGTTGTTTGTGAACGGAATGAGAGGAAAACTATTTTTTAACTCGACCAAAGTAAGCCCGCCTAATACAATATGCATGGTAATTAGTCCAAAACCACAGCAGCTATATGGAGATTAGATGGAATTATAAAGTAAAAACGAAAAACAAGTCTCGAACAAAAGTCTAAGTCCTCTAAATATTGTTCGCGAAAGTTAACTGAAGTTTGGTCAGCGTGTTATGAGTTGAAATCATTTTTATTTCGAGCAAAAAAAAACAATTACACACATACGCGCCGGCCTGTAACCGTAAGACGAGCAGGATAAAAATGTTGCGGGACGTGTGTGTGTAGGTTTGGAAATAAGTTGGCCAATATAAAACTATTCTATAGTCCGTATAATACCTGTGTACATTAGTCGAATATATTATAATTTGTGTAATGCAGTCGGCACGTGCAGCGTGCACACAATTATACAATGTAGTGCGGTCAGACGGACGGTTCCTCGTAATAGACGAGCCTTATGAATACCGCAGTAATATTAATATATATTGCATTGCAGTCCATCTCCGTCTGAAACGACTTTTGTCTCATCTCTCCCAGTAGGGGGGATTCTAGGGGGATACTTGACGTGTACACAACATGTTGGATCCAAACTGTTCGTATGTTATATAAATCATTTATTGAACCAACGTTTCTGTATATAACATTTCCGCGATGTCAGTTCATTTCATCGTCTAGCTATTGATCATATAGTATCAAAGCTATAACTATTCTTTTGTGTACAACAGTCGTTATCGTGAATTACGAGTTTGCATACATAGTACTAGGTACCTATATATATATATTGACTTCCAATATCTTCCAACTTGAAACTTTAATAATTTCTCATGTCCATAACAACGGAATGTTTCGAAAAAAAAAACGCTGTGTAACTGCTTTCGTGATACTATTATTACTTATTCGTGTAACATTATCTATTAAGCCCAATGTCTGTGATTACTGTGTATAATGCCACTTTTGTTCCAGGAAATGATGATAAGACTTGCGTAAAATGGCCTTCTAAAAACCCTTCATCCCGAATGAAACGAAATGTCTTTGAATCTTTCAAAACATAATGTTAACGGGGCATAAAAAACCATCCGAGAGATTTCGTCTGTTTATAATAGGTATACAAGGTGATTCAACAAGCCCGATCATCTCCCATTTATTCTTATTGATAATGCATCTATTCAAATTCTGATTTTCGGAATTTTCAATCTAACCTAAATATCATTTACAAAAATTATATTTTTAAAAGTTTCCCGTATTCTGTGGCGACAGAACTTATTTTTTCAAGAACGAGAACCATAATTTTTTATCATATTTTTTCAATCCAATAATTGTTTTAAATATGTTGAAACATCTAAATCTAACGAGGAGTTTCTGAATGATTTAACTTTATGCACTTAGGAAAATACCGGTTTATAATAATGTCACCTAAAATATAAAATGGGTCCGAGCATGCGCTTGGCGAATCGCCCTGTGTACACTCGTAAACGCACAAAACAATTTTATTGTTAGGAGAACAGTTTTGTCAAAACGTGTCCTAGATACAAAAAAATGTACCTGCCTCGCATACTACGCAGTTAAAGGTTACTGTAGTATACAAGTTATAGATGAAATATAAAATTGATATTATTTTACAACTTAACATTTCGCAGAAGCCGGACCTAACGGTTTGAACATTTAGGGTCTACTCAGCAGTGACAATTTTGGGAAATATCTCAAATTACCTCCAACTGTGTCTTTGATGTAACAAATGTCAATATATAAATTATAAATCAAACACTTCGGTGAAAAACTGTGTGAACAATGGAAACAAATACGAATAAGTAGGTACGTCTGCCCACCACAGAATGAAGCTCCGCAACGCCGCTATAAAAAACATAATAAATTATTTTTATTTTAATTAATTTTTAAAAAGCATAATACTTTAATTTTGAATGCCATTTTCGAAAAATAACATAAACTTACTTAAAAAAATAAAAACGGTCAAAACAACTATGATACAATTCAAAAATAATATTAAAAACTTTAGGATAGTAAAATGATTATTATTATGTTGTGTAATAGGACAGAAAAATCGATTTCTGTCTTCAGAGGGCCCTCTATAAAGAAGTGCGCCTACTACACCCAAAAATAGATAATTTACTGAAGGGATATATCATTTTTGGCAGTCGATAATCAATATTTGGAAGAAAACCAAGTACTTAATTTTCGTCCAGACTCAGAAAGCTGAGTATTTGATAGTAACGTTTCATTATCTTTCATACATATAATCGTAATACATCGACCTTCAGAAGAAACCCAAAATAGTCAAATCGCACACTCCGCAACGAACTGCTTTTGAACGTCGCATAAAAATATATTATACATTTTACCAACAACGAGTTCGCAGTAAGGTTGACTATAAAGACTCGACCAAAAAAGCAGCCGCCGCTGCTATTTCAACAACAGTATACTGTGTCAATAATCATTATAGGTACCTACACATAATAATAATAATAATAATAATAATAATCTCAAAGCATCATCATTATATTATACTTATTAATTATTATTATTATTATTACATACCTAACCTATATGATTTACGATGTCTACCTTTGATCACATACATAAACCGTTGTTTACAACGCGCACAGTTTATTTTATAAGTCGTATTCCGTATATTATATTACCTATTACGGAAATAGTATAGTTGATACGACCATTTTAATGGTTAGTCCAACCATAATCTCAGGTTAGTATAGTGACCAGAGCAATATTTCACTCAATAAATATATAGTTGAGAGTACTAAAATGAATTAATTGAATCAATGTAGTTAGAATAGATTAAGTATAAATATATATTATTATTTTGACGTGTCCGATCCTCGATCACCAGGTAACCGTTTAATATAAGACACACGCAATACAACAGAACAGTCTCTAACAAGCGGACCTTTGAAATCGACTGACATTAAATTTCATGGTTTTTATTATTGTTATTTTTATAACACGCCATTGCAGTTGTTGGCCAAACGCTAAGGACGAAACTATATGTCTTGTTGTTATTATTATTATACTTTCTGCGCAAAAGCCGCTTGAGAACAACATACTATATTATACAATACACGTACTTAATATTGTTTCCCGATCTCGTTTATAATCCAAAATATGCCGATCTAAGATTACGTAAAACGACTTATGATAAAATCAACATTTAAAACACCGGACAAAAACAATTTACACGTTTTTAAAGAATTTTATTTTGTTTATATTTTAGTGAAAAAAAATGGTTTTAATGGAATAATATTTTAAATCTAAATTCTAAAGTCAACGGCTACTCGAATTAATTTTGCCATACATTTTACTCCTGCAAATCTCCCTTGTGTTAATTTTAGTTAATTTTACAATTTATTGTTGACTACCTATATAAGTGATGATGCGCATAATAAGAATATTATTTATTTTTGAATATTTTACTTTTCAGTTTGCACGTATAATATACGGGTAAAGTTAGATTACTGCAATAAAACTGAGAACACAATATAAATTATAATAAATTAAATTAAATAGTTAGGTAGTGAAAATAAAAGTGGAAATAAAGTTTTTCAAAAGATACTTAAATTTAAAAGTGAAAAGTACAGTTAATCTGTGTCTCGTAAACTTCTATTAAAAATGATAAGCTAAAAATATTCAAAATTGTTTTACAGAGAACAATTGATTAAAATAATTTACATTTATTTCTGATGTATGAGTTATATTGCTCTAATATAATTTTACTAGTAACTTTCGGAATAAGATAATTGATTTGTCTTAGCAATAAGTTTTAAAATAAAGTATTTATGATGACAAACTATAATTAATTTAAACTTGAGTGTGTAAACATGTTATTATGTGATTTCAAATGAATGACTGTTTTAGTTGTAATAACATAATAATTAAAACTAAATATGACAGCGGGGTATGCACTGATTATATTCTCACATAGTATTTAAAGGGCTAGAAAATTGTAAATGTAACTTAAGCGCAAAATGCTTACTTAACATGTTCCTAGTAGTATACTATCTATTGTATATATTTTCATCCGAATAGTGCCGTTTCCCCCGAGAAAAGTATTCCCGTTGAATTTCGTTTATGAAAAATATCAAGAAGACGAAATATTTTTCAAATTACCTTTTCACAAGAGTCCCTATTAAATAAATATAACCCAATTTATAAATACATACATACATATATATATTATTTGTTTTGTTTTAGTAAAACGCTAACCTTTATATTGTCTATTTTGTGTTTGGTTTCTATCAAATAAAATGCTATAACGAAGTACCTACCTAACATAAAATGTATGTTTTTAAATTCAATTTGTGTAACTGAATTATATACGTCCAAATTAATAACAAACTCGAAACACGAATGTGTATAGGTCATAATACTCGCTCATGCTAGTTAGTATATTATTTTCGTATTGATCGACGATGAAATAATTATAAAACAACAATATAGTCGATGAATTATGTTTCATCTATGGTTATTATAATTTTACATCTCAAAAATTCAATTTTCAATTTTATGTGTTTGATGTAATACTATAATAACATTGCGGTTTGCGCACAAAATATACACATATAACTATGTGCGCATTTACAGGCATTTTACTCGTAATGTTTGTTTTATTAAAATCATTAAAAATAAGTATACATCTCTTTCCGTTAACTAGATCACTAAGTTTGGGTAGGACAAAAAGGTGTAAACTAGCGAATAAAGTCCAATTTTTGTTCAATACATATTTAAAATGCAATAGTTAAGATAAGTATCAAGTAAAAATTCCAACTCTTGGTAACTTTTATTTTTCACAATCACGTTATTTTTGTGAAATTTTCCATAAGATATACGGTGGAAAAACTAAAGTAGGTTTTAAAACTGAACTTTGAGCAAGAGAAAATTCTATATTTTAGTTCTCAAAAGCTTTATAAGTTTTGTATATCTGAAATGTATTACTTGTTTTGTATTATTATTATTATTTACGCGTGAACTTATCGCACGGTATAATATATTTCAAAATTGAATTCTTGTTTCTAAACATAGTTATTTTGACTTTGATATGGTAGTCTTTGAATTGTTCAGAATATCATAAACGTCAGTGCCCACAATAATTTTATACTGGGATAAACGTTGACTCTCGTCTGTCTGAAATGTTATCATCGTAAAAATGAATAGTATATAATTTTCTATAGAGGCAGTACCCTTTGCATGTATAATATATGCTGAAAATATGAGAATAATTTATTTGTGTAATGTGATTTGTACATTTACAAGGGTTTCGCCTACACAAGCTTAACAAATTTTAACAATGTTTTATCAACAAAGTTTTATTTGAAATTAACATTTTAAGTTTAGTCATTTGACATTAATCGTGGAAAATAAAATCTGCAGTGATTATTGTCGTATACAAAAATATAATACACACATAAAAGGAAGACTTTAAAATGCCTCTTCTTGTGGCCAAATAATGTTAAACAAAGCGTCAATTGGTATCAGTCTCCTAAACCAGCTCGAAGACTTAAAAAAAAATAAAACTTTTATTTAAATTTTGATTGTTCTTATAATGCAGTAGTTGTAGCTTTCAAAGCATTTTACAACCACGTTGGTTTTATAGGTTAAGTAATAACTAGTAAATAATAATAATAATAATAATAATAATAATAATAATAATAATAATAATAATAATAATAATAATACACTGACCCACATAATATATCGAGTGAACTTTTATTAATACTAATCGTATCCTTAATGACGGTAAGACTATAATTTAAGCACGAGTTTGTAGCTTATAGTTTTTGAATATGTCGATAGTATGGTATCATTTAATCGTGATTAATCATTTACAAGACATCAAAGTCGACAATATTATATTTCACGCAAAAGTTCAATAGGTACTGTAAACTCATGTGTACATGCATATGCTGGAAAAGGGGCATGGTCATGATTAAGAAAAAACAAGGATCTAATGAATGAGTACATGAGATATTTAAATGATATGACTATTGAATTATGTACTTACAAATCGATTCTATAGTGAAACGTAATATATAAATATAATAACTGATCAAAATATTATTATATTTGAATGAATAATGAATGTATAAACATTGGCCATTAAGTTATATTATAATGTGAAAATTCCAGATCAATGACATTTAAACTCAGATTAACCTTATCTAAATTGTTATACCATATATCAGGGTACCTACCTCATGTTATTATGAACAAAATTACCATGCAATGTGCATTTATTATTAGAACCTTTTTATGTCCTGCGACTTTTGACACACTATCAAATCACAGAATATGTGCAATCAAATATTCAAATCACTCTAGAAATAATTAACTTTCTAAAATACGATTTGTACTAATAACTATTAGTTTAGTCATAATAAATTAGTATAACTAAGTGCAAACAAAATTTATTCTACAGTCAAACAATATCGTATAGCGTATTATTCATTATACAGATTAAAATGAAAAATCGTAATAAATGTGTATAAAATATTATACTGTTCGTTATTATACTATCCAAGTTTTAATTCCATATCACTATTCAACGCGTAGGCTACTTAACGCGTGTCTATTATATAATATAATTTAGCACATATTATTACAGTCATTATTAGGGTCGAGAATTCAAATTTTGTCGGATTTTTTGTGGATTATAATAATATGGAATAATGTCCGCAAGCTGCAATAAATTATCAGTTTGTATCAAGTAAAAATAATCCTACAGTTGTCAACGACACGCACAATATTATTATTATACTAGATTTACGGTTATAATATTTTGATGATTTCAATAACTCGAATGGACCAAAACTTATCCATAAGTAATATTACAATTTACAAAACAGATATTTTACACTTAATAAACCAAGTGTAATTTTTTTACCCAAAGGTCATATAATCAGGTATCACCGGTTTGCGTATGAATATTTTGCATCTTATACGCGTATTTTTTTTTCGCGAAGTTGTTTAAATATACCTACCTTTAAGACCATATTTTCAAATTCTTGAGATATTTGTAGTATTTGTAAAATGTCCTGTAGAGATACGAATGTCTGTTTTACTTTCGAGAACTCCCCGTATGTCTACTTTAAATTATTAAGTGGAACATAGTTTACCTAATAATTTTGACATATCAAAGTAAAAATTTGAACCAGTAGTTTTTGATCTCTAGAATATCTAAATTGATGAGCTTGAAAAATAGTGACTTAAACATTTTAGAAGTTAATTAATACTAATCTATAAACATTAATAATTCGTAAAAATGGTTCAAGCATAATAAATACACTTTAAATAACTCACCAACTACTAGTTCGAAATTCAAAATTAGATACCTACCTACATCAGCATCTTGAGAACAAATTATCCATTTTATAATTCACAGTAGGTACTCGTTTGAAAAACAAAAGATATTTGTATCAGTGCAAGACACTCCATATGTTACAAGTGCAGACATTTTTAATGATTTGAGAATAGTATGATATTTAAGTTATTTGAAAATTCCAAAAACCAGATTTCAAATAAATCCATTATTAAAGGGAAAAATGTGGGTGAGCATATTCTCGGAGAATCTTTCTGTGTATATCAGTAACTACTATCCGATACAGAGTTATTTTTCACCGGCCTTTGGAATGCCCGCATATCGTGCACATCGTACATATTTTTTTTCACTGCGGTATCATTACAAGTACTTATAATTTTATGTACCTAGTCTCGTTTTTTACCGAACGTTCTTCGGACAGCAAATTCTCAGCGCTCGTGCGCTATCGTCTGAACACGTTTCAACATATAAATTAAACTCTAAGTCTGGTGTTTGTTACGCCACATTCGGATGCTGCGAGCCGCCAGAAGGGTTGTTTATGGTTTTCGCGAAACGTAAACATTGCTGAAAAACCCAGGAACGCGTATCATTGACCCGGGGATAAGCTTAAGTGTTGCTTCAGTGTGCTCAGCGTGTACATACCGCCAACACGCCGGGCCCGGAAAAGGGTACGCGTAGTGGTTCAACCAATATTGTTCTAATAATTTGCCCCTCGTACATCCGTCGAGCCCCTCTTCCGATATATTATAATTAAATGTAATAATATAATAGGTATAGCCACTTACTAATCAACAAACATTAATTAACACAAAAAACAACACGCGTCGCGTTCGATGTCTTGTCGATTATAAATTATAATATTATAATGTGTATACGCATTAGCGTACCCAGGTATTATGGGGTACCACGAGGTAATAATATGTAAGGTATACATGGTTGAAGGGTTATTATACTTGGACACTATAAACGGTTCAAACGTCTGGCTGGTTTCAAAACCACGTTATGTAGGCACCTATAATCATTATACCGAGTATACCCAGGTATAATATTGTTTAATATAATAATATTATTACGCTGATGGCAGTGTTAAGCGTCTCAGCTCATAATATGCATTTTGAATTTTGATCGCATGAAATATCAAACGATAGTGTACCCTTCTATATGAGTATAATTGTAACCCATAATATACACTTTTTATTTTACTCTAAATTCCATTTCGATTTTCTAATAATTTCCTTTTTTACAATTACTTACCAGACTCATCGAAACTGTTCAACCGTTTACGACGAACAACAACCGGGGAAAAGAAATACGTTTCTCACAAAAACGGTCAACCATCTTTGTTAAATATTATTGTAGATTTTAACTACTGATAGTATTTCGAGAACATGACGTATTATTATATGTATTCATAATAATAGGAAATAATCGGTTGTTAACCTCTGATGTTTAGGGTGATTCGCCAGGCATCCTCAGTCTTTCTCACTTCCTTTTGTCCTTTACAATATTGCATTAATAGAATTCTGATTTTTGGAATTATCAAGTATATCTACTTAAATACTGCTTAATTTTGCTCTTTATTTATCTGTAGTTATAAAAACTTTTTGTCAATGAAAACTGCTGATTTTTACCTTGAATTACTAAGCAGATATTTTCGTTTTAATTTGATGCATCTTAATCGAAATTCGAACAATTTTATTACATTTTACGATACCATACATATTATTCTGTAAACCTGTATTATCATGGGCTTTTCCTCTTAATTTATAAACTGGATAAGCTCGTTCGAATTTTGATTGATGTGCAACAATATTTCATGAAAATGGTCTGCTTAACAGATTTCCATAAAAGAAGATAATTTTCATTAGAAAAAAAAAATAAGTTCCCATCTAGACAGGGCACTTAAATGGCTTAAAATAATCTAATTGTTTGAAAATATGGACTTAACTTTGGTGTACTTAAAAATACCAATAATTAGAATGTAAATAAATATTAAAGGAAAAATGGGAATGTGCATGCTCGATGAATAACCCTGTATATTACAATTGAGTAATAATACGACATATCCGACTGTTGTACAATAACTGTAGCAACAATTGTAGGCAATCTGTGGCGTTTAAAAATAGGTAAAATGTAATATATATTAACGTATCTCCAAATCTTACGATTTGGAAATAAAAATCTACATGATTCGTTACCTAAAATTAGTGAGTAATAATTATTACTACTATAAGTGATGAAATATGGCACTGTAATTAATAGTGTTTCGTGTTCAACGGAATAGTAACAATTCTAGAGCTTTCCGTGGCGATAAAATCAACAAACCAAAAAATAATAATTATTATGACGGTGGAGAGCCAAACCCCGAGGTAATCGTGTTTTTGGCAAAATTCACATTGGAATACGCCCACAAGTTCTGCCTCATCTCCGCGCACTGGAACGGGACCAAAATATACACGACGACGAGCCTACGCGATATTATTATTATCACACCGTTGCGAGATAAATATGAGTCCTACACACCCCATCATCCTACCCGACGGGTGGATAATAATATCGTATAATATATTATGTCTGTATATCTACTTCTCGTTGCTATACAATGTAATAAATGTAATAAAATGCGATGTAATAAATGCGAGTACGAAACACGCTTTGCAGCAATATAGACGAGGCGCGTTCTGCACAGTTCTTTGTGGACTTTGTGGAAACAGTGTGATGCGCGTGTGCACGAGCTTGGGGTGTGCACAAATTAAACTAAAATCCTAATAAAACGATGACGACGAAAACTACGGTCTGTCGTAGGTATATCATAGGTGATATGACACCTGCTGTTGTAACCCGACAATAGCCATATAGTCGTATAATAACTCGAGTACGTATAAATATGTGAAACGTGCAGTTAAAAAATGTAATAAACATACTTTTTGGTAAAATTGTAAATTCAAAAAAAAAAAATTATTATTGTTATAAATTATAATTTTATATATGATTGTTTTATGATACAATTGAGTATTTCCAATCGATTATTCATTTAATATTATTGTAACAAATAATGGTGTTTATTCACAGGCAATGATATAATTCTAAATTTCAAAATTATTAGCAAATATAGAATTTAAACTAAAATTTAATAAATTAAATACTCGATTAAAATAGAAATCTATGTCTCCAGGTGTATATTTTAAAAATTTTATTTTATTTTTATTTTCATACGTCATTAAGAATCATTTTTGTCCCATTCATTTTGTTCTGGAGTTTGTCGGATAATGTTGACATTTTGTCACCGTATCAATTCAAAATTAAAATACCTGTTGAGATAATACAAAAAGAAAATTCTGTCAAAAAGAAAAATGCATTCTTAAAATTAATATAGATTATTAAATTGTACGTAAATTTATCTTAACTGATAAAATTTAACTAGCTCACTGAAGTTTCTACTCGCAAAAAGTGTATCCATTTTCGTTTTCGTTTTCTAGCCGAACGTCTTAAAATAGTTAAGCACACCCATATATAGATACCCGTATTATCGCGTTTTCTCGACCTATTCCATACACTCTTCAGCCGTTATTTACTCGACACGAAGGGTATTCTCGGGAGGCCAAATATTAAAAACACCAATTTTCTTCTACTCGACACGTAATATACATATTATACGTATGGTACTTATACGTGGCGCACTATGAGTATACCTTCACATCATAATATTACGACTGTTCGACGACGCGGAAAAGGACATAATATTTTTACAATATCATATTATTATAAATATTGTAGTACAGGCGGGTACCTATAATACTGTACGCACCATTTTTAAAACGACATCACACTATATTAAACATTAGATATTATATACGATATGTACGCGTATTATGGTAGTGTATAGAGGTACCTTTCGCGACCGTCTGACCCGAAATCTCATCTCGAAATCTGCCGGTTCCTTCCGTATTATTATAATAAATAATAATAATATTAATCGCGTAACACTGAGCGCGATCGTCGAAAACTTAAGCTGCCATGCCCTTATAATACGACGTACGGGACGAAAGTGACTGCAGTTGTCCCGATAAAACACGGCCGCCGGCTGCCTTTTCCATGTCAAAAGGGCTCAAAGTAAAAAACCGAAACGATTGGACGAAAACGAAATTTCATAGTCTTGCAGACAGCAGTGTCGTACAATGTGCGATTATGATATCAAAATGACGATTGTTATTATTTGATTTTAATCGATTTCATCGCACAACCGCGGGCGGCGCGACTTCAGTATTTTAGGTATAGTCGTTTAACCAGCCAACCGAACTCTGAATTTCGTGTTTGTAGAGGTATTATGATAATTATTATTACGCTACCGCAGAATCCTATATAGTCGTCGTCATTGTCTGTACATATCTATTGTTATTATGATCGTCACGTTCGCGAATATTCAACGTACATAGACAACACACTCACTTAAATAGGTAATATTATGAATTTATGTCCACTTGATGTTTTTAGTTATTATTATAGTGATTACCTATAAACATATTTACATCTCATTTTGTACATCGAATAAATAATGAAGTATATTATATACTTCAGTAGGTAATCTAATCACAAATTATGATATTATTATCTGTTTATACACATTTATTATAACCGTATCTAACTAGGTTTCCAAACTTAAATCAATGGAACACATGGGGTAATATTATTATAAAAACTAAATAATCTAATAAACATTTTAAATTTTAATTATATCCTTGGGATCTAATTTTTCAACTTTTTCATACCGTTTTATCATATTATACATAACTCGCCCGTATAATTATTATTGTTTGACCATAAGCCTCATCGCGATATTTATATTATAATGTTATTATGTTCAGCTAGAATGAGTCTACAATATTATAACAAATACGCACATATAAGCTATCATACTGTACTACTGCATACTATTATATTGTTACGAAAATTTATTTTCTATCGAATTGTTTTATCGCTGAATAATAAGGTTTACAGATTTTTACCAAAAAGTTTGAGTGTTATTTATAGTCATAATATATATATCGTGTTAAAATAAAACGGAAAAATAAACTTTTTTAGCATGAATACACTAGATTGGACCTTAAACGTTTCAAAAAACTATTTAATATAGATATTTGTATTTATTTCATTAACAAATTTTACATTTCATATTTTATTACAACTTTAACTGTTCTAATTTGTTTTAACTTTATTTAAGTATAACTTGAAAATTTTAAATATAATTCTAATGTTAAGTTTATTTTTGTTAATAATATCGATTTTTTGGACCTAGGTTAGGTACAAAACATTCGATAAATAATTATTATTATAATACCAATATATAAATGTGTTTTACTTTTACATACAATATCATTGAAAACAAATTAGTTAATATCAAAATGTATTATTGTTTTTGTTTTTATTATTTTATTTAACGAGCTAACTGGTTAACTGAGAACACTGTTCACACACATTCATCGCAAAATGTCTGCAATAATTAAATTAATAAGTTAATTTAATTAAAATTAATTAACTTATAACTGAACTGAGTTATTCATAAATAATTCATTATTATTACATTTTATCTTGTTGAATTTTTGTTCAACCTTTACTTAATTGAGTTAAAATAATTCACCAACTTGTCCAGTCTTGCTAAAAATTACATTTTCATACTGCAATTACTGCCGATTCTATTGCCAATGTTGTCCATGTACAATAGAGTCAACACTATAGTATTAGGATTAGTATCGATCAAAATATCAAATTATTAAAATTAAATAGAGAATAATTATTCTCAAGTAATTTAGTATTATAAGAACAACCCTCATTCATTGCTAGTAATTTAACAGATAGTATTACTTACTACTTTCTAGTAAAACTATTATATTATTATAATATTATAGAAATTCAAGAGTTACATATTTAAACACAATATATTAAATTATATGAAGATACTCAAATCTAACAAACCTTAGATAAATAAAATTCATAGTTTAAATTGGTTCAAAGTTATATGTGAGATTTGTTTGTCCTTGATATCAATCATTTGATTAGTTATGCCCGTCGGGTTTCTAAGATCAAGATTTAATGGCCAAAAAACTGTTTACCAAACATATCTAATTTCAAAGATCTCGATGTTAGAGACATCGCCAAATTGGGTCAACTTGAACTACTGAGTGTTATATATATATATATTGTACGTGAATGAGAAAAACAAACAAAATACCAATTTAAAGTAATGTTATCAAAAGTAAAACAATGACATATTGTCTTACCTGCAATATCTACCTGTGAGATGGAGTTCTTAGAACTTTTTGTTTTTGGATCTGATACTATATAGTAATACATATATAAAAATTACGAATATAAAATGTATTATAACATAATATTATGTTATATTACTATGTTGCTGTATACCTTCCATCATAAATATTAAATATGTGAACGATTTTATTATGCAACGGCCAACAAGGCCAATAATGCATATTATGCTCTGGGTAAATAAAAATTACCAACATTTGAGAGTTACGTATTTGATGCGAGTTGGGTGCATTGATTTTATAATCTTTAGCGTTAAATTAGAAAATACAAAACAATTTAATTATGTTCAACCTATACACTTAGTTTAGCTAGTACTTTAATTATTATTGATAAAACATTGCCATTAGTACCCGCACTTATATAAGAAATTGCCTTCATTTTATGGTTTACCGCATTGTAGTTTTGTTTCAGTCATGTTTTTCAGAAACTATTCAAATAAAATAAAGAATATATTTCGAGACACAAATATGACTTAAATTATATTCATAAAATATACTTGATACATAAGTACATCATTATTAAAAGGCAATATCATAGTATTTGGTCATTAGGTACTACCTATTCTCTATCTGAGATGTTTATCAGATGGTGAAAGATTAAAACCAAATCGAATTAAATCCCCGGAAGAAGAGCATATTCAGAAGATTACTATTATTATTATGTATTCATTCGACCCTTAGATAATACACTATAGGTCGTTGGTGGATTTTACACTTACCGCGGTTTTGCCTCAACAACCATCTTGTTTTCATAATTAATAAAGCCGAAGAACTGAATTAATTTCTATGCAAAAAGGTATATGCGGTGATATTATACAGTGTGTTTTTTAAAAATTAAACATGGTTATTTTATTGCAATACTTCACTGAAATCATGAATGTTGGTAAAAGTTTGGCAATGCATCAATAAAATTATTTTCCTAAAAGAGTTCAATAATAACGTTTTGTAATTTCAATCAAAATTTGATTGTCATGATTATCGGCGTTATACAAATGGTACTATTATATCATATTTGAATGTTAAATACACAACTCATATAGATTTATACACACCAATCATGTATTGTGCATTACATTGAACTAAATAAATGTCTACTTAAAATTTTCTTGTACATAAATTATACTAACAATCAAAAAATATTGATGATTATTCAAAAATTGTATACAGTGTAAATAATTATTACGTTTTTTTGATTTTCGATGTTCCTTATCATAATTATTATAATATTGTTTTAATTCTACATTTTGAATTGCACATTATATGTTAAGGCCCCTGCAAACTCTATGCATTTTTCATCAAATCGACCTTAGCGACTGACAAAAATTTAAGTACTTCTAGTTTTTCGATTTAAAAAATGTAAAAATGTTTTAATTGTTCAACAAGTCTACTTTGCATCGGTGAGACTATATTTTTTATATTTTTTATATTTTTGAAGATATTCAATACTAAAAATTTATAAATTTATAAAATGTAAAATATTTATTCTCGTCAAGAATTTTTCTAAAATTGAAAAATTGCTCCGACCGATTCAAAGTAAACTTGTTTACCAACACAAACATCTTTACATTTTTTAAATCGAACCACTAGAAGTACCTTAATTTTTGTCAGTGCGACGGCTATTTCACGTTCATAAATTGGTTTTGAATATTTTGATCTAGACATTGAATGACTTGTGCGTGTGCTTGCGTGCGACCATAAATCAGATAAGAAATAACAATGTATTGTAAATTGATGCGGGTCGCGGGTGATGGTAGGAGAGTATACACACACTAATGATCATTTACTACACACACAAAGACGATCAGTAATCGCAGGAACGAAATAATTGCCTAAACACAACTCCTTAAAAATGACACATTTGCAGGGACCTTAATAATATGCTTACCAATGTCCTACACGTCACCAAAGCTCTGTAGTGAATAGTTCACTTATATACTATAATTTATAAGTCATAATAATTGTTTTCTATTATTTTTTTTTTTTTTTGTCTCATACAGAGAACGCCAAAAAAATGGACGAGCCTTCGACAACACCGCAAAACAGCAGAAGAATCTATAACGGAAATGGAATCATCGCCGCAGACGCAAAGACGCACTAATTGGGCGGTTTACCAACATTTTTCCACAGCTTCCGACTCGCCAACACCATTGCTGGTAAAAGTAATAATAATAATAATAATAATGATGATTTTTTTTCTATACATGAAAATTGCTGTAGAAAAAAAAATATTCATGAGGGTGATGATTGATGTAACCGGCCACAATGACAGCTAAATGAACAAGGTTTATACAAGAACGGTTTTATATAAATATATAAATAATATATTATATTATATTATCACGTACAAATATACGTTGATGAGCACTAATGTGTGTGGAGTGTGTGTGCGTTTTGAACTTTTGCCCAGCGGTTATGCAATATGTATAAACAAGAGAGGAAATACCCATGTAATTGAATAAATTATCACCGAAAGCCCTCGAGTACATCGGAAACGCTGCCACAATGTCTATATATAGCTAGATCTGAGGGTGGTTTATGAAAATTCAAATTACCAATAACATTAATTACTCCTCTTAATTTTCGGTAAAATTAAAAACTATGCCCATAACAATATATTTTGTTATGAACAATCGATCGAATGTACAATATATAATGACGTGCAAGTTGACATGACCGATTATCCCTGAAACAATTATTATTATTATTAACAACCTGCGTTACATTTTAAAAAGAAAAAATAACGATACATAATATTTACAAAATAAATATTTATTATGATAAACTGTATACATAATTACCCTATAAAAAAATAAAAAAACGAAACAAATTAAATTTCTACTGAAAATAATGTATGTGATTTATTTTAAACATCATTTTTATTATCCTTGAAAAAGTACATTTACAATCAATTTAACGAACAACAGATTAATATATAATAAGTTCTAAGAAGAAAAACATTTTCTTTTTTTTTTGTCAGTTTTATCCTTAAGGTTAATGTATAACTTTAAAGTGTGATATTATGTTATTTATTTTCTATTAAAATTTATGTTTAGTAATGTTTTTTGGGGAAATATGCAAATAATAAGAATATAATATCATCGGTTTTAAAGTATATTTATCACACTTTTTTCGACTAAAAATGAATAGGTACATAAAAAAACAATTTTCAATTCTATAAGTTGTTCAGATGAAAATTACATGTAAAAATATTTTATGTTTCATTTGTGTACAGACGTGTTATATCTATAACATATAATGATAAGTGTAGTGAGTGTCGACTGTGAGCCATGGATAACCTCCACGTAAAGTTAAGTTAAAGATATTACTTTTTGAGAAACAATTTTTTTTTTATTCAGCTATATTGCTTTAATGCATTATTTTCATTTTTTTTTCTATTTCAGAATTATTGCTGTTATTTTATTCTGGTAATTTTTTTTTCATAATTTTATCATCAGTTACCCTGTGTATTTAAATAATTTCATATAATACATTTTATGTTGTACTAAGTTTTGCCGTTTAGCATATTTCTTGTTATTAGTTTTGGGGGGTTATCTTTGTACAATGGACAGGCAGTATTAAAAGGAATCCATACAGCAGCTATTCGTTGTTTGTAAAAACCACTCAACGTGCGTAAGAACCATTCGGGCAACAACATCAGTCTTGTCTAATACATCAACATGTTAAGCATAATATAAAAAAAAATATTTACTACATCTCATAACATTTTTTTATTTTTTATTTTGATCATATAATTATTCTTCTGAAAAAAGTTATTAAAGTTCAAAAATCATAAAAATGAAAGATTTTAAAACAATATTTACTTTTCTTCGTATTTAATAACGTTATATAAGCATAAAAAAATATGACTTTACGACACTTTATTTGAGATCTTTTCGACAATGTGTACGAATCTGTGAATTGTATCTTAATTAACACAAAATGATTTTTTCACTACAAACAGTACAAACCGAATTTTACCTTAAACATTTTTTATTTTGTTTTTTGCAAACAACATATTATTGAGCGTATAAACGTTATATATTTGATGTAGATTGCTCTTAATAATGGATATATTTTATTTTTAAAATGTATTGCTATAATAATCTTCAATAACTAGTAAAGTCAATAGTTTTCTATTTTTTTCGGAACCAAGATAATCTACTGGTCAGTTTTAAATTTATTTTGACTAAGTTTTTGTACAGAAAGATTATTTTTCGGGTTTGATGTTGTGTGCGCATATTTTTTTCGAGTAAAAAGAGTGTCCCATACGTTTCTCTCATGATTAAACCTATCTATAAGCAGGTACATAGATTGCTTATTGAAAACAGGTGGAACTACAATGATATAAGTTTCAGAACTTTTCAGTAGTTTTTCAATAAAAAAAAAAACCAATACATTTATTTGTATTTATTTCTAGGCCAAATGATATGAATAATTAATTAATTAACACCTTTTTTTAAAAATGTAAGAAGCTTACAGGTGAATTGCCCTCTAAGTTCTAATACATTTGGCCCAACAGGTAGAAGGTTTGAAGTTTGAAAGTTTGAAACTGAAAATTTTATTTCCGTACAAAAGGCACTAGAAGGATGAAGGAAATTGGACAGTTGGGTTTTTTTTTACATGAACAGCATTGTTGAACAAAATAAGTTATTTTTTAAAATCTGAATAATCCGTAGAAATATAAACGAGATTGTTAAATATATTTAGCAAATACAAATGTTCATCCAATATCTGAAATTGAAATAAATCATTCGGACGCAAAGCCGAATAAAGTCCTTATTATAAACATTTTGATATGTGGCTCAATCTTTTATATTAACTAACTATTAATGATAGAACACGAAAAACAGACTAAAGAAAATATCTATTTTGATCATTTTGAATTCAGGTCTCTCAATCTCTGCACCAACAATTGAGGCATCTTTAAAGATTTCTAGTGACGGAATCTGAATCCAACTTTTGAATTAAAAGGTTCTTGGATAAAAGGTGGTTTTAACTTTCAGATACAGTAGTAATGTTTGGGCTTATATGTAAAATAAAATGGGTTGAGATAGATTAACAAAGCAATACTCACTCTAATATTATACTGTTCTACTTAATATATACATTTATTAACCTCATTAAAATAAACTGCGCGAGTATTGAATGTCATACCATATATTATAGATGTATTACAGTATTGTTTCTTCTTACGTTCATGGAGTATTTGTTAATTGATGATTCAAGTTTATTCGAACTCTTTATAATGTATCTACTGAACTATCAAGTATAAAAAGGCACTTAACAAAACTAATCATTATCTAGTCTTAAGTGCTGACAAACATATCCGAATAACAGTTAATAACATAACACGGTTGGTAGAATTGTGTGTGATGGTTATGTCCCATATTTAAGATTAATATGGCTTAGGTATATGTGTTTATTAGTGTTTCGACATCACGTGTAAAGTATTTCAGTTTCATTGATTTTTTTTATTCGTTAAAAAACAATTTCACATCAAGTAGTTTTTAAAACAATTATCCGATGCAACGTTGTCGTAATTGTTGTTTAGTTTGTTAATTATTTAGATCATAATAAAATTGTTTTGTTTTTGTTTTTTTGGTATTAATTTATTTCATATTGTTTTTATTATTTTATTACTGAGTGTTATTGTGAATCAATTTTATAAACCTTCATTTCTAAAATTAACAATATTTTGAACATGATAAACAATTGTTTTTGGTAAGTTATTATCATGTCTATAATTTTATGATCACCGCATAATTTAATTTTTCAAGATTTTACTATAAAACTTTAAACAAAAACGGAACAAACTGAATTATTACTGAATAGTTGATTAATTTTTAAGTATTGATAACAGACACCTCCACGATTTCAAGAATTATAAAGTATAAGAATAAAAATACTAATATATTAGTAAGTAAACAATTTAAATGTAACTACCTACTTATTGTTATCTCGATTTAAACACTTAACTGATTTTTTCTATGACTTCGTAGAAAAAAAAGTTTTAATTGATTGTTTTTTATCAATTAAATTCCTAAAGAATTTACTCGAACTTTCACTACTATCATATAGGTAATTATAGTTCCTCAAGATTGTGAATTAATTATAATTAATAAACCATGATGTGTTTTAATATTTAAACTATGCTGTAAGATCATCTAATTCAATGACATAAAACAGGCAATACAAGCAAAATATAGTATAGACAATTTTAACATAAACAAATTAACTTCAAAAATCAGATTTAATATGAAAAAACATAAGAGTATTAACAATATAGTTTCAGAATACGTTGATTTTTTTTTTATCATACATGCGTGTCCAAGTTATTCTTATATTTTTATATTTTTATTTCATTCATCAACATTTTATTTCTTTTTCCCGAAATGCCACTAATGACGTCGAAACTTTTAGCTACCAACGTAAAAATCCGTGAATAATATTTTATTTTAATAATGAACGATAAAAGGATATAATTCGTTTATAATGATGTATATATTATGTTTTTTTCTTAAACTTTCTAAATTGTCAATTTATTGTAGCCATATGATTTGATTTTGTTACAATTATTAATTAGCTTCTTTCAAGGAATTAAATATGAAATTTGTTTTTTTTATTATATATGTGCAGAATATCTCACTGTTTTTGTCCCGCAACAATAAATTTATTTGTAATTAATTTTTCTTTAAATCTTATTTTTGTAAGTTGTTACTACATTACAACATCAATAAAACAATCAACAAATTTCAACTTTTAACTTTTTTTCTGTTTGTGAATTGTAAATGAAATCAACTCATTCAAAAAACCAATTTTCATTATCTGAAACTATAGTACTTACTCATTTTGCAAGACTCAGATTTTAAAGATAAATAGTTTGAAAATTATATTGCCTGTAGGTTGTAATAGAATGGTCTGATCAGACAACCTGCATACTGTCATCACAAACAAAATATTTATTATTGTTTAATAAAAATGAAACGAAATTGTTCTTAAATTGTTGTTCGTTTTACATTAGTGCGCATAATAGCATAGCTCCTAAAATAAAACAATAGAAATCCGTATACTTACAGACGAAAAATCACATTATACTAATTCAGATTTCACGTCTAAATTAATAATTTAATGTTTCATCTTGATTGTTTGATTGTTGAGACTAACTTTTTTTTATGCATTTTTTTTTAAATAATGTATACTTGAATAACTATGTATAATTAATATTACAGTCTAATCAGTGCCAGTTAAAATATAAGCCCGCGATCATGTACAATAGTCGAGCTGCAACTTAGTCGGTATATCAGTTGCTACCGTATCATAGGTGTTATCTCATACTTAAATGTTATATTCTAGTAAAATATTAGTCTAAATATAATTTATTTTACTTGGTAAGCAAATGTTTTGTTTTGTTTTGTGCTTCTAAAATCTGCGATTGCCGCGTGTTTTATGTGCGTCTCAAGTTTCAACGTAGTTAAGCCTCGTTTGAAACGATAAATATTTTAAACGGTGTAATTATTACGGCGGCACATATTATATTATTATACAAACTAAAATTTTGGACGATTATCATGTATTCGAAAATAATAATTACTCATAAATAGGGCACAGTCGAACGAACACAATAAAATTGCCTTCGCCATGAACAGAACATCTAATACAGTAATACCTATCCACCTATATGTATATATACACATACATCATAATACTTGTAATTACTATTCCTCTGTCCTCTTCGGAACGAAAACGAACGACTGCAGCAGTGTTGTACCGCACACGATACCTATAATACGCAGATAATATTAAGACGGAGAGGTATGAGGGCGTGTATGTTCGTGTATCGAAGGTATAGTGTACAAGGTATGGGTGGTAACCGTATGCCGTGAGAATCGCGGTAAGCTGCTGCAAGTAACAATAATATAAAGTATCACGCGAACCCGCTTTTAATTAATATATTATTATTTTATGACGCCGTATTATTATAATGTGTTCCCGTCGCGGTCGTCGCGAACTCGTCGACTGTGACGTGAATATTGAATGGCAAAACGAAATGTTGTGTTAAAGAGCCGAGGTGCCAGCGAAACAGTCAATTACTCGGAATCCGATCAGCAGCCAGACGCGTGCGAAAGGGTTTCACTGTCGCCCAACAACAAGTTCGTGCCCGGTCTGACGGACGAAAATGGAGACATTCTGCGCGATTTTTCCAAGCTCGGATGTTGCCAAAAGATCACCACGCTGTTGACTTCATCCCATCAGTTCAATAATTTACAGGTCAGGAGATACATTTTTTTTTTTTAATTTTAACTCCAAACTCCCAAACTCGTTACTCAGACGTTGGCTCGAATTGTATAACGGGTACAATTAATATTACCCACAGTGAATATTTTATGACAACTTTTTTTCCCTTAAAAATTACAATTCTCATGAATAATCTTCCCTAACAAAGCATATTAATTGTTAATGAACGACAAAAGTCAATTATAATGAAACTTTTTTAAATCCCTCAAGTTAAAAATAAATTCTTTAGCCAAAATTACAGTAACTGACAAAATAAAATATTATTCCATTTAAATATAGGCAATTACTTAATTTAAAGTTTATCTTTGAAATAATATTTAAGACATACTTACAACAGCTCTATTTTATCTGTAGTTATTCGCACTAAAGATACTCTTTTTTACTTTAATTCAATAAACCTAATTTGCATACAATATTTGTGTATATAATATTTTTTAAGTACAGTAGTTTTTCACAATAACTAGGGATAAAATTTAATAATGGGGAAATCGTATTTAATATTTATACATATTATTATTGTTTGTTTGACTATTTCCTTCCGATGTGTTATTTGCTATAAGACAATTAGGTCGGGTTAGGTATCGTCATTTTTATAATAGTTAAGTCATTTGATATGCACTTTCAAAAAAAAAAAAATGAATATTAATTGTTGACTTACACTTTTATATTCTATGTAACAATGTATCTCGGATTATAGATAATGGATTTTCTGTTAAAATTATAATAACATAATAACTGTATATTTAGGATAAAATTAGTATGTATTGCATCTTATAAGATTAAATTCTGAGATAGTTTCGAGGTTATTAATATTTATGTATGAATTCTATGTCGCTGAATAATTTATCGCTACTAAATCATTCGCATAATAATATGATGCTGGTTTTTAATTAGTATAACCGTGATTGTAGTCTTTGGATTAATCTTAACTCGAATCACTGTACACTAAATAATAACCAAGTAATGCGAACAAAAGCGTCATCCCACGCAATGCACGCTCCAGCGAAATTTGTTTCAACCTTAGAATATTGCTGAGTCAATAATATACGAGACTATATAAATTCATTTATTTACAGACAAATTTACTGATGATAGCAAAACGATTAATTGAAACGTGCATAATATATGCTATACTACTTAACGTATACCATTACATGGTAGGCGGAATATACCTGGGTACCTACTCGATGTACCATACATACGTTTATTCAAAGTACCTTATATTATAGTCTCCTTGTATGCACTGCACGTGCTCGATGTGTGTATTAACAGGTGGAAATGCTCTACCAAAGATATTTTCTGCGAACCAACCAAAGCCACATGGTCCATTTGTTGGTGCTGTTATGCATACTGTTTACGTGTATGGCCATAGCAGTCGTCCTTTCCGACTACGAGACTCAGGTTCAATGTTCCTTGCTACTGTTGTGCTGTATACTTATTTACCTAGGTAAGTTTGAATCCCCAGGGTAAATGTACGATTTTTTGCACTCTGTTACTATATCGACGTGTATAATGTACCGCCCGCACTCTGTCACCAGTCATAATAGGCATAGTGTCACGGTCCGGATTGAACGAAGTATACCTAAGTTTCGTGTCCTACGTGGTGCTGGCCACTTTCCTGCTGATCGAGTTGTCTTTCGGCGTGCTGACCAGATCCCAAGCCGTCACCGTGCCCACGTTGGTGTTCGTCTACATTTCTTACAGTTTGCTGCCGGTCAAGTTACAGTACGCTATTGTGGCTGGCACTGTTTTCATGTTATCGCAGTTGATATTCACCCTGTCCATGGAACAAGGCCTATCAAAACAGGTAACTAAAATATACATCTAGCTTTTTTTGTTTTTCCGTTTTAAATATATTTAATTAATAGTTGTCTTGAACATAAAAAAATGTGTGCGATACTTCACCCTCGGATACACCAAACATTTATGTTTAACCGCATCTATACATTATAATAATACCTAGACTAATAACAATCGCAATGATAATAATCTTCGATCCGGAATTCAAATATTATTTAAAATTAATGACCGAACTTTATAATGGTCTAATATAAACACGCTAATGACCTTCTCGATCGGTTTTTGTACTCGATTATGGGCTACAAGTTCAAGACCAGCTGTCTATGTATAGCACCTAAAAGAACACATTTTGAATTTCAGAGTTTCATTAATCTGCTATTGTTGGCGTGCACAAACGTGACTGGTGTAATGATGCATTACCCGAACGAAGTGGCGAAGAGACAAGCATTCTTGGAGACCAGACAATGCGTCCAGGCGAGACTGACTACGCAAAAAGTTAATCAACAACAGGTACTGAGGAAAAAATTAATTTAAAAATCGTCCCATATACACACGTCAAAGTATTTTAAAAACAGGAGAGGCTGCTTTTGTCAGTGCTGCCCCGGCATGTAGCTATGGAAATGAAGGCCGACATCGCCGGTAAACGCCATGACAGCATGTTCCACAAGATTTATATACAAAAGCACGAGAATGTCAGGTATCTATAGTATTAAAACATAATTGATTTCGCTGTAAATATAGGCCACTGTAATTATTGGTGTACCGCTACAGCAATATTACAATAATAATATTATCATAGTTGAGTGTCATTCAAAAATAAAATACCATAGTTAATTTTATAATATATAAATTCACAATATTAACGTGTTTCAATGCATTTTATAATCTATTCATTTAATACGTACACATGTATACCTACTAGTATATTTTCTTTTAATTTACAAAATAGCAGTATTTATATTACTCAATACTTAACCATCCTAATTTCTGAAAGTCAAATTAATCATATCATAACACTAAATATTATACCATAATATGATATGTTTTCAGGCGTTTATCATATATTTATTATAAAACCGATTAAACAATATATTTATGCATGTATTATGATTCATTTTTTATAATATTCTAAAACATTTTAACTTAATTGTTTATAATAAAGTATAACTTTTTTATCAATTTAACATCGTAAAAAAACCTACATAAAAATCAATAAGTCTTAACTGATTAACAGAAGAAAGTACAAGTATTAATATAATATTTTTCTTAGAAAAAAATCACTAGGAGGTAATTCAATTATTATTTTTAAATTAACATTATAAAACTTTTATTTAAGTTATTCTACTATAATTTATTTACTTTGGCATAGAACATCTTTTTGTTTTCAAACATTACAAACTGAAGGATATACAAATAATATTAAAAGCCAAAGTTATTTCAGTATGAATTGAAACGTTATCCAAAAAATACAATTTTGGGAGTGAAATAACTCATGTAACAAACTCAAACAACAAGACCTACTTGGAGTTTCTTCACTAGGCACCTAGTGATTTATTTTAACAGTAGTAAACTGTCCACACAAAACGTTTAGTGTTCGTTGATGAAACCAGTAAACCACCGTTAACTCTTAATTAATTCGTTTATGAAATAATGAGTGTTGAAAATCGGTAAAGTTTTACACTCATCAGCATAATTACTATACCAATCTGGTTGTTTAAACTGTACCTGAATTACGTGTACAGGTACTTACCTACTTATTTAAATTCATAAACAACAGCGTATGGTTATAATTTAATAGTAATTTAACTTTTAAGCATTTATTGTTTTAATCGAAGTGTTTGTAATAGTAATGTGTTTATTGTACTATTACAGCATTTTGTTCGCGGACATATGCGGTTTCACTAGTTTGTCCGATCAGTGTACAGCTCAAGAGCTCGTAAGGCTACTTAACGAATTGTTTGCGAGGTGATATACGAAAAACGCCGTATCGGCTTAAAATTGCATGGAGTTTTACTCGTTATATAACAATCCACAGTAGTCGGATACGATACGAAAAGCGACAAACGTTTATATTGATATGTTGTTGGTGGTTTGTGTATAGGTTCGACCGATTGGCTCAAGAAAACGCGTGCTTGCGAATCAAACTGTTGGGGGACTGTTACTATTGCGTGAGCGGTCTGCCCGAGCACAGACCTGACCACGCCAACTGTTGCGTCCAGATGGGTTTGGACATGATCGACGCCATCACGTGAGTGCACATTGTCGCGTCATTAAGCGTAATGATGAGTAAAAAGTGTTGGCTAGCGTTAGTGGAAATTGTTTTATTCCAAAAGATGTTTATACCGCTTTACCGTTTAGTTTGGTGAGGGACGTGATGGACGTCAACGTCAACATGAGGGTAGGAATACACTCGGGTCGTGTGCACTGCGGCGTCCTGGGACTCTGCAAATGGCAGTTCGACGTGTGGTCGAACGACGTGACGTTGGCGAATCAAATGGAAAGCGGTGGCATACCCGGGTAAGATAGATCGTTTTTTTTTTTTTTTTGTCACTTTCGGTATAATATATAGTTTTTCGAACCCCGAAAACTGTCGTTTGGCGTACAGGAGAATACACATTACTGCGGACACGCTCAAGTACTTGGGCAACGCTTACCAAGTGGAACCCGGCAACGGTGGTGAGCGGAATGCGTTTCTAAAGGACCACAACATTGAAACGTACCTAATAGTTCCGCCGGAAACAACTTACGTTAGTATTAAAAAAACACCATTAAATACCTAATTAATTATTATGATTATTTTTCTTATTTACTATTGACTGTCAAAAACCGAGTTGAATTTATTCTAAAGTTCTGTAAATGTACGTTTAAAGTTTGAAACCATTTTGAAATAATATCTTACTATAAGCGAATACCTAAATAAGTAAGCGTCAACGTTCAAAGAAAATAGTTATTACAGAAACCTAATCGTATATTCACAGTTTGTTTGAGTTAATATATATTACTAAATAATATTAATTTAATAAATACCTTATAATTCCGATGAGACTAATATGGAATAGAAAATAAAATACTATAAAATATGAAAATGTAATTGAAAAAATATCAAAGAGTTTTGTACTTCTTGTCTTCATTTTTTATTCAATTTTCTACGAAGAACTATAAAATATTCATTCTTCAATTATTGTTATTTCTATATCTCGTATAAAAAAGTAAGGATTTCATCAGTTTATATTTACAAAAATAATGTCAATATAATTTGTATTCTGAAGTACCTGCCTGCCTCTCAATATTTCGAAGATCAATTTGAATAAAACGAAATTTCATATGATAACAAAAACCATTTAATTCATACATTGTAATTTAATACACTAAAATACAGATTTAAATTATTTTATTCACCAGTGTTTGTGTCGTCCAATCTTTTCAAAGAAACCGTTTCTATAAATCAACGGACATTAAATATTTAGGTTTTAAAATTACGTTATTATCGATTAATCCTCCTAAATTCGTCTATGTTAGTTCCAAGGTGCATTATCTGTTTCAAGTCGATACAAAAGTGATTTAAAATGTAATTTAATATCCTATACAGTATTAACCATTAGACCTCATTTATATTTAAAATAAATACGTTAGTTTTATGTGCGTATTTACACTGGTAACATAACTTAAGTTTAAGTGTTTCTTAGGTATTATTTCGTCAGCTACAAATATCTGAAAACCAAATTAGTTTTATTTTTTTGTCAAATTCTCCACAAACAACTATACCTATATTTTTTTTTATTATTATTTAGGTATCTCAATACTACAAAAAACAGAGTCCTGGTCATGCTCACAATGGCAATATATCAAAAGAATTCAGAATCATGGGACATAACCAACGCCATAATACATTTACATGGTAAAGTACAACATTAAACTATATATTTTATACCTATAGGTGCTATTTAAATATTGTGCTCTCTTGATGGACTGAGTGGGTTTTGCAATTAGTCAGTTTGCATGGCGCATGTACCGGCTGATAAAATAATAATATTATATAGGTTACACGAAATAATAAATTCGAGCCGAGTGCGTGTTCATGCGTTCTGGATGATGATGATCATACCGAAATCCTGTACTTGTAGCGCTACATTATTTGTGTACGTTCTAGTATGAATTATATAATACTAAGTACCTATAAATATATCGTATGTGTTGTGATGATGAAATAGGTACGAATGGTACACAAAAAAACAAATTTATATTCACGATAAATCGATTTTATAGTAGTTATTAATCCTTATGTTATTATCTATTGTAATGTTATATATTTAGTATTTTTGTTTGATTTTTCTATCGACTTTTATACATTATTCATTATAACTTTATGTCTATATATATAGTAGCTATAATATTAAGGCACTTAACAGTATTATATTTATCCAAAGTACTTAATCGTGTACTAAGTAAAGTGAAAAGTGATCGTAAATCTCGATACATTGGAGACGATCGTCATCAGTCGATATAGATCAGCTGTTGGCGTTTTTTTTTCTTTTTTAAATCTAAGCACCACAGTCTATATAACCACTTCTGATGATGTAAATAATATCTTATACAATTTGTTTTGTGGCCTCTATTAACCACAATATAGAAAAGTTTTAAACGTTCACAAAATATAATCTATACAACAATAAAGCTACGTCACAGCTCATCGTAAAACGTGACTTCTTCAAAAATGTTCTAGAACTGTGATCGATTGAACCGTGTGGTTATCTAGTTGTTATTCAGTTGTTAACCATCATTTTTGTTCTTAACACCTTACTTTTACTGCTTATTGTACAGTATATTTGAGTTCTATCCTATATACTCGGACCTTGTGTCCAACATGGGTTAGTCATCATAATAACTGGAAAATAAAGTGATAAAATATGGTGAACAAATTATAAATGATTACGTTTCACGGTGAGCTGTGAAGGCACCTCATGTGAACGAGTAAACTATCCACATTACGTCAGCTGACACCCTTACAGATGACTCGCGTCAGCACTTCCTGTTAGTATAACAGTGCAAGCTCTTGCAGAATAACATTTTGTTGGACTTTGGAAGTACCTGCACCCCTGTAAATTGAACGCAATACAACCATACAGAGTTACAAAGCTTTAGCTTTCAATATTATTTGCGATCAACTTTTTGTCTTGCATATCAGCATATCAGTTGTTTTACATAAACCGATGATACAAAACATTATGACCTAATAAATGTATTCATAACCTAACTAGATAGATGCTATTTTGTGGGCATCCAAATTTATTAATTCAGGGTGGCCCAACCTTTTATAGTTGAAGGGCCAATTAACACTTACATAACCGCCAAAAGAAAAAAATTATAATATTATTTATATTTTTTTAATATAAGTCTTCTAGGTGGGGGGGGGCAAAAAGGCTTTAAGGGCCACGGGTTGAGTCCCTCGGTACTAATTTATAGTCTTAAACTATATGTAGTTAGTGAATAATGCAAATTGCAAGTGTACGCTGCTGGATCGCATATGAAACGTTTTATTAAGTCTGTACCCAAGGTGAATACAACAAGGAAACCGAACTTGAAATGAATTGTATAATTTTCATTAGAGAGACTTGTTTGATGCTTCGTCATCATTTAGAACTTCAACCCCGTATAAAATATATATGTACCTACTTAGTTCTTAAAAGTTTTGTCGTTCTATTCTCTTGAAGTTTGTTACATGCATGTATACCATGAGATTGCTACCGTTGCCTACTGGCAATAAACTTTTTAGAACGTGCTGATTGCGATAAATTTTTTATCCCTACAAACGAGCAATGCAGGCAGATATATAGTAATTACTAATAATTAATAATGCTAAAAAATTAATTGGCCTTTTTTTTTTTATGTAATATGCGCCAATGAGCGTATAATATATAATTGTAAGACTATTATTAACATAATAAATTAATATAATGCAATTTATATATTAATGATTTATAAATTATAACGCATTATACTCGTATATTTGTATAATGGTTATTATCACAAATAACTTTTTAATTAATGTGTTTATAATATATATTATATATAGATACCAGCTGAAATACCAGACTACATCCGAGTTAAAATTAATCAATACATCGATATCGTTTTCCGTTTTGCTCCAATTGAATTACATAATAGACACATACACAATAACGATGATTAATATTATAACTGAAAAACTGAACACGGTAGATAGATAAATTGATTAATTTTAACACAGGTGAAGTTAGGATATACAGCTAGTTATTTATTAAATTAACATATTTAAAATACTAAAATATTAAAATTGAAATGCAATACTGCATGAAATATGCACAGACATAGTTGACAGCCTACCTATAGTTTTCCATTTTCAGTTATATCATAAAATACCTCTGAAAACTCCGTAAAAATTGGTTTATCTGTTTTGAAGCCTTTCCCGGACAAACATACAAACAGACAGCTAAATGCATTTGTGCGTGTTTCTTGCAATATTACATATTTTATTCCTGTACGTTTCAAAATCACAGCAGATATTAGTAATAATAAAAAATAAAATCCTTTTTCGATTGCAAAAAAAAACAATTTTTCAAAACTACGAGATAAGTAGGTAACCCTAAACAGGTGATATATAATTATCCGTTAGAAAAGCAAAGATCTCCAAATAAATCCAAATAAATCCCTGCCGACTGTATTTAAATCAAGTTTCTATGATAAATTACCAAAAATCTAATATACAATACTGAACATGATGTATTATATCCTATTAAAAGTATAAAACTATCTATTTTCTGTACCAATAGCAACCATATGTAACTAAGTATGAATAAAAATAAATAAATATTCGAATTTCCAACCTGTGTTTAAAATACGATTATTTAAAATCCCTTTCTTAGTGCACCCTTAAATTGTGGCACAAAGGAACCAACAAAATATCAAGTCTCTTGCTACCTTAGTTTTAACTAAGCTTAGCTAATAGCTAATGCCTATTCGTTGATTATTCAGACAGAACATCTTATTTAATAAATACAAATAATAGAATATAACACTAATAACTATGTACTGTATATGATAATATACTTGCATAGACTGTATATTACAATCTGTGTATATTATAAATTGAATATTTACTTTTATTTATAGTAAAACTTAAAATGTCAACGTAACAAATTCAGAGCCTTATTTCATCACAAATAACTATTTAAAATTAAACTAATTATTTTCATTAAGAATTCCTAGAATTATGTATTTTTAATTTGTCAACTCGTAAATCCACGAATACCTACTTAATAGAAACTTACTAAACTATTCATTTATTATTTTATTTTTTTTTAATCATGTCTACAAATTTGTTTTTGCGATTTGTCTGCAATAGTAGCATGGACAAAATAATAAATTTAGCCACCCCATATAGTGACTCTCTTTATTATAAGGATCTATCTAAAAATTATGATAGGTATAGGTACTCTAACATCTGGGTGTAATATTTTACATTTTTTGTGCAAAATGTGCAAAACTGCCTCTATAATATGATACAGAAACACGTGAAAATAGAACGTAAACGTAATGACTTGTGTCTAAGTGATTTGTATCTGATAATGCGTCGAGCTATTTAACGCGTATTTTCCTTTTGTTTTCAGCAAAGACGAACCCGAATTGAACCACGGCGAGGTAGACGAATACTTGTTGTGCGCCATCGATGCCCGGAGCATCGACCGTCTCAAATCACAGTACTGCTATCCGATAACGTTGAAATTCCGCGACACCAACATCGAACAAATCGTAAGTGCCTAAATAAATATAATGCACGACCGATAATATCATAATATATATGGTACTGCATAACTATATATTATTATATGTATTGCAATATGAGACTAGCGGTTGACCGGGTCACTGGTCCGATACACTGCAATATTATACAATGACAATATTAACAATATAATAACATGATATTATTATGTTCTGCGAACTAATTGGTATAATATTATTATTACCGTCTGTTACGCAGTACAGCAAAGTGCCCGATCGGATGCTCTACACCTACATGACTTGTACTGTGTGTATATATTCGGCCATCACCGCCGGCCACGTGATAATTCTACCGCTGTAAGTATATTATATTATTAATAACTAATAAGTCACCATCAGTGGTCGATCTAGGGTTTTTTTTCGATGGTAGATGCTATTTTGATAACAATGCTCTTAGGTATTTATTATGAACAATTTTGGGGTAAAAACAAATTTAACTTATTCCGTGGTAGTAGGCACAGTCTACAGTTAATATGTTTAATTACACATGATAAAGCTCCTCGTCCTCTCACCAATAACTTTGTCACTGACACCTAGCTACACGGCCGGATGTATAATCGTTGTCACAACATGGATGTCGCAGAGCGCAGTTTGTAATAATGCTTTCCGTTTTTCAATTCTCATAGGTCCTATTTGTTACTGGGATGTTTAATAGTCGGATGGTTGACGATCGTCCTGTCGGCGGCCGTAATCTTTCGCAATCGCCTGATGGTAAGTGTAAGCCCGCCATAAACAAATATAATTACATATCAGCTGTGGCGGGTACGGCCAACGACGTGACAATATTCTACTTTGCCTATTTGTCTGTTTAAGGAAATGACGGAACCTCTGAAAAAAGCGTCGCAAACGATCAACCAGAACAGATCCATAGCTCAATCGCTGGCCCTGGCCATAATCGTCTGTTGCTTTCTGACTTCCATGACGCCGCTGGTACCTATACGCCGTTATAAATATTTTAATAAAATAATCGCAGTACAAGACCTCGGTCGACTTCACGATTTTATGGGCAAGGTACTATGATCGACTCATGAGCGCCTGTCGTTGCTTTATTTTCAGATCATACACAAACTGGAGGTGTGCTTCAACGAACAAAACCGAAATTCCACCGAGGTATTGGTCGTCGAAAATCCAATCATGAAGGAGAGCACTTGTCAACTTTTGTTTAACGTAATAATCTAATGGCGCATTTGCACGGCCCATCAAATATTATATAACCGTTCGTATCACATTACTATTGTAACATTTCGGTTTTTCTTACTTTTCCGCAGTACTTGACCGTGTGCGTTATCATCCTGATGATATTGGTTGCTGTGTACCAAGTGCTCATCAGTCTAGTCAAACTCTCCCTGTTGATATTCATATCGTCTTGTTATTTTATATTTTCCAGCATATTTCTAAACCAAAGGTAAGTGATTTGACCCTATACAGACTAACAGTTTTTATAATATTATATTTGATCAGTTAAATATTTTCGTATTCCGGATAAGTCAAAATTATTACATAATATAGGTACAAACATATGTTGAGGGTTGTTATTAGGAAAACATTTACATTTTAAGATTTGTTTCTGTCGCCTGTCGTGGTACAAATATCTTTGGAACATTCATTACAGTCTATACAGAAATTAAATACTAAAATATATTATATATATACTACAGTAAATTACAAATTTACATTTTCAGTCTCCGTTCAGATTATTATATATTATTAAAATACCACACTGCAGTTAGTTCGACATTTATCGTCAACACTAGATGGCACTTACAGAACATTCAGTTTAAAGTGAAACATAATATTCAAATTATACAGTACCTACTGATTCAAATATATAATTAATAATGTTATAGAATTCTAAACTAATCGTGTATTTGTATTGAAAAAAAACCAAAAACGTCTTTAAGTAATATTTAAGCGGCAGTTACGAACAACTACTCCATAAGAAATTGTCAAACTTAAATCATTTTCCTGAATAACCAAAATTGTAATATTAATGTCCATCTTGGACTTTTCGGCATCATTCAATTCCCTAAACCTTTCTGTATATATTATTAGCTTGCAAAGTAATAAACATCGGTAATATACACGAGACAAAATGTATAGACAAATTTAATTTTTAATGTAGTATATATCATATTTTACAGTTTTAATTGAAGAAACTGTTTAATCTGTTTGAGATATTTTATTTTATTTTACAAAAAAAGAACATTAACTTAATTTTTTTTTTAGATTAGCTTTGGCAAAAAGTTCCTTATGTTAAAGTGACAATTTAATATTAAAAGCCTTATGTATTCTTTATATCATAAAATTGATACAACGTTTCAATTAACATGGTTATAGAGTTTTCCGAGATAGGTATCAGGTATGTACATACTTACATCAAACAAAAATGTAAAACCTGCAAAATAATTAGTAACTAAAACTTTAATTTTTCTCAGAATTAATAAAATGACAAACAAGACATTGTGAAGTAGAAGTTTTAATTCATTTTTCCCGTCTGACAAGTTGGATTTTATTTTCTATCCAGTATTACTGGTTAAACTTAAAAATGTTCTTATTTTTTACATTTAACATAGGTATTTGAAAAAGAGTTATCAGTTCAAATAATAATATTATCAGAAAATATGTAGACTGATTAATATCAAATAAAAATATACTCGTATTTTAGACCTCATCTAGTAGCATCCCCAGGAATTTTTAATTGGTAGGGGATGTTATAAGTAATAATCAGGGCTGGAATTTTATAGCACTTCAAATTGCAAAAATATGCACTATAGTATTATTTTCATATCGCTAAATATGTGCTAAAAATATGCAATAAAAACAATAAAATATGCAAAAATTAAACAAAGTTAAGCACAAGTTAAGGTGCTAGAAAGAATAACAACAACGCGTTCAACCCAAAACACAACTTTAATCATAGTAGGTACGATTACTACGATTACTACGATTACACTCAGATGTATTAATACAATATATAACTAACGCTATCAACAATCGTTCGTTAATAATCGCAGCCGTAAATGATAAAAAAGGGGACCATCAAAATCAGAAGATAACAAAAGCTTAAAATTAAATCTAGTACCTAAAACGAAATAATGCCGTGTATTCGTTCCTTTTTATTTAATCTATATTTACTTTTAAAAATAGACAATAGTTAAAAACACATTTATTTAAATGTAATTTCATGAAATATGACTAATATTGATTAAAAAATAGGACGAAATGTTCTATTTCTAAAAACAAGAAATAGCACTAAAATCTCAAAAATATCAAAATATGTAAAATACATAGTTTAATTTCTGAGGTTATCTGAACTATGAAACAAATTTTAAGCTTACTCTGCTGTCTCTTAAGCATTTTATAAGAAATATACAAATGCTACAAAATCTACAGTGCATCCGAATTTCATGCCATCTTTTGGAAGTTAGAGGAGTGTGACCAAATTTCATGCTAAATATAATTTTACTCTAAAATAATTACTTTATTATTATTTAACTTATTTTTCCACCGAAAAGGCATTTGTTACATTTTAATAAAATATATAAATATTGGAGAAGGTGACACTGTGAATATTAAATAAAAATATTGAAGTTTATGGTAATCAGGTGAATGTATTTTACATATATATACCTACTTGATAAAAATAATAATATTGTAAAATTTGGTGGAGATTTTTTTTACAGTTTGGGCATAGAATATCACAATTTGAATATATTATTTATCATATATTATAATAATGAAATAATAAATATGATATTTTATAATAATAAATTATGCCAATACGGCAAATATAATAACAATAATAAATAATAATATAATTATCGGGTACATCATCTTTTTTAATAATACAATTTTTGAATTAGACATTAAAGATTTTCAACTTATTTAGCGGACTAAATTCTGTGACGTAATGGTAATAAATATAAAAAACAATAATAATAATAATAAAATACGTATAATATTGATAATATTGTCTACACTGTCACATTCAATGTCATAAATGTACAAATGTATTGCACAATATTGTCAATATAATTAGGAATTGTTTTATTTATTTTGTTGTCGTCAACGACACATAATATGCTAACTTTTTTACATACCAACATAATTCGAGTAATTTCACTATAATAGATAGAGTTTGGTTAATTTTTTAATCGGACTTAAAAATATTTCAATCTAGAATCTAATCAGTTGTAAGAACCAAATAATAGCGTTCCTATACATACGTTTTATTTTAAATTAGAAAAGTCCAAAATAAGGTTAAGTTATGCATATAAATGCATGGTAAATTGGCAACTAAACTTGTGGGTACGACGCATGTGATTTGGACTTTCTTTTAGAATTCGGATGCTTCCAAAATCCCTACCCTAGTAATTATAAATTTAAGTGAATTGTTATGCTAATACTAAAAACACGAAAAAGGGGATTTATGGATCAATGGTGGCGGGGGAGAGAGTGCTCATAATCATTAAAATCTCCCCCTGAGCACTCCACTGACCGTTTCGTCTAACAACTATTCAATTGAAAATGATCTCAAAAAGTATCAACATACCTATTTTGAAATTTAATTTGAAATCGTGTGATTTATTATTTTAAGAAAATTTACTACAGAAATCATAGACTTTTTATTGTGTATGATAGAAGTATTGGCAATAAGATGTGGTGAAAGACGAAAACATCATTTATTATTTAAGAAGACTCATCACAAATATCCGATTGAATAAAAGAGTTTTAAAATCTACATGTTATTAGTTAATTTCGGAAAAATCTACTGTCCAATAATAAGGCATGGCCGCGAGGGACAATTATTATCTTCATTATAATACTTCAAAGAAAATATTTTTACCATTATATCTCATCTGAGTCATCCCTATTTTTCTAATCTACGTATAAATTTCGTTTTTATTTTTATTTTATTTTTATATCTTTTTGAACTTAAAAAGCTTTGAGTCGTCATTATATTACTTTTTATGCCTGACTTGTTTTTATTTCTTTGAATAGGTAGATATTTTGTAAAGGTTTGTGTTTAACTTGATACTAAATTAAAAACGTAATTGCCAATATTTTTCTGAAGAGAGTATATTATGGCAGTATAGTAGGTATAGGATACATCATACATAGGCACAAAATATATTTTACAATTATTTGCTAACGAAAATGAAACAAAAAACAAATTTCCGGTACCTTCTGAAAATTGCGTACTACGTCTACTATGGTTCCCAGTAAAATCTGACTGAGATTTAAAAAAGACGATGATTAAACGAACAATATTTTATTAAATTGGTTCACTGGTTCCAAAATAAATAACTATTATTTCAGTAGAAAAATTACTTAAACGATGTTTAGTATATTTTCTTAGCAATATTTTTACGGTCACGAAACACAGGAAGTATTGTATGTAGGTAAAATACAAAGAAGATACAATTTAAATTAGTCTAAAAATTGTTTAAAATATATTTTTATTTCTAAACAGTTATCTTAAGTACTAACTTAGAAAAAAGCCAACATACTTCAAGTCTACATATTTTGTCTAACCTTGTTTGATGATTTCGATTTAATGCTTTCAGCAGTTGTCAACTAAATCACACATATTATACCTAATGGATTATGTTAGTTTGATATAAATGCTATCATTATTATATCACCCTAATATCATAATTGGTTATAACTATTGGATATGAGTATATGACACATGATTTATGCTTACAATTTGTGGCGAAATGTCGATTGCATGTTTTTAATTATTCCCACTCTCATTAATCAGACGCAATATGTATTTATATATACCTTATCGATTTTCTTCGCGTATAAACTTACCAGCGCTCGGATCATTTAAACCCCCAAAATTTTTTTCTGTTCATACAGGCCTATAGAAGAATCTTATTGGATTCGCATACTCATGTTCGTCGTCATGTTGGGGCTGATTGTTGCTTTAATTCTGCAAGCACAGCAGACCGAAGTTACTTCACGACTAGATTTTCTGTGGAAATTACAAGCTACGGGTGAGCAATACATCTTTTTTACGTTGTTAATCTTGTAATTATACCTAATGTAATATTATACATTTATTGAACAACATATATTTTTGATTCGTTTTCAGAGGAAAAAGAAGACATGGAACATTTAGAAGCTTATAACCGTAAACTTTTAGCAAACATTCTGCCGGTTCATGTTGCCGAACATTTTTTGACTTTGGACAAACCCGTTGACGTTAGTAATATTTTTGTCTACAATATAACAATAATATAAGGGATGGATATGACACCTTTTTTCATTAGTCTTATTTTTAATTAAGAATGGGCCTCAGGTAAAATGTGGTGTCTGAGTCTAACTTTTGAATAACACAAAAGTTTTGTTATAAAAATGTAATATGTACCTATTGTACCTACTACAAAATGTCAGCGAGTAATATTTTTTGTACTCTGCATAAATGTTCAATATTGTATGTATTATTGTACATAAATACGTACAACTATCAACAAAATTAAATGTCACATTTAACAATAGTATAATTATAAAATATATTTATAACAAAAAACGAGTTAAAAAGAATTAACACTTTATTATTACTAAAAAATAATTGTTGTTTTTAATAGTGTTTTAGGTTCAAGTTATTAAGTTGTATTTTAAACCAATCCAAAATGTTAACAAAACATAATTATTTAATAATCATTCCATAACTGTACAACTAAAATATTCCCCAAAGTTTTTACAGGTGATATTATTTAGTTAATACTTCGTTGATAGCTAATTTATTAAATTACATTTTTAAAAATATTGGTACTATAAAAGTTATATTGTTTGAGGCCTCATTTTAGCAAAAATTGTATAACTGTACTGCATGGCCGGTAATTAACAATTTATACTAAAAAATGGCTTTAAGCAGTATACATACCGCTATTGCATTATTTTCACAATCCTCCGAAGTTCCTTTAAAATGATTTTAAATAAAAGGTTACTCGAGTCGCCACTTTCACAGCTTCCCGTAGAAAACCATTTATAATATACAACGTATAGTGTATAGTGTATACCTATTGTTTGAAACCACTTGTTGTCCTGTCTAAATTGATTGATTGATATTTTCGCTATCGAGTAGTACTGACTGGATGCACATTAATGTTTCAAATAGTCAAGCAAATTAAGACTTCCTCTTTACTTAAACGTGTGATTTACACAATATGTTTAGAAATGATTAGTACCCGGTGAAATAACAAGCAGAGGCTGAAGCTAAAAAAGTAATTTCGCTAAATAAAAACAAAAAGTACAAAAGAATGTATATAGAATGCGTTTCACCTTGGTTTGGATAAAATAAAAAATACCATAATATGAACAAAATTGTAGGCACTCGTATTGCGACTTATTTATTAAAAACGATTGGTGTAGATATACAAAAAACTGACATTCATCCGATCATTACTTCCGGTTCAGGTGATCGCTAAACCGTTTGATGTACCCAGTTAAAAGCATACCACGTGTACCTAAAACATTATGTCGATGCCGTACAGAACAACATACCGCAATACGCGATTGCGCACCTTTTTGTATTGACGTTTTAAAAAGTGTAGGTACAATTGCGCTTGAATTGTACAGTTTAAAAAACATATTGCAAACTATTAACACTTAATTCTTATTACTTAATAAGATTTAATATAGGTTAATATATATTAATAGATTAACAATACCTACATGATAATTATTTAATAGGAAAAAGACAATTTTAACAAAGTACAAATAGAACCAATATCAATATTTATTTGCACTAAGACAATTACCCCATTATAATTGGTGAATTTTTATTTTATTTTATTCGGTATTTCCAATTTATTCATATATTTGTATACTCATTAAGAGGATATCAGTGCGCTATTTGTTTTCTCTCTCTCTCTTTCCCTCTCTCTCTCTCTGATGTCATTGAAGTTGGCTCCTGCGCAATATAGACAAAACGCATTTACTCAAAATCATTTATATTTTTTTCTATGTTTTTGAGAATAATCTTAAAGTAAAATCACTCATTACAAAAATTATAGAAAATAATTTTTTGGTTTTATGGCATTTATTGATGCGACTAAATACTGTCCCAAAACCATTCAATAAAATATTTAAATGTATATTTTACAAGCATGTGTTTTATTTTTAAATTCAAATAATAATACACTATAAAACCAATACATCAAAACCTCAAAAATTTAACCATTTATAACATTTGTAATAAGTGATTTTATTCAAAAATTACTCAAAAGTAATAAAAAAGAGAATTAATATAAATATATTATACGTTATATCAATGTTGTGAGTGGTTGTGAAAGAGAAAACAAACATAATAATATTTGTAGCACAAAATCTTAAGAACTTGATATTTTCTTTCGCATCAAACGATGATAATGATCGTATATTGTAATATTAATTATCTATCATTGAATAGTTTTCTTTAAGCTAAATTATTTTAAAAAGCTCAAACTTATTACACTCCCTATACGACTATAATACTCATATCTATATTATAGAAATTAGATTTTTTTTCTGATGTGTAGGTATACAATGTTTATGATTTACAATATATTATATTATTTTATAAATCATTATATGTTATGTATGAAAAAAACATATTACCCCACAACGCAGCAGCTGTAGTTGTATATGTGTATAGTAATATAATAATCTACATTCTGCGGCCAGAATATGTCGTCAATCATTATGGGCGCAAATTCACGTGCTACTCTAGCATTATTATACTGACATAATATTATTGCAACGATCGTTGTTTCGTATGCACGCTGTATACAACTTCCGGTTTGTCGCAGGAACTATACCATGAACAATGTGACAGCGTGTGCATAATGTTCGCCTCCATACCGAACTTCTCCGAATTTTACGTGGAACTGGAAGCCAACAACGAGGGAGTGGAGTGTCTGCGGCTGCTGAACGAGATCATTGCCGACTTCGACGAGCTGCTCAGCGAACCACGTTTCCAGTGCATCGAAAAAATTAAGTCGACCGGCGCCACGTACATGGCTGCTTCCGGACTGACCAGGCACACGTGCGACAGCAAACAGTACTCGCACGTCACGGCCATGGCCGACTACGCGCTCAGACTCCGCGAACAGTTGGCATACGTCAACGAGCACTCGTTCAACAATTTCCGCATCAGAATTGGTAAGTCCCAATAGTGACACGAAGGTATAATGAAAGGGGTAATCTGAATAAAAATGTCCGGAAAATAATCTCCCTTGACACTAGGTAGGTACCTACCTACAGGCATAAGTACTTTGGAAAAAAATCTCCGGTAGAAAACTCTCATGGATAAAATTATTATTAATTACCTACATAAACAACATGAAGCTATTTAAATTATTTTAAATAAAAATATTTTACATACTTTGAGCCGGTAATAAATAAGTATAAAATATGTAGGTATTCAACTTGTAACAAAAGATTTGAAAAATTATTTTTTTACGAACCACATATTATATTTGGATTATTTAAAATGCTCCCAAACATTAAATAATAAAAAAAAACTTTTATTCTGTTTTTGTAATCCTACATAAACGTCTTATAATGACCATCTACTCTATATACCTTAATAATATTACAAGTATGTAATTTAAAATTATGGATTACCTACTCAATCTAAAATCAATACAAAAACAAATTATATTATTTTTATGAAAGTATAAAATATTGTAAAATATTAGACTTTTCATTTTAAATTCCATAATTCATAAAAATAAGAACATTTTAAAATCGTTTATTTTTCAAATTACAAAAATTGACTAGATAATAGGTCAGATAAAAAAAAAAACTGAAAGTTGATTAATTAATTTTATCAATGGACCCGGCTAAGTATCATAGAACTATTGACCATCAACTATTGTATAGAAAAATCCAAAAAACTTTAACACCAAGAAAAATAAATTATTTAAGTACTAAGTGGTACAAGTATGCATTAAAACCAATAAAATGACCGAAAAATACTAAAAATGATTAATACAAATTTCACCGTTGAAGTACCTATTTCACACACCAAATTGTGTACTTGGAAAGCATTGTCTAAGAAAAAAAATTAACTTTGTATTAATTATGACCATTAACAGTTAGAATTTTCAAGAGTAACCCACATTGTAGTATTTGTTGAGAATATTATAAATTTAATATGTATGCATAAAAGTATGTATAATAATATAGTCATTTGCACTTAAACTCACCAGATAATCTATAGATAGGTCATTATGATTAAATTTGGACTAGATTGCTTTCAAACAATAGCTAGATATAATATTTTTTTATACAATTTCAAGTAGTTAAAATGAATTGTATATAATGGTACACCTTATTACTGTACAATTAAAATCCTAATAAGATTGTGCAACATCGTACCTAATAGAATAACGATTGGCATAACGCGTTATTGAACCAATTATTTGTATGTAATAATATAATTATTATGATATAATAATTGTTTTATAAAATTTATTATAACAATAAAATTGAATTCAGTGCAACGATAATATCAGTATTACAGCGCTATCTATGAACCGAAGTTTGCGCTGAAAAAGCCGTTCTTGTCAACTAGGTAACATGATTTTCAAAATAAATATAGATTTGTATGTAATATGTAATATGTAATATTAAATATTAAACAGCATTGAAGATAAAAATATTGTATATTTAAAAAAGTACATAAAATATAACATTTCTAAGTAAAGTAAGAAAACAATTAAAATATTAAATAAAAGATAGATCTAGATATTTTCTTTTTTAAATTAAATTAAATTTTAAAAAATGAAATTAATAGAAAAAATAAAGAGAGCAGATAAATTATAAATAAACTTAAAACTCTTCACATTAATTTCAAAAATCAAAATGATACTAGATTGCATATTATGTAGATTTATCAAGCATTTTATAATGCAATTTATGTAACCAACAACTAACAATAATACTCAAGATAAATCATTTAAAATGCTTCCCTATTCCCCAAATACACATAGCTACCAACCATAATAGTTAATTTAAACAAACTTCAAATTTGTAGTGGCGAGGATATAGATTTAAAAACATTTTTATGTAGGTCTCCATGTAATTTGTCAAATATTCAATTTGTGTAAATAGAAATATAATTTTTAATTGTTGGAAGAAATTGCACTGTGTCATGATCACAAATATAAAATGTAGATATGCAATATTCATAGTTATTAATATAAACCTATATTGTACATCACCTGCAGGTATAAATATCGGTTCTGTGGTGGCAGGCGTAATAGGAGCTAGAAAACCTCAGTACGACATCTGGGGCAACGCCGTGAACGTAGCAAGCCGAATGGATTCGACCGGAGTTTTGGATAAAATACAAGTAAGTTTTTTTTTTTTAAAAGCGTTTTAAATTTTCAACAAGTCGGTTATGTTCAATGCAGCAAAAAGTGTGTTTCTTTTAACACGTTCGATTTCGCAGCGGTTGATGTTTGAATTACTATTACCGGGATAATATTGAGTGGTATATTATATTAAAAATGCTGATAATAATATAATAATAATAAGTATATCTAATTATACAAATCTTTTTTAACATATGTTAATTTCTATTCTAAATGTATAACGACAGATTTTTCACAATGATTAGTGTTTGAATTAAATTAAGTTATATATAACAATATATAAATAAAGCAATAATAATATAAAATAAATGTAATTACTTATAATTACGAATAACAATATTTTAAGGGATAATACAATAAATTACATAAAATACATTATCTACGAATTTCATTAACAGTACACATTTACCCGGTGAGTTTAATTCATGATTAGCTCGTCTGCTCGTTTATTTTTATAATAATAAAATGGATGAATAATTTCTCTCTTCTTGTAGTTATGTGTATGGAGCTCATTTTAAATTATTTTGAACTGTAATTAAATTATTAGACTGGATTATTAAATTTGAGTGCCAAATAAAATATGTGTATTCCTTTTGGAATACAATTAATGGACGATTTGACCGTTCTAAAAGTCCCGATGTGAATTTTTCTTTGCAAGCATAGGTGAAAATCGAGTTTGAGATTTCAGGGGGCTGAAGTAATACTATAATAATATTGAATAAGCTTAGAATAAAATGAAACAACGTTTATTACTTAAATGCTTTATTTCTAAAATAACCTAACCTCTATGATTGTACGAAGTCAAATTTCACCCCATGGTTCTTTATAAAACAATATATTTTGGTAAAACTGTATTTTAAGTTATTTAATATCAAGGAAAATATAATTCATTACTAAACGCTCAACAATAACTCACACATATTTTTGCGATGCCTTTGATGATTACTCCTTGTAATTTTTCAGGTGACCGACGAGGTATACGAAATATTGAAGTTAAAAGGATACCCGTTGACTTGTCGCGGTGTCATCGAAGTGAAAGGCAAAGGAAACATGGTTACCTATTTTTTGGACAATTATGCTCAGCAAAATTAACTGATGTTGACATACGTATTGTTATTGTTGTTATTAAGAATCATATAATTATATATATTATTATTATTATTATCGTTGTAAATAAAAATTCGATGTATCGATGTGTTTATAATTAATATTTAGTTTGCTGTTTGTGTGTTTATTATTGAATTAATTCAGTACGCAGCTGCAAGATCCGCTGAATTATGTCACGACTCACCATTGGCGTCCAACATAATATTATTATTATGTAGGCACTAGCCGCTATGAAAAAGTTTCCGACTTCCTTGTAAATTGTTTCATTCATGAACTACTCTTATCAAACTTTTTTATTACCTTATTAACGAACTTTTGAATGACCATTGGAAGGGATTCGATATCCTATCGCTTAATGAGAATATTTGTCAAAAACTCAAATAAAGTGTTTCTGTATATTAAAAATACTTCCAAAATGATTTTATGTTTTATAATACACAATTATATTAATATATATTAATATATTATTATGTTTGATTGATACAACGGACATTTATACATTATTTTTATAAATTTTCGTGGTAAATCTTTGTTATAAATCCTAAAAATAAATTATTATAATCATATCACGTTTTTAAAAATGAAACTAGGTGCTCACAGCTCAATATTCAATTATTCAAAATGTTATTTCATAATTGCATGTAACGCACAGAATGTATTGGTAATTTATTAATAGGAAAGTCAGCTGGTATAATATCTACCACTTAATATATAATAAAATAATTTGAATAAAAAAAAATATACGTACTTAGCTGAACTTACTATGACTTGTTAAAATACGTTGATAAATATCGGCATTTGCCCATGACTGAAAATTAATATTATATATTTATATATTCATGTATTAGGCTAACTGTCTAAAACTTAACTAAATTATACATTAATACTGAATAATGTGCATATTATGGTGAGTTTCCTTTATATAATACATATACTATATACATAATAGTATAATACTATTTCTAAAGCTCAATAATAAACATATAAACTTACTCTTTAGTTTATATCGTTCATGTATTAGTATATGTACAATAGTGAACATATATTGACATATTGTGTAAATTAATATACGATTTGAAAATTATAATTTATGAATATTATAAATTGATTATTATATTATTTATTTAATTTTTTATATACAACGTTTCTTTCAAATGATGATTTAAATAATATGAGAATTGTTAAGAGAATATGATACGTTAGGCCACGGATTACTTAATTCAACTCTTCTTCCTTGCAACTCATTTCTTTATAACTTATAATTTATTAACATATACAACAAATAGCTCTAGAAAAAAATATTTATTTATTTATTTAAAAAAAATAGTACAAGTTAATGTTATAAATATAGGTACTTCAATCATGTGACTTATTAGAATTTGGAAAAAAATTCTAGACCACTCAAGATAAATTCACAGACCATTTGAGATGAGTTGGTGGACCACTAGTTGAACCACTCAGTTAAGATAATAGCTAAGATAATAGATCATCATAAATCATAATACTACTACTTCGTCGAGAAAAAACGGTTTGTCAATAATAATTGTGAATAAGACTAGTAAGTGCTGACCGCAATTATAATATATAGGTATTACAGAGTAATTCCGAAAAGGGTATTAACATTGTACCAACTCGAAAACTAACACTAGACAGTACCATTTCAACTCAGCGGTCGTTCCATAGACAAATTATCAAAAAATAACTAGGGAACTATTAATTTAGGTTCGCATCACTAAGATTGTGAAGATTTCAAATTTACGACTCAAGTCTAGAAAAATGCTGCAAAAAAATAAAAATATATATTATATGTATTTTAAATATAAGTATCTCCTTATCTTCACTCAATAGCTGCATATCTTATAGGAGGTAGGTTAATGAAATATGTACCTAATCAAGAGTAATAAAAAAATCTGTATTATATTTGTTTGATTAATAAAAAAAAAGGGAAAAGCTAGAGTGGTGCTGTTATTGTTTCTGACATTTACACAATACAAAGAAAATTGTCGGGGGCCAGGGGGGGGGGGATCGAAGGCTATCTCCCTACTGAAAAAAACACCGAACGAGTAAGCCTGACTTAGGGTATGAGTAGGCAGAACTCAAAAACGAATAACCGTAGATACTTCAGATACTTGAATATTTCTTAAAATGTATAATATATTATTAACATTTTTCATACATAATTCAATTTTCAAAATATTTAAACTTTATCAAAGTATATAAGCATAAGAAATTATCGAATTTTATAAGTCTTTCTTTTTAAATTCTTGTCGATGATTCATTGGTTGTCCGGTCAAAAAACTTGAAAATATAATAAAAAGTTCCTCATAAGTTTTTCACTAGTGTTATTAAAAAAAAAATTTAGAACAAAAACTTAGAATAATTGTTTATGAGCGATTGGAGTACACATTATTTTGGCATTGGGTAGGTATTAACCAATACATTTCACATAGAAAGTTTTTTTTATTTTCGTTATTCAAAAACGAATAACGGTAGATAGGTACTTGACATTCTTACCAAATATTAATATTAGATTTGTCTAACCTACCTTGTAACATTTAGAAAATATTTGATCTCTTCTTAAGCTATTAAATATTAACAGACATTTTCATTTTTTTTTTTTTGGTTCTTTTCTATAAAATATAAAAAAGAGTTTTGAAATTTAATACAAGGTTGCTCAAAAGGTGTTATACTAGCAGTTCAACATCTTTTAAACATACGCACTCACAATTTTCTTATAAGCATTTAATGTTTAAATATTGACAAAATGCATACAATTTGGCGAGGAGAGATGATGAATATTGACATTGATTATGTATTTACGTAGTGTGTTTTTTTAAAAAAATATTTTTCTGCGTCAGTGTTGACGAAAGGAATCGAAGTAAATGAAGTAATGCTTCGATTTTCAACTTCAGTATATTTTTTGTGCGTTTTAAACGTTTCAACATGGCGGTGCGCTTCGGTGGCGGTAAATATCTATCGTGTTCGGTTTCATTTTGCCGCCACCGCTACAGCTGCGCAGTGGGAGTGTGCGTCGACATTGCAGTGGTTTTCTCTCTCACTCGGCATCACTCTATCAGCTCGTCCCCATGTAGACGCATGATCACTTCAACACTGTGAGGAAGCCGGCGGTGTGCCGGTGTACAGCCTGCTTAGATCATAATGGCGCGGTCATAATATATATTATATACACTGTTGTTGTATATACCTTTGGCGTATGGGTGTGGTAAGCACTGTTAAGATTATTAAGTATATACCGGTAATCGAGCACGTCGATTGGCTGAACACGGCGTCGGCGTCAGTTACGTTGTCAGCACTGTGCGTTTCCACTATCATGCGCAGAAATTTGTTTTTTCTCCCTCGACGCCCGCTGTGGCGCGGCTGTCGCAGGTTGTCGTCCTTACTCCTACTACAGCCATGTTGTTGTTGCGATCACGTTTTGCCGCCCGCAAATACTTATGAGTAGACGACGCTAACGAGTAATGGTATTATAATTCATTTGATATCGCATCCTCACGGCTCACTCGTCATTCGATTGCGGTGATTTGTTTAACACGATCGACGACCGGCATCGTACTGCAAGACGAGCGGAACTTTTCCACTGAACCATAAGACGAACGGGTAAGCGATAACGCTTTCGGCCGTACTCCTAACTGCACATTCAGAACTCTGTTTATACCCGGTTCATTGAATCGACACACGCCCTTGGTAAGTATTGCGACAAGGTCGCCGAGTGTCTACTGTCTACCTATCGTAGACTGACGACTTATTTGGTTGGTATGTAGACACTCGCGCTCTTTAACTGTTTTTGTCTTTCGCCGACAGATGTCGACAATTAGTGAATGTAGAAGGGCAGTGTACCCAAACAGTGCCCTCGAATGATACGATTTTAATACAGACCTCTTAGTTCGTATCGTGCACTGATTGTTGGCCGATGAGGACACTGGTTCTCATTAACCAACGTGTGTCGTAACACTGACTTTAGTATTTTGGATAGGTACCACAACTAAAATGGGTTTTAATTTATTTGAAACTCAATTAACAGTTGGAAGTACATTTAAAGTAGGTGCCTAGAGTAATTCTAGAATAATCTTTGTATCAAAACATTTATAATAAGTGAATAGGTACATTTGTAACGACGACATCTACCTATACTAAATTAAAAGTAGAATAGGTACTACCAAACAAAAATAAAAAATGTATAGGTAGATACCTCTACTTTGGTCCCAACTAGTGCCTTGGACACATTTTAGCAGGCAGCCACCATACACCCAGTATATTTATGCAATACTACCTGTTGAAACAATAGCATGAAAGAATACTACATCCAATGACCGATTTGTTATAATAATATGAAATTATACCTTATGATCATTGTGTCTTTTTCTTAATATCTGAAGTTCTAATTTTGTATTCCTTTTCACCTAACCTTTTACAAAAATTTTGTTTTTGTTCTATTATAAATGGCCCCTAGCGTTGTGCTAGAATACTGATATAAAATGTCTCATGCTATGAAGACTGAATAAGCTTTTTATATATCATTTTAATGGGTACCTTCTATTCAAACATAATTTATCTAATTTATGTGTGATTTAATATGTTTGTATAGAAATATGTATATTGTATTACCTAGTTCAATACATTTAGTTATATTAATTTTATCTGCATAATCCATAACTATATCCTGCACCCATGCACTGTACTGGCAAAAAGGGGAGGGGAAAATAGGGTTCCTAGTTTAGTGATGGGAACTATTCGATAGCAGGTCACTATTAAAATTGTTCAAATAGAACCTACATATTTGCTAGTTTTCATTCCAATAGCTTATGAAATAGTTATTATTTATTCAAATTTCGAATAATTAAAAAACATCTTGTTAATTTTTTTATCATATTATACTTGATACTTAAAAATGTAATACACTAATTTATTTGTCAATAGAAAAAATTGCATTGGATTTAAATTTTTTAGTTTTTTAAATATCTTTATCATAATACTATATACAAAAGAATCCCCTTTTTTGTATGTAACTCAAAATGTACCCAGCAGATTTTAGTACAGTTTTCACTAATCAATAGGTCTAGATTCAGGGAAGGTTTTAATATACAATTTATTCGTATAACTTGATTAATAAAATAAAAATATTATTTGTGCCATACATCCGTGTATACTTCTCGTGCACAAATTTCTCTTGTGCAGTGGCACTTTAATAAGATTTCAAAGACGGTGTTTCGAGTTCGAACCAACTAACTTTCTTTTTTCAAGAAAGGGCAATATTGTCACCAACTAACGATCAAGTCAATAAAATAAATGACATGATACTGTTAAAATTCAATGCAACAACAAAAGTGCACTATTCTGTTGACACTGTTTTAGATACAGAGCAGTCGATACATTATCCAACTGAATTTTTAAATTCTGTATCTCCTTCGGGGACTCCACCACACAAATTAATTCTAAAGGTAGGTTCTCCTATAATTTTTCTTGGTAACTTAAGTCCACCAAAATTATGCAACGGTACAACATTACAAATAAAGTCTTTAAAAAACTGTCTGCTTGAGTGTATAATCCTTACTGGCTGTAGAGTGGGGAAAATGGTCTTAGTTCCTAGAATATCTATGATACCAACCAATTCCAGTTCAAACCTTTGCAATTTCCCGTGAAATTAAGCTTTGATATGACTATTAATAAGGCACAAGGTCAAAAATTAAATGTTGCAGGGGTAGACTTAACCGTCCAGTGTTTTTCCCATGGTCACTAGTACGTAGCTCTGTCACGTGTCACACGCAAACAAAATCTATTTGACACTTAACGTGGTGTATTCAGAAATATTTAATGCTTAAGACAAATTGATATAATTGCCAAAAAAAAATAAAAATCATACATCATAATGAAACAAATATATTCCACACTTATGTATAAAATTATACTAAAAAAAATAATCAAATTAAATATCTGATATACCTAATTCATATCAAACTTTTCACATAGGTATTCCTAAACATATATAAATGTACTGAAATCTAGCAATAGCGAAGCATTGCTGGGTCAGCTGGTGATTATATGATTAATAATTATCGATTTATATAATACCCATGTAATTATTATATGGCTATTCATTATTTAAAAAAATGTTTTTGTTGATCTGAATTATTAAACTCTTAAACTTTGGAATACTTGTGTTTGTGCAGGGACAAGCATTAACCGCTAAAAAGTAAAACCGCAGGTGGTCCAGTAATAACTTATGAATTGCAATTTGTAATAGTACAAGATAAACTAAAGAAACAATAATTTAAAAATAAGAATTTGATTAGAATTCTACTCTTAACAGTTACCTAACAAAGTTGATAGGTGGTCAAAAATAGTAGGTCCCCCAAAGTATTAACCCCTGACCCAGGTTTTTCTCTCTACGTCCCTGCCTATATCCAACCATTTTCACACAAATTATAATTTATGACTAAACACAAATGTGATGGGCAACGGTAACAAAATTGTACATTGTCTAAATATTGACTAATTACACGCACTAGAAGGGCCCTTAGATTGGCCCCTTTTTTTATTTAAGTTTTTCTATTATTTTATAATTTTGAATTTGTTTAACTTTGTGATAAGTGCAACACTAAATATTACTTTATTAGTTATATTAATTATTTCTAATTTATACTTTTTATAGGTGATTATTAAACACAACATTGCAAAAATGAGTGAACCGACGCCTGAAAATAACCCTGCTCACGCATTGGGTGCTGGAGTTTGGGTAAAAGTGGTCAATCGTATTTGGTGGCCTGGTATAGTTGTAGATCCTATTACGGTTCCAGAAGATTTATTTGAATATGTACAAGAAGTTAAGCCTGTTGCTGTTGTTAAATTTGAACAAGAAAACAAATAGTAAGTTAACATTTTACAATAAATTTTCTATTTTCATGGCACTAATTTTTAATTCTCTTAATAGTCAAGTTGTCCGCTCAAGTGATCCAATATTCCTATACACATGTGATCGCAAAATGGAATTTGTAGAAAAGGGTTATTGTAAGTATTCATTTTTGAATTATTATATCATGTACCTACCAGGGTTAAAATGTTACATGTACATTATGTATACAATTGTAGGTACAACTAAAACATGTGTACATTTTTATTCTTTGAAATGTATAATAATTATTAACCGTTCATTGGGTGCTATATTGATTTTAATTTTGAACTAAAATCTATAAGTCCACTTTGTTTATAACTTTTTCTTGTAATATGTACCTTGAATATATTTATTGCCCTTTTTTTAAATTATCCTTTTAACTTTTAAGTAAAGTAACTCTTTACATACATTTAAGCTCAACAAGAAATTACTAAAAAAAAAAATTTAATTAAATCTTTCATAGCAAAAACAATACCTTCACAGCTAAGCATTAAATCTAAAACATTACTTTAATCAAAAAATGTCTTCAACAAATTGCATCTATACTCTGTCCAGTGAGAGAAAGCGCCAGATTTGCGCATCCATCTGTGTCACCACGCTCCTATAACCGGTTCACCTATGGTAGGGTGAGGTGTGCGGGAACTAGATTTGGTCGGTGTGCGGCTTGTTCTCTCGCTGAATAGAGTATATCTTAGTGAATTTAAATTTAAAATAAAAAATATTACTTATTTGTTATTATTTTTTATAAATAATACTGTACATTTTCCTAAAAATAAATAAACTAATAAATTGATATGTTATGATTAAATATCTGTGGTTATCACTTATCAATACTAGGTACTATATCAGCTCAGTGGCGTAATTAAGAATTTGTCTTAGGGGGGATAAACATTTTTCACACACAAAAATACTTAGATTTTCAAGTACAGTGGTGAATGGTATCTGAGAATCCTGAGTCCTATTTCATCAAAAATCCTTTAACTAATATTTAGGTACACAAAATGTGTTAATAAATGTCGCTTTAAAATTCTACATAATTTAGTACCTCTACACATTATAATAAATTCTTCAAAATGTAAATATTGAATGTATTAAAATTAAATAATAATTATTAAAATATTAAATTTATTTTGTTTGTAATATAGGTAATATAATGTGCATAGCAATTTCCTGTAAAATTGATAATTATTAGATACCTTGTACCAATAGTCTATAATTATAATTATTAAAATATTTAAATAGTTAGGTAATTCGTTACATATAATTAAATGGGCTAAATGTTCTATATATTTTATAAATCTAATTGTATCAATCTTACCTCAGTATTATCTATATTTTTGTCTTCATTGGTTTTTGTTTTTTGCAAAAAAGATTGAATTGTATTTTTTCTTTTTTTATCCATAATTTTATAAAAATTTCAGTAGTTATACAAAAATAAATAATTTTAAATTTAATAAAAATATAATTAAACCATTAATAACGTAATAACCGTATAGCACTGCGTGTACTATTGTACAAATAATAATTTATATTACATCAACGGTCATAACCTCAACAATAATAAATAAATAAAAATGATGAATTTAGCTGCAGTCGCCAGTCGTTGTTTCTTATTATCAGTATTTCCGTGTGCATACCTATTTATAGATTTCTTTATTTTAATTCTATTTACTAAATTTTGTTGTGATCTTAGTATGACAAAACACATAATCCCACAAGTCACAAATTAATTAATAGATATACATATTATATAGGCCTTGGGGGGGGGGTCTATCCCCCTCTTAATTACGCCCCTGTATCAGCTGATAACTACTGGTCAATGCAACAATAATAATAAAAATATAAATACCATTATACAGCTTATAACCAAGTAGTTATATAATATATGCATAGTTAATACATGTTTTATACTTCACTGTATTATACGTTCCAACCCTGGTGGCTCTTACTTATCTATCGTTAACAATATAAATTATTTTTTCTATTTATATTTTATAGCATTGTATAAAAATCAGAAGAAAGGTTTACCCGTCATAGGTCAATATGACATGGACAACTTTAAGAAAGATGTAGTATTATTGGAGCGTCTTACTGGAGGTAATACGTCTATTTTTCAAAATATAGATCAAAAACAAGAAGAGGTGAAGGCCGCCAAACAAGGTTTTACTCCAACTAATACAAAAAAATCCAAAAAGAAAGAAGCCAGTAGAAAATCTTTATCAGTGCCTAAAACTCCAAAAACCGCCCCCAAAACCACTCCCCAAACCACCCCCAAATCCACTCCCAAAACCCAACCAATTCTTGTTTCCGTACCGAAAACAGCAGCTCAACCAAGAGCAGCACCAAGACCAAGAATATCACCACAATCAAAAGTTGTTAAGACATTTTTACAAACGCCATCAACTGCTTATAGTTGTCATTCACGAGTTGGCTGTAACTTCACAACTAATCGCTATACTAATCTGAAACGGCATATGGCATTGCATAAAGATGATACTGATATTACTGAAGATACTGATGTGGTTTCAGTCAAGAAACCATCAACTCGCTCCACTTCAAATAAGCGAAAGAATTTAAGGACTAGATCATCAGAGATTAAAAAACAAAAATTACAAGAGGAATTATTGAAAGATTGGGAAAACGATGGGGAGGATGAAGAAGTTGATCTAAGTAAAGAACAATCAACGAGTAAAGATCAAATGTCTAGTGATGTCGTACAATTGCCTAGTAATGTTGTGCATTCAACTGAGGAAGTTGTACCAACAAATGAAGTACAGTCTTCAATTAATGTTGTACAATTGTCAAATGAAGAAGTTGTACAAACCACGAGTAATGTTTTATCAAGCAAAAATGATGTTGTACCAACCATAAGTAATGATATACCCACAGGTGAAGTTCAAGAAACTATTACTAGTTCTAATAAAGTGTTTGATTTTAATGAAAATGACAACAATATTCCTGTTGTAGAACTAAGACAAAGCAAATCTGATTGTAGTCCTACTGTAGATGGTGATATACTTGATACATTTGAATCTCGGGTAACTTCAGATTTTATAAATAATACAATTTTTGAAGCATCGCCAAAGGAGACACCTTTGGTTGAAAAAACTACAGAAGATTCTTTCAATAAACCTCATGATATCCATTCTAATGAGTTTGATGATCAAACAAGAAGTACTGAACTATTATTAGATACAACGGTAAATGTATTAGATCAAATAAATAATTTTAAAAATTCATTGAGTGGTATTTCGAGTAGTATAAATGAACCTGATGCTAATATATTGACTGGAGATAACAATGTTGTTATTGATGTATCTGAGTCATGTGGTGATGAATATCTTGAAAAGCCTACTAGTCTAAATAAAGCTATTCACACAGAGACTAATGGCATTGGTATTCCATTGGTTGAAAATGTATCGATTGAAACAGAAGACTATGCAATTGTTGGGGAGAATACTAATGATAAAGAAATAGTTTCAAATGATGTAGAAGTCAATCAATCAAATGGCACCACAATCGATAAAGATATGCATATCGAGAACTCATGTTCTATAGATAGTATTTCCAATAAAATTAATTGTGAAGAAAAAATCTCAAAAAAAAAAGTTAATTTGCCAAACACACAATGGACAGACAAAGATTGGAAATCATTCCCAGAATCGGGCTTGGCAGAAGGTAATAACTAAATCTATGCTTATATATTATATATATTGACAATTAAATTGATAAATTAGGTTATTGGTCAAATAATATTGCTCATCAAAAAAAAAAGAATAATAATATATTCATCAATAGCTTATTGTAGGTTATACAACTAAATATAACTATATAACTAAATTTTTACTATAATAGATAGTACAAACATATATTGATTTAAACATTATACAATGACTTTGGATATACTTTGTTATTTTCGCCTTTTCACGCGATAATAGTCATGGTACTTTATCTATCATTATATATAGTTTTAAATATTGTGTTTAATCTAGAGTACTAGTAGGTAAATTTTTAATTATATAAAAGGTATATATAGGTTATATATATTATATATAAAGGTTATATGGGTTAAATAGCTTTTTTTAATGTATTACTGCTGTTTGGTAGTAAATTGTATCTGCTGTATGTTTGACGATAATATTATATCCATTATTTTGCATCAGTAAGTTTTAATTTTTAATGAAACGTAGTTGTACATTTTTATATGGTAAAGCCTACAATTATTTTAATTATTACTTTTTATTTATTACTTCAGTTATTAATGGCAAACAGGCCAATTAAAAACAGTTTTTGACAATAATATTGTAAAATATTAATTTTTTCATTAAACTTTATTGAATTATAAATAATTTATAATACCTGTAAATTGTAATTCAACTCTAAAAAAATTAATTGTGATGCGTAGTACATCCTGTTTTTATTGGCCCACCTTTATTTGTATTTAATGATGGAATGAATTTGAGTCTACGATACTTAGATTTTGAATATTGGAATGTACAAATTATCATCAACTCTTTTAAATAAAACACTTTGCTTAATTAAAATGTTTTAATAAGACATGATACCCTCATGTGTTGTCTCCGTCTTGCAAGTGCATAGTACAGTAAATTGTACTCTTAGCAGATCACTTTTAGCACCTTTGGTTTAAAAATTTGAGTGAATTAACCCTATTATAAAATTTAAAGGTAGGATCTAGGACCCTAAGTAGGCCTTTTTAAATATTATTTTTAAGAAGTTATGACCTTTTTTAAAACTTAACAATTTAAAATGATCATAACTTAAAAATAATAATATATTAATATCAAAAAAAGGCTAATGAGCCCTAAATAATAATACTATCTTTAAATTGTATTAGAGGTCAATTCACTTTAATTTTTAAACTAACGGAGCTAAACGTGGTTTGAGCAAAAAATTTGGTATGTTACGGATTTGTAAGAAAGGAGACAACACATGCGGTATCACGTCTTCTTAAGATAATATACTCACTTAGTTAGCATTTTATGCGATTTTAATAACAGCGTTATAATAAATAAGTATTTTTAAAATTGTAAATAATATATTAGAAAAATTAAAATTGTTTATGCGTGGGTATTGAATTTGAATTTGAATTTTAAAACATTTAGAGGAATAACAGTATTTCAATTTATAGAATTATGTTTAATTACCTAATGCTAGGTTGCATTGACAATGTATTGAATCAATAGTGACTTAGTGATCCTAGTGGAAACATGATTTCTACCCATTGTTGGTCCATTCAATTTTATTGAACCATTAAATTAACTAATTTTTCATGCAAGTTGGCATTAGTCATGTTTTAGTTTATCTGAAATATTTATATTTTACCATTTACACTTAATTTAGAAGTACAGAATGACACATTTAATCTTCAAATATCTTTATTGGATTTAGTTTGTATATTGTTTAATTGGCGATTCGAGGTTAAATGTGTGTCAGGGTGTTATTTTTTTTGACTTTTCGTAGGCTACCCACTGTAGAATACCATATGTATTTATGTGCAATATATATACATATTTATAATTATTACATGGAATGATGTGTGATATGTTATTATAAATATTTATTTTATTGCATTTAAATTCATTGCATAATATTGTTATACTATACGTAATACCTCGGTAGGTATGTAAAATTCTTACTTTTATTTCACAGTACGCAAATGTAATAATAATATTACCTAGCATTTTTTGATTTGTTTTCTTACTTCCCAAGACAATTCTGAAAACTGATGAGGATTATCCTTTATTCCAACTAATAAACTCCTAGTCTTATAAAATAGTAATAGGTACTTGTTTGTGTGTTCACAACTTCCCAAATCTGTGGAAATAACACAGGGCATTGATATCAATGTCCTAATATCGCATAATTTGTTATCACTGTTGACTTGGAAATTATATTTAATAGCAATGGTGGTACAAACAAGATAATATGACATCTTTGATATTAAATTCATTATGAATAGATATTTTTCCAATATTGTATTGATCTAAAATTTGGTTTTTATCATTGTAGTGCATATTTAATATTTAAGAAAAAAACTGTTCGTTTGTTGTACATTTTTATCTCAAATTTTTACACTGAAAATATTGGAATTTTGTTAATCTTATTAAACACGAGTGAAACTTGGATGCATTTCACTGTGTTTTTTAATTAATTTGTTTGCTATATTTTTGTTTTATACATAAATTAATAAAGTCAATTTTAAAACTAATGGCAATTATATTTTTCTAATAACTTCCCTAATATTTTTAATAGTATGTTCAAATTTTGTATATTTGCTTCAGTGCTCAATTTATTTCAATTTTATCTAGTTTTAACTAATAAATTCAAAATTTTTATTACTATTTCGTTTATATTTTACACTTTTTTTTATTATTAAACCAATTTTTTTTATAACACATAGCATCATATTCTGCTGAAATCGAGCTGCCCACTAGCCACAAGTGTACACTGCCCAAGTTTTTGAAGTGATCTCCACAAACAATAGAACAGAACATGTGTTCAGGTGGTGGTTTGGTTGGCAGAATGCCGTCAAGTAATACAAATACAAATACTGGGGGACTCCAGAAATTGTTCACTGCCAGATTTATCAAGTTTTCGTGTTTGTTAGATTTTACAACTTCAACTCTGTGTGTACCATTTATAAAATCTAAATAAGGGGAATAAAGTAATATATAAGTTGCACTTGATTGAAAAAATGAGTAGCTACACATTAATTTCTTCTTTGTCTATCACTGCCAAACACCATTGTGTTATATTAATTTAATTTTGGTACTTGTTTTTTATGCCACATAACAAATAATATTGTGTTATGTGAGCTATTTCTAAAATGATTACTAATAATATCACTAATTATAAATTATTTTTATATGAACAATTTTTTTCCTTCCTTACATTTAAACTAATACAATTGCCTATTGTAATTTTAGATTTATTATTTACACTAGAAAGACTGATAGTTGATTTTGATTTTTTTAAATTAAAAAAATATATATACTACAATTTTTATTAGTAGCTATAGTTGCTACATTTACCAAAATTATTCCGTATGTGGCATACAAGACAAAGTACCTTAGGTGTATGTTTTTTTAGTAAACATTTTTTTTGTGTTGTTGACTGTTATCTATCATTTTTTTTTTCATTAAAAGAACAAAATATTTTAACTCTATTGTTAAACAATAATTTGTTGTCACCTTACAAATTAATTTTAATTAACATAATATTATATTTAGGACCATTGTGGAAATAAATTATATATTTTTATAATATAAATGATAACTGTATAGACTATACAGTTCAGTTATTAAAATAACATAGCTTAATTTTAATTTTTAATTTTAAATCCAGTAAATATTTAATTATTAAGCCAGTGAAATATATATGTAGCACATAATATAATATTTAGTATTGATTTATAGCCACAGATATTGTATGTCAATCAGTTTATATTTTATTGGTAAAAATATAAATACTTAAGCAATTTTTAAATGTTGCATATTAGTACAGCAAAATATGAATTGGTATGATAAACTAAACAATTGTAACATAATATAGTAAAGTAAAGTACATTTCTAAAATAATCTATTAAAAATCTGAAGTAAAATGTTACCATTTAATGAATATTTTTGTGTTACAAATGTAGAATGTACCAATGATTAATTTAGTTTTAATAATTTAGTCAATTTACAAATTACAGATAGTGTTTATCATACAGTTAATGAACTAAAATATATTAAACGTTATGTTTATTTGATACTTATAGTTAATGTGTAATTTTGTACAGTGAGACCACTATAATAACATTTTTTAGAGGGATTGGCAATTTAAGAATGGAACAGTATTTTATTCTATGCCCTTGTGTAATATGAAACATTTTGTTGCAATATGAATTATTTTAAATTTGTACACTTTATATTTTATTATTAGGTATTGATATCTAAATTTGTTTTTGATATTATTTTAATAATTATATGGTATTTAATTCTTAAGAAATTACATTTATATTATATTAACTATAGAAAATGGAGCCAAAAGAAAATTTAAAAATATTGATTATGATAAAATCATTGTAAACATTTTATGCTCTATATAAGTTAAGAAATTATATTTTCTTAAGCTTTATTTAAAGTGTTTTAAATTTATATTTATTTTATTAAAATAAAATTTTTTTTTTTCAAAAATGAAGGAAATAAAAATAATTTTAAATGTTTTATGTATCTAATTACCATATAATAAGTAGGTATGATAAAATATTTACAAATAGCTTTAAATTTATCAAACAAATCATGTTTATTTTATAACTACAACAACATGTTCAATTATTATTATTTGTTTCGTGCAAAAAGACAATTATATTTACAATGATCAAGTCAATTAACTTTTAACATTGTAAAATTGTACTGTTATTTTTTGGACATTATTCTAATCATTAAAAAAATATTTTACATCTGTTCAATACCTACGCTTCACAATAGTATAAAAGACTTTTTCTGAAGACTAATTTGTACATATATGTTAATACTACATTATTGAAAAAATATCGCATTATATATTTATTTTCATAAACCTACAACTAATCTTTTTTTTATATTCAATTGTTGTGGACCTATACATGATCTATTCACATTAAGAATAAAAAAAAATAAAATAAAAAATTGTAAAATAAATGTATTACTTAATGTGTGTAGGTAAAAGAGGTATTAATGCGAATGCAACCAAACACCACCTGCTATATTAAATGCCTCCCGATCAGGCTATTTCGGTGGTTTCTATAATGCCATTAGGCTTTTCGCACAGCCTTCTTCCTTCACTCGCCAGGTATACCATGACATATATTAGGTATTCTGTGTGTAGTATCCATGGTCATTATTAGGTTTATACTCCAATGAATCGTACTAAACAGGTGTTTGGAGGTCCTCGAGATGGTTGCACCGATATTGTTTAGCTATACACGGAACTAGCACTATACCTACGCTCTTCATATTACGTATCAACGAAAAAGTTGAATCATCGAGAAATATTTATTTATAAAATGATTAATCACAATGATGATGTATTTTGATAAGCATATTAAACATGTGGCGTTTAGAATTTTAATTATTGAATTCAGATGTTATAAGATTAAAAATAAGTTAGGCAATACTGGAAATAATCTAAACAAATTGATTGGGACGGATTAAACGCTTTTGTACCAAGTACGCGTTACATATATTATGTATAATACGCTTGTTTTGGCCTTATTTGGTGTTTTTCATTTTTTTTTTCGTTTTTTTTTTCCGCAGCCACACGTCGGTTGGAAAAAGAACTGATGACGACTTATACGCCCCAATGCAATGAGTGCCACACAAACGAAGTGATATCCTTAGGAGATTGGGTATTTACATACCCAGAAACTTCTTCCAAGCCTGAAATTACTTCCAAGGCTCAAATTACTTCAAAGCCGCAAATTCAAGAGACGGCGCAGAAAAATTTTATTGCATGCCCTTCCGTGGAAATAGTTGTACCCCTCAGTTATGGACCATATCCGACAATAGAAGAATTGAATGCTAACCCCCTTACGGAGGATTTGAAGACAAAAATGTTTGAACAAATATTATTACAATTGAGGATTGATGAAAAATTTAAATAACATTCTTTCCTCAGTAGTGATTTTCTGGTGGCATGTAAAAACTGTTAATGTTCAAAAGGAATTTAGCCGCTACACCGGCTTTACCCAAATAAGTACACACGTAGTCAGTAATGTGTTAAACTATACAGTAATTGTATAACGCAGCTACTTTGTCCTCTCCTCTCTGCTTCTGTGTGTATAATATATTATAGAACCTATGTTCTAGCGACGAGTATCGTTCACCTCTTCCCACGGAACAACGTCTAGTTTACGTACCTTGTGTATAGTTGATGATCGATCTTTTTTTTATGATTCTTGACATGCCTATCACGATTTTATATTCTATAATAATATTATTGTGTGATCTTCAAATTTGAGATTATTATTTTTCGGCGATTTCACGAGCGTTTTATCTCGACGTTTCCCATTTTGTTTATTTTTTTTTTACTTTAACTTTAATTAATCGTTTTTGTTTCTTACGATTTCCATAATTTATTAAATAATTGCGCAAGGAATTATTATATCATAATATTTAATTTATTTTCATGTTACAATGTCACTGGAAAGGCGTATCAATTGTACTCTTAGGTGACTCGCGTAAAAGCTTTCAAATATTTATTAACACTTGTTAATTTTTAATTTTTTAAAGTTTCTACGTTACGCCGTGTATAGGTATAATATTGATACATTTGATACATAATAAAAAAAAAATATATATATATATTATAAGTACAAACTATAAACATAAAATAAATTTAGTTTGAACGTTTTTCTATTAATATTTACTTTGTTTTTACTATTATTATGTATACAACTATGATTATACTTAGATATTCTGTATAATATTTTTTATAGATTTGTAAGCGATTCATTGAAATTGGGTTATCTCATTCGAGTAACGCTCTATAGTGTTTGTAATTAATTAAAGTAGTGTTTGTACCTGGAACTTTCTTACATATGAATACTTATAGTTTCTATATAATGTATAGTTTTATTGGTTCCGTTTTCATATATTATTTTTTAATATATGCAATATTTAAAAAAAAAATTAATTTGATGAAAGTTAATACTTTTGTTTTATTTCAATTGTAAGGGGTAGATTTATAAATAAAAATGAATAAAACATATGTTTCTAAGATTAAACATTATATAACCATACACACTGTTGTTGCTTGTCTATGTTATTATAAATAATATTTACCAAATATATCAAAATACTTGAATTGTCAGTGTTTGCATTATTTTGCATTGGTAAGGTACGTTTTATATTAATATTATTCCTGCATTGCACATTATCTACATCTAGTTATGGGTCCATGGTCCATCGCAGTTCTGCATTAAGACATTTGTCAAAGAAGTGGTCCAGAAAATTTTTCTTATTAAGTATCTGTTGAGACTTGGGCAGCTACTGCCTTTCGAATATTGTCTCCTAAAAATTGCCTCCTGACGTACTCATTAATGAAAATAATCTAGTACCTATATTTACTAGTTGTTTCTCAATTGGAAGGTAATAAATAATAAAAAAGTAAAAGTAGTTCCTAAACGATCCACAATGTTTATATAGTAGTTATAAATTATAATATAAATATATATTGAATATCGCTATATTGGTAACGTGTCATTATAGGTACATTTATACTAATATTTTAATAATATAATTCAATAGAAAAAACATATTTTGGTAATATATTTTTTATTTTTATTATATTACCAAAATATGTTTTTATAAGTTAATAAAAATTTTTATTTACAATAAAGATGGGTCATGGAATATTGGAAACTCGGGACCTTGGGAAACAACTAGCATGCATTGTGAAAGTCCCAAAATTTTGGAAAATAATTAAAAACTGTTGACGCTTAAAAGTACAATTAAAAATGTAAATGTAAAAATAAACCGTTATTTAAAATTAAACCATATCTATATGACCTACTAAGTATGGACTGAAAAATAAAGCCGAATGTTGAATTCTGATTGAATCGTCATTTTCAGCATAGAAAAATACACCCACTAGTTAGAAAAAAAATGTAGGCTCAATAACCGCATCAAAATATAAAATATAAATTTATTGTGCAGATTTGAAGGGGTGTATTGGTAAATAATTTTGTTTTAAATTAGGCACATAAACACATAACCACATAATTAAACCCACATTTATTTAACAAATATTCAGACAAATCAATAGTCCATTTCAGAGTCACTCTGAAACCATCAACTGTATTGCTGGTCAAAAATTCATTTTTTGAAATTAAACCGTTTTTTACATTTTGTACCCAAGTGGCCAAGTATAAATAAAATTAATAGTATTCTGTAAAACCTAAGATTAAAAACATGTATACAATTAAAACTAAAATTACTAAAATACTTAATTGGATAACAATAATATAACTCATGGAGGTAATTTACTATTAGGTCAGTGCTATTTTTCCGTACTCCTTTTGAAAATTGTCTGTTTAATGCATTAAAACAGTTGTTAAACTCTTCTGTTTCTTCATTAACTAAATCAGCTGAAAAAAATGAAACTTTACTACTATCTGTGGAACTAATAGAAAAAATATGAATTTATTATTATTTCATTACCAAGTACATTAGGATAGACAATGGAGAGGATCAATAATTATTATAATTATTCAAATAATATAAGAACAGACAGAATACAAACACATGTTACCTCTGTTTAACTAGCATATTCCAACGTTCAGAATAATTCCCTATTACACCGTCAATAGGAAAGTGGAGTTCACACAAATATTTCTCAGTAGTTCGTTTGTGGTTAACTTTCGATACAATTTTGGACCATAGTACATGTTTATGTTTTGTTTTTGAAATATGTATTTATAGTTGTATATTATACCATACAAATTGTGTTTTATAAATCAGGTTGCAAATTTATTCTCATAGATTGCGCCAACTCCGATTAAAGGAGAAATGTCACATTTACTGACCATACCCTCATACCCGCTCACCCATCGGTGTCCACTGCCCAGTCTCTTAAATCTTAGTTCATGATTCGCTATAAAGGCTTATCAGGAGTACTCTGAATTTAAAAATGCTGAAAACCTACTTAAATACTTATTTAAAGTTGGAAATAAGTATTTAAGGCCAAACATTTTAATTTTTTATATTTTTTGACCTTCTTCACAAACCGATTGAGCACGTCTGCATCAAAAAATTAATTAATTAACAATAATGCTAAAAAAATATTTCATGTTATTCGAACCGGATCCGTTCGATGCTCTCTTTGTTCACTATATTTTGTTTTCGAATGCATGGCGTAACCTACAAACGGGCTGCTTTTTGTTATGATCTAAAATTCTAAAACGAACGACGAGAACGAAAAATGCCCACGCCTATCTACTATATTTTTTGAGTACACCGAAACGGCAATTTTCTATGTTCGTATAACGGTCGTTTCATACGCGTATTATTATGATGACGTAAAACTTTGTGTGTGTATAAAACGCATCCATGACTCGTGCCAACAGTTTTGAAAACCAATACATTATAATATTACATGACGATGGGAAAAGCTGAAATGCTGAGTACATTGTACTGAATGTTAAACGATTTTTGTTTTTACGCGCGATAACCTTCAGCTAGGTACCTACGTATAGCATTACAATAACGACGTCGCGATAACGCGAACGAACAAAAAAAAAGATCTCCGTCGGAAACATCGTAAACGCTCTTAATGCGTTTTGTGGATGGACAACATTATAATATTATAATGTATACTTGCTCGCGTGATATCAATGTTCGATATATTATTATCGCATTGATAACTGTTCGGAAACACATATCGGATACGAATGGATTTCACATTGCATCTGTATAGTTCATAAAATATATTTTCTGTAGGTAATAATATTTTTGTGTACTTATACTATAAATTATAATATTAGGTATACTATAGGTAGGTACATTACGATGCGTAACTCTTATTAAATCAGGCATAACCAATCTTTATTGGAGGATTACTCTAATAATTATCTATATTAGAATTAAATTAATTATTATACAACAGGAACGCTTCTAATTGGAATCGCGGACGATTCGCCCCCGTCAAAAAAACAAGTCCACGGACATTTCGTCCCTGTCTATTATTAAGATAGGACATTTGCCCCCCGGCAGTTATATAGATTTATTTATATGTACCCATAGGACGTTTGACCCCTGTTAGGTTAGGTTAGGTTAGGAAAGAGGCATTATTTTTTGGAACGGTATTAATTAATGTCTGAACAACTTCACTTTTTTCTATTTTTTTGAATATCTAGTGCACGTAAATGTTTTTTTCTACCGTCATGTTGTGTCACAGTAACATTTACGAACAATTAATTTTAACATTAACAACCTACTTATTATGTTCTAAATTAATTAACTCAAAAAAATAATAATAGTAAACTAACAAGTTAAAAATGTTACGAACATTTATTACCTTTATGACCTTATCGATTGATATTTATCTTAATCGAAGTTTTTCTTATCGACAGATGATATTACTCGACTATTATTTATTTGTCAGACAGTGGAAAAATGTTATAAATATTTTATTTATATTAAAAAGAATTTAAATTTAAATTTAAAAAAAAAAAAAGATTTAAATTTAGTGATTTAAAATTCCAGAGGCCAAACGTCCTATGAATAAATATAAATAAATCTATATAACTGCCGGGGGCCAAATGTCCTATCTTAATAATAGACGGGGACGAAACGTCCGTGGACTTGTTTGTTTGACGGGGACGAATTGGCGGGGGTGAATCGTCCTTTTACCTTCTAATTGTGCGTTACTGTTACGTTCTACTGTTACGGTTTAAAATGTGTCGTAATTGTGGTAAATTTGATTGGTGGTTGAAATTTAAAAGTAAAAAATTCACCTTAGTTATAAAAAGTCGGGAAAACAGAATAAAAAATTAAGAAAAAACTGCTGGACCCATACAAAATAACGAACGTAGACAATGCACTTGTTTTCCCAATATCAACATTAGAAAATAAACTAACCACAATTATGATCTAAAAATAGTAATCTAAGTGCATATAGTTTATTTACTTTATGCATCTCCTATAGCAGTAGCGAGGCTTGAGATTTTTGGTTGAGGAGACACTGAAAAAAAAAATAGCACTTTTACGTTTGGACTCACCCTTTTTATATTTTATCTATACGATAAGAAATAAATGTTCAAAAACTAAAAACAAAATGAAATATTATATTTATAAACGTTACGCCTTCCTTGAAATAATAATTTAATAAAATAACTTATGTTTGATAGCAAACAAAATAAAATGTTATATAATATACTGGTCGTATGTAGGTATGCAAATCGCATTAAGATGATGTTTAAAAAACAAATTTAAGTTAAATCTATTTTTCTAATTTTGTCTTAGAATTTTAGAAAATAAGTCAATGACATTAAGTTGAAATTTCTAGAACATATTGGATATTCACTCCATTCCTCATATAACGATTTTATTATTTTGGTGTTATTCAAAAAGAAATAACTGCAGATACTTGAAATTTACATATATGTTTATACAGTGGGTTCTGCTTAATGTGATCACTTAGGTGCAGGTCATTTTAATTCTATTAACCGGTTGATTCTATAAAACATTTACAACATTTTTTTCATAATTCAATCTTTTAATCTCTTATAGTTAAATCTTTTCGTTTGGTTGACATTTCAAAAAACACGTCTGATCATAAACTGAATAAAATAAATGACACAAGTACACGACGCACAAAGATAATTGAATAACGTAATAACGTACAAAAATATACTGTTATACAGATAAGTTCAAAAATAAAATGGGTTTTATAAATTAATCAGTTCCAAATACCATAAAAACGATAAGATTGTTCATGGAAGTGATTCAATTATCTGGTACTTAGTGATTCTAATAAAAGTTCAATATTACATTAATAACGTACAATTTGGTTTGTGATTTTCATTTTTGATTCTAATAAACTGTTGATTCTATAAACCAGTGGTCATATTATCGGAACTCACTGTATTATTGATTCATATACTTAAGTAAACATTTTTAAATATTTTGATTCGTTTTGAGCTGTTGACGGACATTTTCAATTTTCAATTTTTTTAGTTTTGTTTCTATAATTGTCAAAAACATTGTGTTTGTTGGGTCAAGAAGCATGATACTTCAAAACAAGATTCCTGATATAAATTTACAATATCAGTTGAAAAATATTTAAAATACAGAGTTTTTTATTAGCCTATAAAGTATAAACTGTAAAGTTCAAATTTTTGACAAAATGCACAAATAATTTTATAGTTTAACATTTTTTAAATTTTCAACTTTTATAGCTAAGGGCTGAAGATTTAAAACAAAGTTCCCCAAGTAGATTATTCTATAATAAAAAAAAATACAAAAATATATAAGCACAGTTTTTTTTTAGTGTTTTTATGTTCAAATGTGGATGAAATTAAGTGCACATAAAATAACCAATAATAATGATTTATGTTATTTTGTTGTTAATTAAAAATATTATTCGTGGATACTTGAAACTTTTAAAGTACATTATTATATTTTATACACTCAATGACTTTTCGAATGTATTTTTTTTGGCAAAAATGAATTTAATCTACTGCGTAGTACTAATGCTTACTAGTAAAATAAATTACTTTAATCACAAGAATATCATCAAACGATTGTAACGAACTTGTATATTATGTTTTATGTATATTACACATATATTATGTAATATAGTTATGCACATTTGTACAGAACGATTTTTTCAACCCAATACTTTACTATACTAGTATTTGCAATCAATGGTAAGACCCTTATTGTTTCTGAATTATTAACATTTTTTTTAATGTTAACGATAACTGACATTTCATTCTGAATGAGCGCTGCTGGGCTATAAATCAGGACGCTCTTTATTTTTGTTGCAAATGGAGTACTTTGAGGAGGATGACACATCCTCCCTCAGCTCGCGAGTACTGAGTTAACGATATTTTGTAATTTTGATTTTTATTGTTTATATTATCATCGTTTATTATAGCCTTATATTGGTTGTTTTTCTTGCATTCGAAACATGTTTTATGATATTCTATGCACTCAGAGACTGAAATATTAATCTAACACCAGGATTTATTTATCGTACACGTACCTACCTACCAACCGGTCAAAACGAACAAACCGCCACAGCAAACGAAATAACAAACCCCATCTCCGAGATAGGTCGCGAAAGGATCTCACGGGTACATTCGAACTGACGTCGACCCTCGTTGGTGGTTTAATGTAATTTTCTGGTCGGAGAACACGCGCTGTGTCCTTCCACCCCTGTAGCCAACGGGGCTTGGCGGTCGGTCCACGTCCCAAGTGACTGTGCGAGTATAAGCGAAAAAAAACCACTGAAAGAATATTTCACAAATCGAATTTATTTATCAAAATGAAGTTCGAGGAACTATTTTCCTCTAGGATCTGAATTAATGGTCTCTAGAATTGTATTCGAGTGTACTAATAATGTATTAATATACCTACCTATGTATTACATTTTGTCCATATCGAGTACCTAGGTCCTTTTACACTATTATCACATATTATAATCAATTATTGGACAAAATAAAAAAAATATATATAATATCTATTGTTATGCGGCGTTGGTGATGGGAAAAACACGTCAAAGTTTCTACGAAAATCGTCTTCATCAACAATCAAGCTCTATTTTAAATATTTACAAATCGTTGTCCACATGTATCAATTTTATAATATAAAGCTTATTAATATGTTTAATATTACGTTTATACAGTGTAATTCGTTTAACCTACTACAATAATATAATCGTCAAGCTATCATTGTAATTCAAAAATCTTGATAATATTTTCTAAAAACGACGAACTCTCATTTGATGTTCCTGTATAATATTATAATATATTTTGTGTCTTTAGTTGTAACTTCTAATTATACTATAATATGTCCGATCTGAGCCATCGTTGTATAACTGTATCATGTCCATCGTCCATGTCTGCGCTGTAGTCGGAGTGGACTTAATGTTTTGGATCGGTAAAAGAATACCGTAACCGAAGAAAATTGCATAATATCATTGAGTAGGTATGTAAATATTAAATAGTATTAGTCATTAGATATTACAATTACTTAGAGATGGTATTATCATATATTTATGATTATTATTATCATACCTGCAATCGTGTCCCCGTCACATTGTATACACCTCGTCTGTACGGATGAGTGAATTATTGTCGTCAATTAATCATTATAACATTATAGTAGGAGACTACATACCTATACCAGCTCTGCATAATCCTTTTTTTGTTATTTTTCCTCCCAAGTTACCGGGCCGCGTTCGTTTCCGTCGATAGTTTTTCCCACAAACTCACTGCTGCGGGCCACCCTCGGCTTAGGTATAAGCGCGCACACAATATAATAATATATTGGTACCTGACACACGGGCGTATAATATCATATTATTCGGTGTCACGTGCGGCCGGTGCATATTGTGCTCGCCATTCGGGGAATGGATACAAAAACTAGGTAGGTAGCGTAATGATGATAATAATAATTTTCGTGATCCCGACGATTTATGGGTCGTTCGCTGGGACATCAGGCGCGATGCAGCACCACAAACCGGTCTCCTCCGGGGGCGAGCTCTGAGATTAAGTGTTATGGTGTCGGCGACCACTTACGACGAATAATAATAATAATAATTGTACAAACATCCGTCGTCGTATTTCATCGTTCACGCAATCGAATCACGAGCAGAGCCTGTACGATTATGATAATAATAAAACATTAACGTTGCAGGATTATGGAAAACCTCGGGAGGATTTAGAGTCCGGACTTCGGAAGAACGCGCTGTGATGGGTATTACAATAATATCATATTATTATTATTATATTATTATCGTTGTTGTTATTTTATTAATTCACGCAAACCCGTTTTCGAAAACTGTGCAGTGTGCGCCTATATTGGTAATATTGTTTACGCAATAATTAAAATATCCTCCAACACAATATCGAATCGTTATCGGCTACGTATAGTGTTCCATCCTGCGCGTTATATTATACGACATTAAAACGTATTAGCGAAAACAATGCGTACTGTGTATACGTATAATTATTATGTGTAAACGTTTTCATTATTTTGGTTGGCCTGCCATAGAATTGCGAGGGAATGTTCTTTTTTTTGTTTACGTTTTGCGTCTCTTTGCGCCGTATTTTACTATATAATTATAAAATACGTGCCCGTAGTGTTGTATTAATCGCCTTTTACGAAAAAAAGGGTCGATTGAATTTGAGCTAATATTAATTAAAATATTGTGTTCAGTAAGTCATTATAAAACTGCAATACTGTATAAATACAGATTAAATTATCTCGAAATCATAATACGATGGTATAATGATAATAATTTGTGTAAAAAAAAGTATTGTGCTAAACAGACAAACGCTGTTAAAAAAATATGCTAAATTGCAATTGTTATTATGTTTCAGTCAAACCGCGTGATTTGGAAAAAAACCCATTTTTATATATCTCCAAGAGACACGCATTTTCACTCATTGTAAATGCATATAACGCTCCTGACAGACGTATACATTACAATATAGTAAATGGTAAAAACAAAAGACAAAAGAAAAGGCGTGATTTAAAAATAAAAACTTATACTTCTCGTTCAATTTTCGGTAACTAAAGTTGGAAATCAGATTTTCTGTAATAAAGAGTATTATATAGCATTTTAAATCTATAACAACATATACGCAGCTGATAATTAAGTATGAGTTATACTATACCTGTTACTAGGCTTAGGCTATAGCTCTAAAAAGCACACAAATATGCAAAAAATGTGTGTAAAAAATAAAAGAGCACTTGAACAAAATGTTATCGATAAATAATTCGATTTTTTTTCATTTATCTCATCGATTTGTTTCTTTTTGTGTGATTAACATCGCATTTGGTATTCCATATCAATGCCATCCTATTCATAAATAAAAACAAAATCGTAAGTCAATATTATATTATTATACATATTTTCATGGGTGGCGAAGAGCACAGAGGCTATAGCATATTATGGAAATTACACAATGTTAGTGAACATGTACTTATATATATTTTAGTTTTTAATTTAGCTACATTTTTTTTTTTTTTTTGATAAGTAGTTAAAGAATTGCATTGAAATATAACTATAACGCGGGAATATGCTTTAAAATTAAAATCCTATAAGATATTGTGTATACATTTTCATCAAAGTAAAATTTTGGATTTAGATTTCTTATTACCAAATGAGATTTCTATTTGACCCTGCAATTCAAAAAATACATGTAAAAAGTCCGTAAGCCTGCCCATTCTTCCTTATACATATACATTGCAATAATGATAATACGTAATATAGTCTTAACGGATTTCCCTTAGTCGTTCGTGTCGAATGGTATGTACGATCGTGAAATATAATATTATAATATTATAATATGTTATACATCTAGTTTCACACTCGTCAAATCCTTCATCCAAAACATCTTCGGCTTAGTAGTAGGCGGATAGCGCTTTTGACGCGAGAAAAACCGCCGCTGCGAGTGTAATAACAATAATTTGAACCGACACGGTACGCGGATTCACCCCCGCAGCAAGTTGTATACTCACACGCACACGCGCACACGCACACACACACACACACACACACACACACACACACACACACATATATATATATAATTGGATCTGTGAACTGCAAAGAATGTGCGGGTCAGAATTAAGAATTCGGGAGAGCTATCGCGACGTCCCCTATAATCCGGCTTTATATCGGGGAAAATAACCGGCGCCGGCTCGTCTCCCGCATTTCTATGTAGCTGAAACGATCCCCAGCATCGCTAGCCCCTCGGGATGGTCGGCCGAGAATTTTAAACGTCGGGGGACCGCCGCCGCCGCCCTCGCGTTCGTCGCCGCGCCGCTGTTCACGCGCGTGTAAATGCTCGGAAAATACCGCACAGATGCGTATAATGTAGTCATCGTCGTGCATATATGTAATATTATATTATTAAGTGTACCGTAAAATCGGCACAAGACGTTTAATTGAAAATTTTCCGATAGGTTCATGAAACCACCCATCCCCCTCCCCGCCCTATTCCCGATGACAGCGTTGTCCATACATAATATAATACCTATAATATGTCCTATATTATGCCGCTGTAGTAAAACACGGCCTCTATCATGGACTCTATAGGTAGTAATAGTAATAGGTAGTGTAATATTATTACGATTCGGGTAGTGATGCGACAAGAGAATATTCTTGAAAGAATATTCTCTTGCAGATTATTACAGGGTAGGTAATTTTCTTTTTTTCTCTTTTTAGTGTCATAGTGATGTGATTACTGATTATGTTTGAGGATTAGTACTATTGGTACTTAATTATACATTTTTTATTTTGTGTATAATTTTATAATCTTATTAAAAGGACATTGCATGATGATTGAACAAGAAGTTATATTTTAATTTTTGATTTACTATGAAAATGTATTGAATTAAGTATTATTCTAGTGATCTATAACACATATAGTAGTACCGATAAGTATACTGTGTACTAAATAAAACAAATAATTATTTAAATAATGTTTATGTTGTGGAGTTGTGGACTGTGGTGAGGTTTTATTCTCTTTTTTATGGGTCCAGTCAATGAATTAACGAAGAAAAAGAAAATTACCCAATATTCTCTTGAAAAGATAATTACGGTAATTTTACATGACTAGGTGAGGGTATACGTACTGAGCACCTTCTGTATAGCAACGGATAGAAAATAATATGACGTTCAATATCATAGCGTGGATGAGGAGCAGTAAAATAGTATTATGAATACTGAGTTGATTTGGTGATAACCCATTTGATATACAATTAATAATATACTACGAACCTCGGGAATAATAATAGTGAAAATAATAATAATAATAATAATAATAATAATAATAATGATAATAACACTCTGCAGAATCAAAGACGTTCTTAAGTGTTGTATTACTGCAGCCGCACAGGACGGTATTATTATTTATTTGAATATTATATTTCGTATGTACCTATTTGTTTTCCAGTCTAGCATATCACATACCAACATTATTCATGATAATATTATGTCCTGCATTTAATTCAATTTCAGCTGCAATAATTATTAGGTATCAATTAATATTAAACCTGTGATTCGTCCAATACCGATCAGTTGTATGATATTTTATTCGTTTCATTACCTACACCCATAGTTGCATGTATATACATATATTTCATACATGTATACAAAATGTGTATGATATAGGTACCTACGGCCAATACGCAAATAGTAAAAAACACTATGATATAATATAATATCAATAGTATACTGGATTTGTTTGGATTGCACACACGGACGTGGTGGCCATATCATATAAACTGTAGTAAGTTACGCGGCGCCATTTCGCGAGTGTAATATAATTTTTTATTCTAATATTATATAGCAGCAGCTGCAGTTTACGGCCTGATGTACCTAAGTAGCGGCTTAACTCCCATCAACGACGTGGGAGGCCGTGGAAAAAAAAGAATTTATCGACTTCGGTTGTATTCTATAGTATAAATAACGCACGCATCACGAAAACGGGTAGCCGGCTTATTATTATTGTTTTCTATTTTTGGCTTGTATTCAAATTGTTGTATTTCAAGCCGAAAAATATAATATTAAATGTATAGGCTATACGCGCCACGACTGTAAAATAACTAAACAATTACGCTATTAATCAGTGCGATTTCTATCTATTTATGTAGAGTTGTGTGTTCGCTTTACAACTGGCTATCGTTTGAAACTTTATAACTCGTTTTCAGAGCTGTGTAGTTCGTGTATAGATCAAAGAAAATTCGAAACGCAGAGAGCAATACATATTTTACCATAATATGCATAATATAATAGGCGTGTATGATACGTAGAAACTATAATAGGTATATATAATAATAGGTACGTATTATATATTATGGTATTAATTATTATATTCGACGGAGAGTCGTATCGGAACCAAAACACAGTTAATCGAATCAATCACTTTAATAATTAACCTCGAATTTAAATCAATTCACTACATCAACATTATTACCTCTATAATATAAAGTCTATGCATATAGTATATATTGTATATTATAATATCGTTCGACGTAATATTATTTTGTCATAGATACAACCTACACATATATATATATATATAATAATTATATATATTATGCTCCTTAAGTGCGTTCAATCAATCCGACAACGTAATAACTGCAGACACAACAGAGTACGCGAAATATATTTATACATGTGATAAAACTGGTTGGTCTAATTTAGAGTTATGTTAGTACCTAGGTATATAGGGAAGCGAAATGCGATTTCTTAATGATTGATTATAACATAATATCAACATTGAATAATAATTTGTACAATTTATTATTATTGTGCGTATTCTGCAGACTCCTGAACATTGTCCAGTGCACCGATGGTTATTTATTTTGCACATGGATTTTCTGAATAGTAAATTAATCAATTCTTTCAATTACCTACAGTAAATAATCGATTGTTTGGTTGGTGCATTTTTTTGTTCCAAGTGTTTAACAGTTGTTACGGATAGCCGTTGTTTAGAGTAATTTAAATTTAGTGTAGATCGTTTTCAATTATCTATAATGTTGAAGATATAGTTATAATATCATATGTATATAAATTACACTACATAAAAAAGGTAGATTATGTGAATAGTTCATTTTTGGATAATTCGCTGCAGTTTGCGCAGTAACATTTTTTTGGCGTGCCAGATGAAGTATCCCATCCCAAATGATACTCTTGCTCTCTCTCTAAGACATACGTTTTTAAAGTAAAAACGAATTCAACGTTACAAATCCGAATGAATAACCCGGTATCCGACAGTATTATCGATTACAAATAAGGCGATAGAGGGGAGATATATTTTTTATATGGATATATTTGGATGTTTATAATATTTTATATTAACGATAAAATACCTATTGGCTAATTTTTGATTTGCCCCATATTATAATTATTACATATTTTATTGGATAGAACATTGATTTACTACATAGGTACTTACGCGTATTTTCCTTTGCTGAATTTGTTTTTCCCAATTAATATTAAATTACGTCTATAAAATTAATTTTTGTCTTAAAAATTGAACATTATATCATTAGGATATGTTGAAGAATAAATTCTGAATACGTCTCTGAGCATTAAACTCTGGTGAATTTGCAATACCTGGTACACAGCAATAACGTTGTTATTATATTATTCATACTTCCATACATCATTCCAAAAATCGTCGTATAGCACGTTGCTTGATTATTATTGTACTACGGTTTGGATAGGATCTTACACATTTATTTAGATATTATTATTGAATACATATTATAGTAAACTCAATGGAATTATTCTACATTGACTTATACACACATTTTAATAATGAATAAAATATATCATCGATAATATGTGAAATACAAAACTACATACAGGCCTAAATAACGCCAACGACGGTGGTAGAATTATGATACGAACATTGAACAACTTTCTCTGCCTATCCCTGCTATTATACAAAGAACCAATGAATAACAATAAAGACACGCGATTTGCGTCTTACTTTGAGGCGCTGATCCTCAGGAAACGGGTGATGACCGCGGAGGCGCTTTTCGTCGGACCGGAAACGACTAGGCTCCCGAACACATTACCCAATAATATTCACATTAAAGTTCCGCTGGAATTTTGCCGCATTGTACGTCGTTGTGGGGCCGACGACCACGTGACGAGAGTGGGCAGCATCTAACGTTTCGAAGGACGCGGAAAAAAGATCGGTGATGACCGCAGTTTCCCTGTACGACCGACCGGCGACGAGTATACCGCATACTAATCTTCAACGACAACCACGGTCGAGGTGACCGCTATAACATTATAGAAATATGTTTAGTGTCGATAATAATATCATTACAAAAATTATTAGTGATATTAATATGGTTCATTACGTATTTACGTTACTCACGAACGGGTGAGGGGGTGACCACGATATTTTCCGTTGGTCTTGACATTGGGTTGCAGTGGTCGCCTCCAGTTTTCCCCGTCCAATTACTTCAACGCCGCCCACGATCAACTGACAATATATTATAATTATAATTACAAACTGTTGTCGCTTCGTCGTAAGCGATTCAGTGTTAATAGTGTTGTGCAGTGCGACGATGTTCCGGTGAAACGAGTTGTGTGTATTGCATGAAAATTCGCGAGCCTCGTCACTTCCGGTCCGACGAAACGCCTCGCCCGTTTTCCGATAGCGGAGTGTCAAGGTAAATATTCGCACATCAATCGCCTATATAATATGACTATATAATACATGTGAATAATAATTTATAGTTTCCACAAACCGGCATGAACCCAGAAGACTGGGCTACTGCTGAGGCAAAGCTATTTGAACACAATTTTTCACACAAAATATAATGTTTACAATAATTTAATGAAAATAAATAAACAATTTATTGTACAACTGCTATCACAATAACATATTATTAAGAATATTATGATATTTGAGTTGTAATAAAATATAAATTCAATATTATTTCACAAATTAGATAAAAATTGTTTGTATAGAATAGAAAGTATTTATTCGTTATTTGCAGATTGTGTTTATGGTTTTCTGTGCAAACTGTTTAATCTCGAGTAAAGTTTGGAATCAAACATAGTAAATATAGATTTTAATGTCTATTGAAGAATATAATATCCGATAAGTGATAACTGAATACTGGATCAAAAAATGCAATTAGATATATCGATGTGGATATGAAAATATTTTACATGAAATAACATTTTCGGATAAATACATAGATTGTGGATTTTACAAAAGAAAAATATAGCAAAATAATTTGATATTGAGCCGGTTCTAAAAACCAAACGACCTAGAAAAAAATTTTTTTGGTTATGAACATGCTGCAGTGATCAAATATTTGTTGAAGTGCAGGAGATCTTTTCCAAACAGACTTAATCATTGATGTATTGGAATCAACATTGTTAAGTGCCATCAGGAATCCAATTTAAATTTAACAAGATAGCTCTTAAGCATAAATGGAGCGAATGTCCAACTTAAGCATATTTAATGATTTTCAGAAAAATAATTGTTAAGTGCCTATGTGTATGGTCACTGGTTTGTATTGTCAACGTGTTGTCAACGCCTCGCAAAACCTAACGACGGCGTTGCAGCGTTCTAGTATAAATATTTATCATATCATTATTATTTTAACTTCTACAATAGTTGTTTAGAATTTAAGTACAGTAGTCGCCTACTACTAAAAGTGTGTGTGTGTGTGTGTGTGTGTGTGTGTGTGTGTGTGTGTGTGTGTGTGTGCGTTACAGCTGGGTACAGGTTTGTAAAATCCAAATAAATTCTGCATAAAACAGATTATAATTTAATATTAATTAACTATAATAATATTAAGATTAATATCAATCGTAATATTACATCTTTATGTCCGTGATGACAAAAATCTCAAAAATAATCACTTTATCGCAGTATTGCTTTGTCTATTCTGTCTGTGCACGAATTTCGAGTATATCTGAAGATTATGAAGAATAATACAAATATATTAGTAGATATACATTTTTTATAATATGTAATAACATAAATAAGTAAAAGCTTATTCATTCATTCCATTTCAAATGATAAATCATGTTAATTTAAAAAGAAAAATTTCCATAACCCATAGGTTATCAAAATTTAGTTAGAAGTTTAGAACAACATTCTACGATTTAAATATTTAAATAAACTAACTTTTTTTTAAATGTTGAGTAATGTTTTCATTAATACTTATAGCTAGGTACTGTTATTTAATTTGTTGTATGTACTTTATATATATGGTATTTCCATAAAATTATAAAGATTCTTTAGATTATTAAAACATGTTTTTCAATTTTAATTAAAAAATAGGGATTGCGCCTATACAAAAAAATAATATAAACATAAAAAACTTTAGAAAATAATAATCAATTATCTTATTTCTATTAAGAGATCCCAATGAATAGCGTGTGCTCTATTTAATATAGTCTAGTGGATTATGTAGTGTGTATTATACTATATAATACACGTATTAGGGTATACGTTGGTCCCCAAGGGCAAAGCATTTTTATTTTTTCATTAGTTTTTATATCTATTCAGACCGTAGATATAAAATACGAAATATGTGTAATAGTCATATAACTTATAAGCAGTATATAATATTATACATATTCGTATAAATAAATAATAATAATAATACTCAAGTTCGATAGATTATTATTGTTGAGTTAAAAAAATAGATAGAATTTTAAAAACGATTAGATTCGAAATTCTACCTGTGCGACTAAACTCATGAAAAAAATATTTACATTATATTATAAAAGTAATTATCGAGCTCAGACGCTATTGATATCATAGTGTCAAATACAACAAATTATTAATATTATTTTATATTCTTAAACTGAAATCATCTAATTTAAACATTTTCAAAATGTTATGTATCATAATATATTATAATATATTGTATGTTGCATATTCAATATATTATATTATGCGCATAATTCGAAGTTCAACCGGCAATCGATGCCAGTGCTCGATGTCTAGCTCCATTATAATATATTCGTAAGTACATCAAATACCTACCGTAAAAAATTGTAATAGTTACTATAATATTTCTAATTATATTGGGTGGTACGAATATATTATTATTTATTGTGTAATTGGAATTGGAATTTGAATTTTGAGTATTTGACTCATTTGAATTCTTATTTCCAGCCACGTCAGCCACCAGGCTCTTTTACTCTCGATTCAATACTGTAATATTTTTTGAAATTGGCTAAAACTTTTTTTCAGCGGCCTTACCTAAACTTTTAATATGTATGTTGAAGCACTGTTTTGTCTTTCTATACTGCCACCGAGATGATAAGATCCTCGACCCTCGTAAATGAATGTACAATAATTATAAAACTATACATATCTTTATTAAAATAATTTAAAATAAACTTATAATAGCCCGAATACGGGTTGCACCCATATAGCTAGGCAGAAACGGAGGTCGATGATTGTATAAATTAACTCAATGGTCGAGGTTTAGGACACACACCTGGTATATCAGTATATTATTGTTAATTATTACGAAGTTTTAATTTCAGCGATTTTGCATGTGGCATATCATAATATACGTATGATTATATAACATTATAACGCTTAGGTAGCAAAACGGGGCCTATTTGTTTAGGTCCTTATCTGTTTCCAAGGCAATTTTTAAGATTTTGAAAGCAAATGTTCGTACTTACACGAGTTATGCCTTCTCAATTTAAGGTTTATAAACACAAAGAAAATTAATTTTTTTAATTTTTAAAACCACATGGTGTATAATTTGATAATATTTAAACCGATAAACATATTGAATGCATAATTATATTTAAATTTTTTACTAACACAATAAATACAATTGATAAACCTGGTAATTAATTTGTTTTAAATTATTAGAACAGAAATTCAGTAAAAGTTACCCAATTTGTTGACCCTAAAATGTTCCTAAAAGTAGATGTACGTGGATGCAGAACTTCATTAAATTAATCGCCATGAGCTTATCGCCATAATATAAACTCAACCATATACCTATTGAGATGACGAAGAACCGTTCCCATATGTGTTTTGTACCACCATTTGTCCATTTGGCGAATTCCCATAACCATTCTACATTCTGCGTGTGAGTACCAGTTCTATGACAGACTAAATTGTACGTATATGGTTCACAGTTAAATGATTATACCCAGTTTTTTCTAACCTGTTTGATTTAGTGATTTGTAACCACACCGACAATTTGAATAAATAACCTACCTACCTACCTTAAATTATGTTGTTTTTAATTGCCTCCAAAGTGTAGACAGAGTTCTATTGAGAATCTAAATCAAAAAGTCTACTGCATAATCAAGTACCTATTTATGCTATAAATATATTATGGTCGCAAAAGTCAAGGTGGTGGTCATGCTAACCAACAAGTACTCAACGTTTTGAATTTTTTGTACAGTCTTAATTAGGTACCTATTTATATAAAGTACGTGTAACATGCCACATTCTACTAACAATCTAAAATCTTTCTATCTTTTAAAATAATATCATATATTGTGTTTATTTCAGTATTTTACTACATATTTTTTTGGGTGGAGAGTTCATCATACTATTGATTAAAAAAACCTGGGGTATAGCCCCTGTACACCCCCGACTATAATTATTGGAAATATTTGACGTACAAATACAATTTATTAATTATAATAATTACACAATTTACATTTGGTATATATTTTATATCTGTTAAGCGAAAAGAATAGCTGACACACGCACATAATAATGTATCTGTGGAAAAATACTTGTATTAATACATAACATTGTTGGGTCCTATTAATATTATTTTCACAGAATAATAATAATTATTACCTATTTTTATTAGTATATTACCATATGTTTAATAGATGTATCAACACGTCTTTTAGTTTGTGCTTATATCACCAATTATAAAATATTAATAGGTACAGCTGTACCACATAATAGGAACATTCTGCATAATTTTTATTAGGTTTGATTTGAAAATCACAGTAAAAATTATATTTCCTCGGTACTTTCTAGGTGGGGACTTGATTTGAGGGACTTCGGCATAGTTTTACACTGTCCTCCAAGCCCCCCTAATTTGCACCAATAAAGTTGATGCATAATTACATGAACATTTTAACTTAGTTAAATATTATTTGAAATGTAAACATCAATACTTCAGAAAAACATTTTGCATCGGACTATGGTATTAAACATATGTCTAAATTTGCACTTCATCCTCACCTCTGCGAAAAACAACAAGTCGTCAACCATTGTTGTATGTTGTATTATTGTTTGTGATATGTATTAATAATGTACAGTATTATATTATATTATTTTATATGTTTATATTAAATAATATTCATCTGTTAAATTCCTTCTCGAAATAACAATGACTCTATATAATAATTAGGTATACTAGCTAATTATACATATTTGGATTTTGTAGATTTTTGCAGGTAGGTTATACTATAGCCGCTATAGTATGTACGTACCGAAAATCGGCGGGTTGTATTGTCATTTGTTGTCGTAGCTATGGGTGCGACTTTGGTATTGTTACCACACATCGAAATTATTGGCCGACGACACAACGTGAATTTAATGATTTGTTTCTTTTATTTATTTTGTTGTTGCGGTGTTCATTCCGACGGCGTCTGGTTTCTTGAACTCTACATGCTCCGCCGAAGTTTATTATGACTATAATAATGCACATAATATGACGTACACTTAGCTATAATAACAGTTGATACCTAGGTAGGTATATGGTATTTATTCGTGTACGCATAACATTATACTACGCTTGTTATTTGTTAATTATTATTATTGCCATTTACATTGTCTTCCGTTGTAATATTACTATGCAGGTATTATAGATACTCCCAGTGTTTGCCCACCGTATTATATTGTTTTTATTTTTATTATAACAACACTGCACAATACCCACACGGCCACACGGTGCACAGTATGTCGTTCAACTGGAGCGCTAATGCATTATCCGAGCGTGTGAGTTATTCGCACGTACGTGTATTTCTGTGCAGCATCGTCGAACTATGATAATATTGACGTCGTGAACTGAATGATTAAAATTTGTTTATTTGACCTTAATTAAACAAATTTAAAGGTTGATAGACAATCATTTAAAATAATTCCGCAATGGTCCACAATAGTGACTAGGTACTCGAATTTCGGGTGTACCTACAATCTATTTCGGTCGTACGATTTTAACAGAAGAAAAAAAAATATTCTATAGTTTCGTTATATATAGAAAAAAATATTCTCTTGGTAATCATTAAATTATTATCATACATTATGCCTAATATTATATTAATTTTTTTTTAAGATTGCCAAACTTTATTACATTGCAAAAAGGTTATGGCCAGTATGGCTGAATGTGACATAAGTTCCGCCCAAAGCCAGGATAATATTCTGCCGCTTCTATATACTTGGAGATATTTTCAGTAACATTAAAATTGCATTACTCATGTAAATGATGTAATTAAAAGCAATGGATTGTTTTATACTTTTAAACGATTATTGCTTTGTTGGTTTGTTTCGAATAATATAGTTCTATTTAAACTCTAAAGAATATTATATCTTTGGCATATTTAATGTGACTCACACAATCTATAGAAGATAATATTTTATGCATTTTCTTATAATTTTAAAGTCCGATTTTATGATGACGTTTCACACGAATACATTAAAAATTAAAATGTATTAATTTATAAGTCAATAGTTCTTAAAAAATGATTAAGATTTGACTTTTAGTATTTTATATTGAGCGAATTGTTTTTCGGTTGAAAATCTCGTCAAGAGATTAATATGCAATATTTACTTATATTAAATATACGTATAATCTGTGTTTGAAAATAAGGACACCTATTTATAGGTTTGTAATTGCGTTGTTGCAGAAAATGAATAATTTAAAAATATTCACTCACACCAAAATATAATAGTTATATGGGCGATACATTATATTATTATATTGTAGGTATATAAATTATTCCAGGGTGCAATCTGCGTTTATGTTGAATCGAAAATTATACAAAACGGCAAACATGACTCAATCATGTTTCTGTATAGGTATACATATAATATAAGAAGTATAATGTGTATAGTAAAACGTATACGTTTACAAACTATTTAATTATAAACACATAATAATATATTATGTAGGTACGTACAGTTTGAACCTGCAGAGTCGCACATTCATCATCGCCACCTAATAAACTCCGAACTAATTAATATTTAATACACCATCGAGTTGCTTATCGTACCTATACTGAATGTTTCAAAGTGTCCTTACATAGGTCTTACAGCTATCGCTCTCAAGTTGATTCTGTGTATGGAAATAATAATCACAAAGTCTTGTTACTCGGCGTTGATGTCGTTTACGCCATATTTTTTCGCACACACCTCGGCGTTTTTTCCCCAGTGATTTTATAATATTTTGTATAATAATAAAGTTGTTGTTCGAATTAGGATTTATATGATTGCGTGTGACGGCGGTACACGAGTGCACTTGAATTTCGTTGGTCCGTATATTATGTATAGGTAGAATAATATATTGTATTATTATGTTGTACAACCACGAAACCTATTTCAGCGCTCGTTTTTCGAATATTTATATTCGATTGTCACCGTCAGAATATGTGTTTTTGATTTTATTAAAACCATCTTACCTTATATATAGGAGCATGTACCATTATAATATGACGTGTTATAGCCGTGCTCCAGTGCTCAGTTCTATGACTAAGATTTACGTATATATATATTATATCGTCTCTTTTTTCTTATATAGTTATTAGTGTTTTATATACTTAAGTAAAGTAATAAGTAATATTACTTTAACATAGTAAGATAATAATATAACATAGTACTACATGATATATGAATTGAACGTCATGTGAAGTTTGAAAGTCTTACATAATGTCTCTGGCAGTCCGGCACAGTCTGTATTGGTTTATTAGTCGATGCATACAAGTTTCTTATGAGTACGAGTTAATGTTTGTAAAAAATTTGTTATTTCGATTTTTTAAAATTCTATTCATTGGGCGTCGGTATAAAAAGATCCTAAAATCGTCATATCATTATAATACCTATAAGGTTTGTGCATCCAACATGTTGGGTCCAATCGATAGCAACAAATATATCATATTATATGTTATGATCCATATAGGCACGAGCAGTGAGCACAGTGTGTGCAGTATGATGAGGAGCGGTGTGGACGTGTGGTGTAGTTTTGTGCCTCTGAAAACTTCTCTGCTATACTATATGCATCTATATGTGTACAGTACTTATTTGGGTGTCCTAACTGCTAAGTACGTCTACTTACCTCGTCATTGAGTATATCGCTGCAACGAGTAGCATATTAAATTTGAATTTAATGGTAAATCATATTGCATACAATGATAAACGATTCCGGGTATATGAAATTATGAACTGTCTAACTTTTTGTTCACCATAATATTATGGTTACCTAACAATTATATTAACAATAATATTTAAATTTTTACAATTAATGTTCGTTTATTTTAATCACCGATTATCTGAAAAATGTTTACCATTGACTCACCAAGGTACAAACTAGATATAATTTGTTACCAAAAACCGTCCTCGAGGTTGATAATTGGAGTAGTTTTTTTGCTAGAAAAATGATCTTTAGAAATTAAATAAACATACATCATAAAATGAATATATTTATCGCCCAGCTCAGAATCTAAAATATTAAATATAATATATATTTGTATATACATTTTAAACTAAAAAAAGTCGAGAATGACTGCTAAAATTATTCTGTAAATCAAAGGAAAAAATTCTGCGATTACAATATATTATAAGTATATAACATACTGATTTGTTGGTTTGATTTGTTGATAGCACATATAAAAATTATTGCTATATAGTATATGATACAAATCAAAAAATTAATGACATTGTTATTAATTCATATCACGATGGGGGTGCTGGAAACATTATACTACCCCTACAATTTCATTTTTCAATTTCAAATCTTTAGAGCAAAAAAATATTTTTGTTAATGGTATCTGCACAACAACAAATTATTTCATTTGTACTTTTGAAGATTGATCGTCATTACATATTTACATCAGCCGCAATTTAGGTAAATTTCGATATTTTGAACTATGAAACAGGAGACAATAATAATATCATGTAATATGATGTTTCGCGATAAACGTTGACAACACCCCTATGGGCTATAGGTCGTACGTCATAATATATTACTTAGGCATATTATATTACTTGTACAGGTTTGTACCAATAACCAACTGAACCAACCGATTACGAGCGCGCACCCGAATCGTCTGCGGCGGCACACCGACGTGCATCGACCGGTGCCGCGCTCTAACGGCCGTTTTTGGTGGATGGCGGCGCGGGGACCGGCACCGGGTCAGTCCCGCCGACGACGTTATCGGTCCAGCAGTCAGTCGTTGTCTGTTCGGCTAACCGTCGTGTCGTCGTGTCCGCTCTCGCGTCGTCGTCTCGTCCGTTAAGTTATCGACGTGTTTCGTAATAAATAATATAAATAATTATATTATTATAATAAGTGACCCCATACCGCCTCCGCCGGATCGCAACGCATAATATAATCTGTACATTTTCCGATAGTAACAGTCGTCGGTAGCGAAAAAAATTGTGATAATATCGCCCGGTTTCGTCTTTCGGTCGTTTAACGCGGTGAAATAGGATTTTCAAAAAGTTTTATTGTCGACCACCCGCCATCACCTCCGAAAACCATGACCGTTTCCCGCGGATTGCTGGCTCGCGCAGCCGTCGCCCTGTCTCCTGTTCTGCTGCTCCTGCTCCTGTTCCGCGGAACGACCGCGGCGGCGGTACAGGACTTGGTGTTTGCCGACGAGGACTTGATGAAAGCTTCGCCACTCACAGTGGCCCAATGCCGTGCCGGATGTTTGCACAAGGTCAGTGATGTTATATATTGTGATAATAATATTTTTTTCACCTGTATGAGATGACAACTCATTTTCCGGCGCCACCTCCTGCATTTTCTTGATGTACGGTACCTATATCGTCGTAAAAAAGTAAAAATGCAATAAGCTATTTTTTTGCAAATCGGTTAAGAACAACATTATGAAATAATATTATGTTGTTTTAAATAGTGGTAAAGTTTGAACTCTTTGATGGTGGGCTTCCTCAAACGATACGCGATAACCGTCAAGGGTTGTTAACCGTCGAATACGCTTTTGATGGATTGTGTCTCCTAATAACGTTGTGCATGCATATGCACAATTTTTCAGGGAAATTAATAATTATTGCAATTTGGAATGTCATACGATTACTTTAGTTTGCTTATATTCGAATTATTAGGTATGTTGTGTGAGTAAAAAAAATAGAATTAGTATTTTAACTAAAAATTTAGGTGTTGTCGAGACACAATTGCGACAAACGTGTGATAGGAATCTATCTAAATATAGCTTTTACATTTCGATTTTAAATTACGATTTACGATTTCAATGTTGAGGTTGTGTGTCACGGTAATCGGTATTCAGTTGCCGGGTAAAAAGTGTTCTTAAACTTTCAAGGGGGTCATTCGGTGTAATTGCATGTTTGTAATATAATCGTATTTAGCTAGGTCGTATATTAAGTATAACCCTGCAGTATACGAATTAAAAAGTAAATACTTATACTTTATACGATATACCATAAGTTTGCAGCTTTTGAATCATTTGATGGGTAAAATAATAAAGTGTGGTTAACGATAAAAAAAAATCAAGTTAAAAATATATATAGTACCTATATTTTACAGAATTTCAATTTTTAACAAAGCTCTCTATGTTTTAATTGAGATAGAACATCCATTTTTATAGTTTTGAATTTCGTAAGTTCAATTAATATTGGCTTGTATACTGATTTCCGATTAATAGACCACAGAAATCTTGTTTATATTATTGAGTATTGACTGTCAAAATTTGATTTGATTTTTTTATTCGTAAATTTATTGTAATATAAATTATATTATGTAAACATTAATCATATCTGTAAAACGTACATATTGTAATAATTTATATGTTTTTAATATAAGTTTTTTTTTAATCAAAAATTCCAACAGTCTTGCTCAAGAGAATAATCCGACGTAATACTACGATTAGGTATTATTTTCGAATCCTTAATTTTATTCTTGTCGCGTATCGTATTTTAACGTTTCATTCAAACACCTCACAGTAACCACAGGGAACAAAAAAGACATGTCTAATCGATTCACAATAATCACGTATTCGTTCATTATGCATGACAATTTGACTAATTTTCGGTATTTATAAAAAAGTCGTTTTGGACTTAAGATTAGAAGCTTAGTGGGCCCATTTTCATTATTCGTTTGACGTTTTATTAACTCGTAATTGTTTTGGATTATTTAAAATCTGTCTCTATATATTAGGTACTTCGTTACAATACAATAATATTAAATATACTGACGTTAATGATAAAACACGAAATATAGAGTTTTTTTGAACGCATAAAATATACCTATAATACTATTATAATACATTATAGAAACGTCGTAACTATGACTACGTGCATGAACTTTAATATAACATGTGAATAATAATAATTTTTTCCCGCGTGATGACTGCGTTGGCAAATATAAATACAATTAATTGAGCAGCGGTGGCGGAGGTATTTATTCGTTTCACATGATGTTCACACGTTTCTAACAAACCAATGAAAAATTATGCGAGTGAAAAAACGTATTTGGTATTATTAGAATTTTAGATGTGGTATTAACGTACTGTTTTATAAAGTGTCTGTAGTAGGTTGCAGCAGTAGTATAGAAGTAGTACCTATAGTAGTACCTAGTAGTACCTATTAGTACTAAATACTATAACTACTAATAATAGCAATAGTCGCGAGCAAAGATTTTATCTCGCTTTATATATAATATAATTTTTAACACCTATATACAGTGCCTTGTATATAGTTGCATATATAGTATTGCGGTTGGTGTCAGACATAAAAACTGCGTTTAATGACTGTCGGGATTTTAGCTTATTTCGAGGAACGCATATGGCCTCGGATCTTTAATTATCAAAATTCGAACAAGAAACGTTTTGTTTTTTTACCTAACTATGTTACTATACTATATAAGCCAATGTTTGAATCTTGAAAGCTCCCGCTGTAGCGTCTGCTGCGGTACATCTGTTCAGCGAGCATGTAATATAATTATACATTTATAAATGTATTGTCCTGAATTTTAAATTGTTGTATGATATCATTCAATTGCCAATTTCCCAGCACATAATATATTCGTTGAACATAATAATTTTTCATAAATTCGTAATATTATTAGGCCACCCTAAAAGTTCATTAATTATTGTTGTCTGATGATTTGTAGCCTACATATATATATATGTTATAAGTGTAGTTCAACAATCCAACTATAAAAGCCTCATGGTACCAAAATAGCTTTTGTCGCGTTTATGTTAGATACTCAGAACACTTATCATAGTTATTACTTGTAATAGGTAGATCGACGGATTTTTATTTCAGCTAGTGATATAAGTTTCGTTAAAATTAAAAAACGAAACGTTAAGTCTTAATCATCGCGTATAACCTATTTTGTATCGATCCCGTTTTAAACTCTGCAATGAATATGACGTAGGTATATAGACGATTTTCGTGTACTTTAATTATATATATGCATATCATGTACATAATATTACACTCAATCTATGTATATTTTTTTATAATAATCGAATTAATCTTGTTTGTCGGTCGGTCATATGACACTGGTTGGTGACGCGTTTTGAAAAAAAAAAATTAAACTACGACGATGACAAAATCTTGGTTCTCGATCGTCATCATAATAATAATATACTTGTACAGATATATAATGAGATACGCTGCAGGTTCCCGCCCGCTCGTTGCACCCGAGAAAAATTACACTTGCGACTCGTTGGCACCTACGCGTGGGTCCGTAAAATAAAAAGCTTTATCGGTGTATGAGTTTCTCTCTCCCACTATCTCTTTCTATCTTTATCTCTCTCTCGCTCTCTCTCTCTCTCTCTCTTTCTGTCACTTTCCTTCTCTCTTTCTCTGCCACCCACCCGTAATCGTTTGATTTTTCTTCCTCGTCGTTAAAAAGGCCCGTTGCAGGTGCTCGTAATGAATACAATATAATACGACGAGCATAATTAACGCGCTCTACCGCGCATATTCATCTCCAGCCCCGTATTTTACCTGTCGTACCTGTTTGCAAGTATTCCCGTGTGCGTGTGTACTTATCTCGGACGCCCGTCAACCACCCATAATGGATTATATACGGGCGCGATTCACTTCTGAGTCGTTTTGTGGCCACGCGCGTGTCTTATGGATCGTAGTCGTAGTCGGTGACCGGGTATAGGGTATAATAATATAGTGTAATGAATCAATTTACATGCACGATGACGATGGACGCGACCGTTCCGGGATTCTTAGAATACTCTGGAATAACGCCGCTCCTACATGGTTTATTATTATTATTATTATTATTATTATTGTTTTTTTTTCATAATTTTTACGACGCGCAGAGAGAAGATGTCGCGTCGCCCCGAAACCGCCGTACCTATATAATCGACTCTATTGTCATAAAAACTCGGTTAATCATAATATTTTGTTGGTGCTTTATAGTTATAGTTACCTACACATAAATCCACTAAACATCGTACAGTTTTATTTTATTATATTTTGGGAATTTATGTATAGTATTATATCATAATATATTAGTGTGGTTTGAGGCGTTCAACCGTTGATTCAAATTTTTTTCTTCGTATTCGACATGTTGTTTTATTTTACGATATTTATGTAGATATCTTACCTATCATCCATCTAATAAAACCCCAATAGTATACTTTCGTCCACATAAAATATACTCTGTCACAGGATAAATCTATCGCCTATATAATAATAACGTATATATACGTATTGCCTATTTCGTTTACTATATATAGTATATACCTATATTTATTTTGTATATAGAGGAAATTTTTATTTTTAAGTACCCTCACAAATCAAAATATGTGTATAAACAAGTGCTTAAAAAACTGATTGACGTAATAAATAATATACTTTGTCTGTAATCGGGGTTAAAAAGCTTTGGGCGATTTTTGGTATCAATATAAATAAATTATACCGACATAATGTTATCAAAAATTATTCAGAGCTGCCAGAAACTGTGGATTATAATAATATAACGCTCGAGTATGTGAGTGTACATGTTTGGACCCAATAATTTCGTTTTACGAAAAAGAATATCCCAAGGAAACCCACGCCGGCGCAGTATATTACATGTATACGGAATGGATTTTTGTGTGTGGACACTGTTGTAGTAAACGAAGAGTAATAAATCAGTTGGTTTTTTTTTGTCCGTGTGTGCATGTGTTGGGGAAACGTTTTTTTGTTTATTTTTTTTTTACTTTTCCTCTGCGTGCGTCAAAATTTGATTAACGTTTATCGGAGATAATGATACGACGCGGGCGCGGGACGACGAGGGCTCTTGCCAATAAATTACCGTGTACGGCACGCGGACGAAGAGGAAGAGAACGCCGTCGTGGTGTTTTACGATCCGACGACGATTACGCGAGTTTCGGTCGGCCACGCGATATAATGTTTTTCCGATCACCTATAACCCCGCGCTTCAGTGAAAACAGCCGCGACTCGGAGGTCCTCTCGCAGCATCTGGTCGTGCGCACGCGGTATAAACATGTTTATAATAATATTATATATAATATAATACGATATATAAAATATAATAATATGTACGATGTATTTATATATTATACGCCGCGCAAGAAATAATTAAGCGCCCAGCGTCGTCGTATATTATTATTATATTTAGGCCCTGTGGTGCGGGTTATAGCAACGTGCATATTATAATATTATAATACGCTCCGTAAACGGATCGAAAACTACCTATACCTAATGTGTTTACGTAAGGAAAAAACGCGAGATCCCACAGAGAGCGCGACGTCTAGTTCATATTATAATATATAATATACTATAGCTGCTGCAGTCGGATATTCATCGTATTCTATATGAAATCGTCGTTTATCGTACCTATGCGTTTAATTTTCTAGCCAAAATCTGCATAATACATGGGAAGAACGATCGAGATTCTGTAAAACAAACCACTTTTTGTATGTATGATAATTATTTTTCTAAATTATAATATAACTTGAATGCATGTGATCGAGGGAATGCGTCGTTGCTGGACACCGGTTGTAGCCTATTTATATATAGCTATTAATATATATATATTATATATTATACATAAATGTATTATGTTTTAATATTTTAACATTATGTACTTTATTATAAAGGTAACAGTATAGTAGGTACATTTAGCTTTAACAGTCACATTTAATGCTATGGTGACGTTTATCCTGTATTTATAATAAAACGAAGACTATTGCTTATCTCATTTCGGAGTGGTAATTTTTTTTAAGCTAACAGCCCGTGTGTCTTGGTATATTCGTCTTTTACGTTTATTCAAAATCAGCTCTTTTATCCACCTCTATCACGAATGAGGTACACCCAAATCGAGGTGCAACCAGAGTGTATTGTACCTATATAAAATAAAATACATATGCATATACGAGTATAAATATAAATGATAATTTATTTACTAATAAAACCCTAGGGCCCATGACGACCGAATTAGGGGCATATTATAAATATAATATTTATTTTAGTTAAGTTATTATCTGTGGGCACTTTCTATGTGACTTTAACAATTTTATTTTTTTTCGTTTCTCGTGCCATAGCGCCCTTGGATGTCTCGAAATAATTATTGATATGACGTTTTCTCGTCACGTTTCAACTGCTTGCTGCCGTCGTTTGTTTTCCAGGTCGAGTCGATAGGGCCTACGCTGCTGTGATATGGCATAAAACAATAATAATATTATGTAACTCGGTACCCTCAGGCACGTTGTATGAGAACGAATGTCTCTCACCGCGATGCGACCCGCTTCTTCCGGGCCACGCACCTAATCTATGAGGTCTGTCTCTCGTAGTTTCTAGGAAAACCGAAAATTTCAAACGAGGTGGACATTAGTAGTGATGTACCTATAATAAAAATGTACGATGAAGATGCAGGACGGCATACGATGTATTTATATGTATACGCCGCTGCCGCCGAAGCAGCGAGGTGACGACACAGGAGGTACCATACCTATATATACCTAGTAAAACAATCGACAATGATTATTGCGTTATCGTATACGAAGATATAGGTGACGAAGTGAGTATTGCATATTATAATATTATATCATTATTAATTCACCGGCGGCTCGTGGGCTTTGCACGTAGGGTGGTACATACAATTTTTTACGAAAATATGTAGAAGGGTGTTAAAAAAAAATTTATACACATTTAAAAATTAATGTACAGGTACTTTTTTTAACATATAGAATGGTAAAATAAAAGTAATATATATCGGTGATGGCGATTCAACGATTTTTGAGGCACGACAAAAAGAAGTCTGTTGCGCCATTGACTGCAGTGATCCGAAGTGTTATCAGTCTGCAAATTGTCGATGCGCGTAAATAATATTAGTACGGCGGCCGCCCGGTCCATGATGAATTTTTGCTCTGCAAAATGATCAAATCGATAACGGGCAGTGGCACGCTTGTTTCTTGTTTAAGACAAAATACAATTTTTGAATTCTTTGTTGTGTGTACGATAACCAATCATAATTTACACTACCTCGATCTTTACAAATCTAATAATAATTTTGAGTGGTCTACAAGCTTCTTTGCACCATAGCACGAGCCACCACTGCATTTTATTATGTTGGTGTATAATTGTATATTATTTTATACTATGCGGAAAGAATATCACCGAAATTCGAAAAAACTCGTCGTGTATGCGCAATACAATACCTGCTGCAGACAAAATAATGTATAATATAACTTATATTATAACTTCGACGTAACAAGACTTCTCTTACATAGTATACCATATTATATGTGTATAATAATAATAATAATTATTATTATATATTGTGTATAACAATATGATACCATACTGTCCAGGTGTGTGTGAGAGTGGTACCAGCTCGACTGGTATATATATATATACTCTAGTATACATTGTGTTTGCCCGTAAATTGAATTTCGTGTGCTCACGACCAGATATCGCCGTCGGTTCTCGCGCCCGATACCGATCGCAATAATAATAATAATAATAATAATAATAATAATGGTCACCCGGCTCTTGTGTAAACAAACACCGGCAGCCATGTTTCGCCGGCGTCTTTTCTCACTTATCGCGTTCGGATCGCGCTCGAGCGCCGTTGACCTTGCGTTCGTGCACCCATATGCACCACGCACGTCTCCGGTCCATTCGGATCTAAATAATAATAATATTACATCCTCCTTTGGTATACATTTTTCATATATGTATAATGTATATATATATATCACGGGCACCTACGTCCGTTTATATGTATATTATTCGAAAACAGACTTTGTACGTTTCACGATGTTATGCGTTCATAATATAATATTATAATATTATACTGTATTCGACACAATTGTCTGGCGCGACACGTTGGTATATATCGTATATGTGTATACAATGTGTTCCATTCAAACGTGCCTCTTTATATACGTATATACTATATATAACCATCATGTGTACACTACATTATATTATAAATGTGTGTAATATAATAATATATATTACTATTTATACGTCTTATATACAATACACCCGTTATAGGATTTCAGAGAATGTATTAATTATTATTTACGAACTCCGCGGTTCTTATTATATTTTATTCGTATTTGTACAGTGCGTATATGGTATATAAATTATTATACCTCCGTGGGTCGGAGTTACGGTGAGTAGTATAGAGTCATATATTATATTAATTAAGTTTACAGTACAGCAGTTTCGTATACACGTATATAGTGAGCTTTAGGTAGGTAGGTACACCAGATATTATAATGTTTTATGCTTGTCCTATTTCTCGCGTCCGACCAAGTTTTTGCTACGAGTACGTCATCATCGTAATTATTGTTTCGAGAACGAAAAACTTATTGCGACCCCGTTGAAATACATATAAAGGTATATGTTGTGTTGTAATAATACATTTACCTAGCTAGTTTGCGAAAGTATATTATTATGATATTCGACTGTCACCACAAAATACGTGCCCGTCGGTAGGGTTGCTTACGTCAAACTCGTCGTGCCGAAAACTTTTTATATCGTTTCATCACGAAAATCCTATTGCAGCGGTAAACTAAGTGTCGTACCAATGTGGTACCCATATACCATCGTTATACAAACTCGTTGGCCTATAACCGAGTACCTACCTACCTATCTAATATATTTTGAGCACGGCGTGGTTGTCGCTGCTCGCGCGTGTTTCCGAACCGTTTCGGCGGAGAGCTAGCGTAGTAGTATATAATAGTATTGTAATGTTTTGGAAAAATATATATATCGGAATAGTTACCAATATTGGTAGCGCATAAATCATATATGTATTGAACACGTCCGTGATATCGGAGCAGTATACCGATATTGCCAGTATAGTAGGTAGTAATAATAATGGTATATTATATATGTGCGCGTCGCGGAAGAATATTATTATATCGTCTCTGTCGGACAGACGTCGCTCTATCTATAATATCTTTGACGTGCTTCGGACGTGCGCATAATAATATAATAATATATAGGTATACCACGGTATTACAGTTCGTCGTTCATGTATGTATATATAGGTTCATATGTATTTAGGTACCCGTATAGATATTCGTGTAGGAATCGCGTTTATGATCCACGGCACGGATTTTGACTCTTAATCATTCTCGTTACAGCAGCAATTCCCGCAACGGCTATATACCGTGTATAATATGGCTTATATCGTGTACCTCGACGGCAGGCAGCTGCTGCACATTAAATATGTGTACGTTTTGAAATGGTAGGTAGCATTAAAAATAAAATAAAAAATAAAAAAAAACGAATCTTGGCCGGCAGAGGTTATAGGCTATGATAATGGCGGCAGCAGTCCGATTTGTCTTGGTCTGACAGTTGCCCTCCCGTGTGTGTATATAATATAACTATAACGCGCGCGCATCTACATAAATGAGTTATGTGTGCGCTCGTCGTGTGTGTTATATTGCTCAAATATTTCTTCTTAACCCTATCACCGAGGAACTCGCTTTCCGTCAAATTTCGTCTCAGGAAATCCAAAACGTGATCGTTCTTCCGCAAAACATATTATAGGTAGTAGGTACCTATATCCTATACTATATTATATGCACATCCTACGCATATAATATTACACCAAGAGTGATGTATACGTGGTATAATGTGTGGTTATGCGTGGTATACGCGGTATACGCAGTGTAATACTGTAACCACGTATAATGTCAAATCCATGTATGAGAGCACGATAAAGTTTTGTAAGTAAACAATAATAATTAATAGATATATCTGGTACTGGTACACATAGTATTATATAAGTATACGCCTCTTTACACATTCGGGAAAACAAACTGCGCAGTTCGGCGATACATTTATATATGTACATATTATATAGTCGCTGCAGTTCTCCTTTCATCGACACGGGGATGGTATACCCTACAAGTACCCATAACAGTCCTATATATTGTTACGGCTTCCTTCTGTTGCGCGGTCCAACCAGCCTTACCGGGGGGGGGGGGGGGGAATTCCGTGGAGCGCAGCCGCAGCCTTAGGGTTTGCCGGAAAATTTACATTTCGCACAAAGTATATATAATATGTATAGTACGTATGTACGTGTCTGCCGTGGAAGAATCCTTTTGTGCGCGGTGGTTGTCAAGTGATGCGAAATATTCAAAGGTAAAAAAGGGCGGTGGCCAGACGTCTGCGGACGACACGATCTGCGGCAGCCCCACTAACCCACCTTCCACCTCACACAGCACCCACTCCCTTCATCCTGTGGCGACCTTTTAATGCGGTCGGGCGAGTACATTATTATGTTTACCTCGCTGCTACAATATATGTATATGTATGCACAACGATAATATTATTTATGAGTTTTCGATTTTCCCGAAACGTTTAGGCGCACATTGTACACCTATATAATTTATTTTATATTATATATATATATATATATATAATATGTATACGCTTTTTATTGTAATTTCTGTTCCTTCGAAATCCGTTTATTACTAAACAATGGCGCCTCGGCGTGTATAATGGTTTACATATTGTTTTTGAACGCGCCGCGTACCGCCGGATTCGTTGTTTTTATATTATTTTTACATTTCATATACATATCCAACAATGACAAACAATAAAATGATAGTTTTCTACGAGCGCGCGAGCGGCTGAATTGGTTTCAACTATGACCCGCATTGTGTTCTCCCCCACCCCCGCACCCACATCTCACCCACGCCGTCCAAACAAAATATACATCATCTTTTTTCTTTTCTTTTTTTTTTTTTGTAATTAGATCTCGTACAGACTATCTCGTATTCCGTACACTCGTACAGGATCCTCGGGGACTCCTCTACCTACCTTTTGTCCTGTCACGAGCAAAAAGGTCCATTGTTTCCGTTTTTCTTATTTCTTCTCTCCCATAAAGGAGTATTATCACTCCATCGGTCGTCGTCGTCGTCGTCGTTGCCGATTGTCATCTATTTATAAATGTATATATATATATATATATACATATACTATTGTGTCGTACAAGATTCTCGCCCCCCTTCCCAACTCTACCCATGCTAGTGCCCAATGAAGCCGCTGCCGCCGTGTGTAAGAGTAAAACGTCTTTCCTCTTATATTATTATACCGACGACTAGGTCAGAGTCAGATTTCAAGAGCTAATCGCGACGTAAATGCGCCGTCAACGTGGTCGTATAATAACATTATATGTAGGACGCGCTTATTTGTTCTCCTCGTCGTAACAGGTAATACTATACGTATCGGGGGTGACGCTGCAGCGTTGTGTCCATAATATATTTTTAAATCAATTTTTTTATGGTTGGAGGAGAGAACTCTCACCAAATATGGCGTTTCCAAAATGGTTTCTACGAATACCCCCTCTGTAGCATCAGGTTAACGATTAGTACAACTACGTACACCCCTATCACGTTACACATATACATATATTGGTAAGCGTATGTAAGCGGGGGGGGGGGGGGGGGTCGTCGCACGGGAGTGTGTGCTGCAAGTGTCTCTTATCATGGATTTTTCAACTTTTTCGTTCGTCGACTGCAGTTGCACGAATGTCATTATTCCCTCCAAAGAAATCACGTCTATGTTTTTTGACTTGTACTACTTGTCGATTATAATTCCGAATGGAAAAACAATACCACAACAAGTAAATAGGTATGGAATATTATATTCTATACACTGTATAATACACACATTACTGAACATTATACAATATTCATAGGTACCAAAGCGTAGAGTGTAGGTTAGGTTAGGTTAGGTTCGAGTATATAACATGCTATAATTCCTTTTATATTTTTTTTATAATTTCGCACACAGACAAAAGGTATTAATTTTAGATTATCCTCCCAGTAACGTGAAATCGTTTATAACAGTTGTATAAAAACGATTGTCTAGAAAATAACGAAGCGCTGTATACGTTATATACCTGTAAATGTATATTATAGATCCCTAATATACATTCTACATTTCTACTTATATATGTTTGTATATAATAATACGCAGTGTGCGCATTTGTCAATGGGCACGCATATTGACAGCTGACCCTCGTAATTATATATTATACTTGTAGACGCCTCCTGGGTACGAAACGGCGTGTGTGGTGGGGAGGAGAAAAATAAAAAGGTTCACCAGACTCTGTATAATTTATATTATAGGTACATGGTGTACAATAATCGCGGTAAAAAGGGTTACCCGAATGCGTTATCGCCGACGACCAGATGGATTTCTCGTAATTATTATTATTCAACCGCCGCCGCCGCCGCCGCAGTTGTAGAATGGTAGCAAATTGTGTTCATTATATAATAATATGTAGGTCCTATATTATTAAATATTATATTGCACGAGAGACTCACGACTGGCTGTATACGTATATGTATATGACGATGTCTCGTTATGTGCGTATTGAATTTTGGGACGAAACACACGCGATCAAACGATCGTTGTTATATTATTTACGGGTTGTTTGAAAATTCGTTTTTCTCAAATAGGTGTACACAGATGGGTGTACATTATAATCCACGGTTAGGTACAATACACGTCGCATATATATTATAATATGTGATAGGTACGTGCGTTTATAATGTTAAACTGAGGTGGTGGTGGTGGTGGTTGCGGTTATTGTGCGCCGAGTGTATAACATTATACATCCCTAAAGGGCTAAAACGTCGGTCTAGAAACTGTGTGCGCGCTTACATTGAGCCCGGAGCGACTATAGAAACACCGCCGAACCGGGACGGGACATGCATATGCTGTATTATATAATATATATATATATTATATATAGATACAAGTCGTCTGCGCATAATATTATGTATAATATCATATTATACTACGATGGCGAAGAAACAAACATTTGCTGTTTATTGTTTTGTCTTGGCGTCAAAAATTCAGCCCCGGGTGACAGACGTGACCGGAAAATGAAAAAAATACGATATTATAATAATAACATCTATTTCCGCGAGTAGAGAATTCAAAGTGAACACACAATGACGAGTCTGTGCATATAATGATAATATATTTAAATAGGTACTATATATGTATTATAGCTGTATACCCACTTTTTTAATTATGTGACATTTTTTTCGGCAATCAATATTTGCACGCGCTAACAAGATCGTCTGGAAAACTTGTAGAGAAGAATATCAATTTTTTCATAGATGTTTTTGACTTAAACCGATCTTTATTTTTATTATAGGACCTACTGTTGCTGCAGCTTTTGCTGTTAAAAATAATCTGTTAGAGGTCCTCTTTATATTCAATCCCCGTGTTAGGTAAATATTGTACAAAAATATTTAATATCTTATTTCCACGAGTATCACGGAGGTTGTATAATACCAGATATATAACTGCAGTTGTCTTTGCGCTTTCAATATACAAATATTAAAGATTAATATAGTATTTTATTGAAAATAATCGCGAGAGTATTTATTATGGTATATGATAATATGTCAGTACTCGATGACCGTCCACTTACACTATATATTTATTAAATAATATTATAGGTGTTAAGAGTACATTGTACAATAATATTTGATTATTATGTACCTATGTAAAATGTATAATATACGGCCGCCGTTATATGATAAAAATATTTGAAATTCGATCCGTATACAGTCCGAGACGGGATCGGATCCGGGCCGACTCGTCGAACGCGGTTATTTTTCTCTCTCGACATACTGACATCAATGTGTATACTCATACGTCATCTTAAATTATAATATACATATTATACTATTTGTATTGTAATGTACACGTTTAATTTGACTCGTTATCTACGGTATCATAGATAAGTATGTGTCGCGCGTGCGTACCTATAAACAATGATTACAAAGCTTTCGCAGAAATTGGTTTTAACTTTTTTTGAAAAGTACCGCATATCCCTTTGAACGCGAAGACTCTGTAAAACATAAAAAAAAAATTGAATTGTGTTGAGCTGTTAACACTCGTTATTTCAATAAGTTCTTAATTTTTGAAAATATTTTTTACATAACTTTCAATCTACATTTTTAATTTTATAATATAAAACATAATAGTTAATATTATGATACTTTTCGGTGTATTGAAAATTGAAATACTTGGCAAATGTTGAGCGTGTAGTTTGTAGTTATAACTACATTATTAGATTTTAGATGAGCAGCACAGATATAGTTTTATTCAGAAAAGTAAATAATTTTAAAAATAATAACGATAACAATTATTTTTTGTTTTCAAAAATTTTGTTCTACAATCACATAATATATTCATTCAGCATTGAAGGCCATCGTGCATATTGTTGTGACTCGTTTATAGAAAATAAGCATACTCGATCATTATGTTTTGTTATAAAACAATCGCACAACGATATCCATTTTGACGACTTTTATCTATTTAATATTACGACGATATTTTTTTTATGATTTTCTTTGTTTACTTACTGTTTGAAGACACGATATGAATGCGGCATAAATGGTGCGGTGCCGCGTAGTTTGAAGTGACGGCGGCGTTCAGCACACCGCATCACGTATGACATGTCGTCATATGCCGTCCCGCATTTTTTATCGTATATTATAGCTACGTCACACTAACGGCCACGTTGACCGCATCGTTTGAAATTTTCGGTTTTCATTTGAAAACTCCTTGAACCTAGGTCAGGTGCGTGGCGGTGGCGAGTAGCATCGGAACGATGAGCGACGTTCGTTCTCGTTCGACCCTACTGCGGGTACTGAATTACGTGTTTCACGCCGAATAGGTCCGTCGTACACGTCCACGTCTATTATCGACCCTGGCCGGGAAAACAAACGGACGACACGTTGGCAGGCGGTTGAAACGTATAACGAAAAGAAATGTCACAACAATTACGAATCATCCCAGGGCGGTGGTATGGAAAATAAAAAATACGGAAAAGTCACATCGATAGTGTAAATTATATAATATTATATTTTGTTGGTGTAGTGTATAGTTTTCACAAGTAGATCGTTTCATCGTAGAACATTATACGATTTCGCTTAGATAGACAGGCACGCGGGTGCGGACGTATGTTTCTCTAGCCCCCCTCCCCACATTGTGTTTTTGAAATTTTTTTGGGCCGATGTGTTGGACCGACTTTGCACGACTTTGTACGATAAGAACCACATTTTGTGAATTTTGCGATTCACTTAAAGCATTACTCGTATAGAGACATTAATGTCGTGCTGCAGAGGGAAGTTCCATGTCAATATTGTTCGTATACTGAAAGTGTTGATTGCGGAGAGTATACTACAAAATTTTAGTTATTGTGAATTGATTGGTTTTGCACCACGATGCGCGTATCGAGTAATAACCGATGATTCTACCGACGACGCACTGGCACGATTTTTGTATTTTTTCCTCCCTGCATCGTCCCTGTACGCGTTCATGACTTTCGAAATATATGTTTAATAATACTTCCGTTTTTTTTTATTCATCCCATTTTTTTGCCGTAAGTGCATAATATATATACCTACCAGTCCTCGTTCCACGCATGCACTGCACCGTAAAAAAAACCGCGGTCGTCCTGGTTCTCTGCTATTACGATTCCCCCCCGGGCAACCTTATTCCCGATATTCAATACGCATTACGGTAAAACGTATATTATCCTATCATTTGGTTTTATATTATATAACTGAGAGCGCGCACACGCCAGAAATATTACAATATAAAAGCAATTTGTTGACAAAATACTGCAGTTTTTTCCGGCGATATTATTTTATACACGGGTCGTAAAACACAAAACGTAACAGGTTTATAAATATTCGTATACTATATCGGATTTTTCGGATTGTTATTATCCAGCTCACCCGATAAAGACAATAAAAAAAAAAAATAAGTAAATAAAAAAACTAACACGTTATATATTATAATATATATATAATATACGTTCTATTCAATATGCGCATACATTGAAGCGGCGGCGGGTACATTTATAGTGGTCATCGTATATCCAATATGTAAATACATTATATTGTAGGTTTATATTATATATTAAAAACGTGTAACGCACAACAATAATATTGTTTATCGAGTAGTTCGGAAGAAAGTCTTGAAAAAAAGTAACAGGATAGTTTTATTTCTCGTACGAAATGGCTTTTATTCGTCTCGTCGAGTGTGTAAGTACAAGATAAAAAAAAATCTTAAAACGTGTAAAATAAAAACACACCACTTGATTGTTTAACGAACCCTGCTGTCAGACGCGTTAATAGATTTTCGACGTTTTAAACGTCGTCGTATCGTGTTCGGCCAGTCTGGCCAATAAACGGTGACACATTAAATAAGTACCCTTAACCGCGTATCTCGAAGTCGATGTGATAATTCGTCGTCGTCGTCGATATCTTCGCACCGCTGCACCCTAGCTCGTTTGACATCTCGTATACAAAATAACACATAAAAACGTCTGCGTCGATGGCATACACACGATATTTTATATTGTATATATATAGATGAGCAGAGAAACCTTTTTTCGGTCCTACTCGTCGGATTCGTATCGCGTCGCCTACATATTATAGTAATATATTATTATATATATTATATGTTTATATTTGTGTGTGTGAGTGTGTAAAGACGACCCCTGTAAACTGTCAAGTGTACGCTGGAACTCTGTTTTTGTACATTATATATATATACTTACATATTTGTCTAAATCGTTTTTATTTTTATTTAAAAGCCACCAGCCGATCGGGTCGGCGTGCAGTGTACGTACGTTTGTATATATCCGTCGGTCTCTCTCTTTCTCTCTCCACGGCGTGCGAGCAGTCGTATAATGCGATTGCCTTGTCTCGAGAATTAGCCAACGCCGAGAAATTCAATATTTCATTTAACAACCGACGACGGCGACGCCAGTGTCATCGTCTTCGTCGTCGTCGTTGTAGTAGTCGTTTGGCGGCGGGACGATAGATTAAAAGACCGGATAACGTGCGCGACACTGCCGGACAGAGAGAGGTTAATTGCGGTGCTGTGTACGAGGGCGAGGGTCTGAGCGGTGACGGGTGGTGGTGCCGAGGGACGTAGTTTTATGAGACTTATAAAAAAATAATAATAACGTAAAATTATTCTCGGACGAAGGGACGTATACATATATCGTATATATTTATCAAATTATATTATAGTATAAGCGATATATTGTGTAAGTATAAACCAGTATCGTGCTCGGTGGTCGGTGGAAGAAGGAGGGGGATGAAGTCCGAGAGGCGATCCCCGACGTCTGAATGATTGATTCGTATATAATATTACGGCATTCCTCCCCCCGAGGGAGGGAGACGATGCAATCATCTTATACCATCACCTCGTATATATATACGAGCGCGTTTTATTCCTCTTCGGCGGAGTTTCGTGTCACTGCATAAACGAAATATTTTCGTCGACGCTGAGTTTTCGTTCGTCTTTTCGGCCGGCGACGTTATATGTTTTCTCATCAAAGCCATTCGTTTTTTACTACGCGATTTCTTGACCCTTTTTTCGTTTCGAATTTCGTCCATATTATTTAATACGCGATAGCTGACGACCACCGCCCCGGTGATCCGGCAACCCGTTGACAATCGGCGGCGGTGCGCGTAGACCGGTTTGCGTTTCGTGGGCGGGAGGCGAATAATAATCCGGGGGAAATGAGAAAAACGACCTATTTACCGCGGCGGTGGCAGGGGGGCGGCTCGTATAGAATATTAAGATTAGTTTTTATATAATAATATTATATTATAATGAACGCTCGGCGAACAATGAGGTTAAAACTACTACTTATGCATATTATTATAATATTATAGGTGCCTATAGTGTACAGCGTGTATATAATATAATACACGGGACGAGATTCCTGCTCGGAGATAAGACGGTTTTATTTGACGTGTAATTATCGTTGTTATATAAATATATCGTCGTCGTCGCAGTCGTATAGTCGTCGGCCTGTGCAGCGGCGAGTACCACCTATTTACGTATAATATAATATATATATATATGGCTAGTACGAATAGTACGACCTACGCCCTCCCCGCAATGCCGTCGGATCGGATTTATTATGTTGCCGCCACGGAGACAATATGTCATAAAATTACTTCATTAATTGGCGGCGTACAGTAGGCTGTAATACCCATTATAAATTTTATTTCATTACATTACATTATATATAGGTACACTCGTACCATTTGTATACACAATAATAATATGTGTGCGACGAAATCGCACCCGACGATCTATCCGTCGGACCGTTCTCCGCCGCCGGTCGCATTATATTAGGTATACGATTTTGTTGTCCGCTGCCTGCGATAACATAATTGTTAGTCGTGTCCACGCGAATGTCGTAACATACCGTTCGTCCGTCAGGGCGAGTTAACGGCGATTTTTTTAAATTATCAGCCCCTGCAGACTTGGGGTTTCATTTAAATGACTATACGAGGGACTTAACAAGCCGAGTTCAAGATGCTGTGCGTCGTCTGTCGTGGGTCATGTCCAAAAGTTGAGCTTCGTCCAACTATATCTATATGTAGACGTTTCTCTGTAGATCGTGGTTATTAGTGGACTGCGCGATTTTAAAAGACAATCAAAACGCGATAAAGGAAACAAGACACGACCGACGGAGATTTAGCGCTGAACCAGCGACTACCTATATATAGTCAATAAAGTTTTATAAGTGATAAACGTATTTCATCGTCTTACTCGTCGCTCATTTAAAACCACAAACGCGGTATTGGAATACTTCGATTTGGAAGGTGTTCGCTCGAGATCGTAAACATTATACGGTGTGGTCCACCTACAAGTACCGTTTGACAGTTCTTCCTCGCACCTTAAACGTCCAAGAAAAAAAAAACACCTCAGCGGCTCACGCTGTATGTCAGCCTTGCAGTGTCTGTGCCGCATATGACGTGGGACGTGGACTCCGTTTATTTGACAAGCGTCTCATTCACGCAGTGTGATTCGTCGTATCGAAGACCCGTCGTACCGTTAATTTTTTTCCAACAAATTATTACGTCGAATGTTTATGTACAATATATTATATTAATATTTCCGTGCCGCGACGACTCGAATACATACGCGATATCCGATTTCTCGGCTTTTCTTTCGGCGGTATGTATAGGTACACGGTTTAATCCGACACGCTCCGTCGTTTCGACGTGCGCCTAAAACGCAAGATCGCAGTAACCCGATTTTTTTGAAACGTCCAAATATTTACGTCGATTCCGGTTTGCGTCGAGACGTCTCTTTTAGCCTAACCTAGGTATATATAGGTGTATTGTATATCGCGTATCGTTTTTTTTCTTAAGTATTATTTTATTTTACTTTTTTTTAATCGACTCCTCAAACTCTCGGGAAATACACACATCGCCTATGTTGAGTATATACTTTTTACATAGTATATCTCGTCTGAATCTCACAAAATATTACCATCGGGAATAATAATATATTTTATTATACTCCGCGGTTTTACGATGGCGCGCGTCGTCGCACACGTTGATTTTTACGACGCTCAGACGATTTACTCGTATATAACTAACATTATTGTGGGGGATCGATGAAGACGATATGTTGATCGCCAATTCGTATACGTCTAGTACAATTATATTTATCTGGTTTTTAATTACCAGAATGCGGCGTGAAAATCGACGCCTTTCGAACCGTAAAAAATAACTATACGCGCATAAAAAAACCATTGCCGTCAGAGGGTGATCGTACTTCGACGAAGACACTAATTAAAAAAAAAAAAAAGAATAAGTAAATAAACGAGTTATTGTTTTTTCGTTTACTTGGAAGTGTGTGTGAGTGTGTGTTTATCGAGGAAATATTGTACCCACATAAAACCAGATTCGATCGTATTATTATTATTATTATTATTCAAATAGTCATAAGTGTGTGGTCACTGGTCACTCAATAAAAAAAAATCAACCGTTTAATGGTTTATACGGCGGGGCTACTGCGACGAAGACGACAACGGATATACGACCACCGCGAGCGTGTATTTGGTCGTCTCGAGGGATTCCTAAAATGCGGCCGCATCGATCTGTTCCGTTCAGAAAACCGCAGTCGTTTCGGTGTTTTTTTTTTCGGTTTTATTTCCGTTGTATTACAATATATACGTGCAATATAATATACTATCGAACTATACACACACACATACACACTCTAGTTCGGGTTTAACGGAAAATATAAATCCTTGCCCGGAACGTCGTCGTAGACTAGTCTAAACGAATAAAAAAAAAATGGCCAATTATAATAAATATATAGGATTACGTTACAATGCAAATATGATATTACTATCATAATATATTATGTCGGACCGTAATGATAGCCACGTATAGTTTCCGCTATTGTAATTAAAAATACGTGTGGGTTACCTGCAGAGCGTGTGTAACGATGTGAAATCTGACGCTCGGCGGTGTGTGTCCATATAAATAATGCGATAATCATAATAATATATAACGTGTTTGGACTCGTTTTTCGATAAGATTCCCCCAATTATCGAAAGCGTATTAGCCGTTAAAACGTACCTACCAATATAACATGATATGGTAAATACTAAATATTATAATATTATGCTAGTTTTATTATATTATTATTATATTATGGCCGCACGTGTGTAAAGTGTACGTTACGATCTTACGGTTCTCCGTGCGGCTCGGTGGTTCCCCTCGAAGTCGGCGGCGGCAACAGCCCCGCTAAACGCAAAAAAAAAGATTTATCCAAAAACCATTACAATAATATATGTTGTACTAAATAGTACTATCGGCAACGGTGGTAACCGACGATGATGACTGTACGACGACGATCGTATAATGAGTAATCGTTTTTTACGGACGGACGGGGGTGTTGATGTAGGCGGTTGCCGGGTTTGTACGTGGCGCGGGGGACGGGGAAGAAAAGTCACGAATCATTCCGATATTATATTATTATTCTTTAAATATACACGGCCCCGGGGCGGATAGGCGAATATTCATTAATGCTAGCGCGCGGGCTAATGCGGCATGTACAATAAATCTATTAAACCGACCGACCGACGACTATAATATTATATTAATACAACGATGATAAACAAACATTGGAAAATATAATAATGTTAAAAAGCTAATTAAAGACAAACCCGAGGTTTCGTGTACCGTGTGCGATTATCGGCTGCAAGTGCGTCCCAAAATTCGGTCGTCGAGAACGTTGTTAATAATTAGTTAGCTATTACTTATCAAATGCATAATAGAGTGTACCATATTGTACTTTAATATACTGTATTAATATTACCCATGGCCGTGGTGGCTTGGATACGAATTCATTATCATTTAATCGAACGAGTTCGCGATGCTCATCACGCCACTTCGCCGATCTCCAGTTCCGAATAGAGTTTTTATTTTATATTTATTTAATAATCCCGGCGAATACTATCTGTCCAATATATCATACCCAAGGTTAGGTGTTTGAAAAATCTATGGGTACCTACTTATTATAATATTATTCGAATAAGTACCTGTGTAAGTTCTTTGTACCTGTTGGTCGGCAAGTCAATAATATTAGCTTTGACTCGTCCGATCAAAAAACACAACACACACTAGGTATAAAGGTACAATAATTACTGTACGCAGCAACAATTTGTATACATTATGCAATGCCGAGTGGCGATATAATAATATACTGTATGGATTTCCAGTCACGCTTCATGCGACTGAAAAACGTAAAATCTCGTGTCGCAAAAAATGAAGACCGTTCTTCCTTTCAGTTTGTCGTCGTCTCGCGTTCAACGTATAATTTATTAATTTTTTTTAAACATTATTATTAGTAACATATATCTGCAATCATCCCGGCGGACGGTGGAATACTACACCACATATATATTATTATATACACGCACATACAGAGGAATCCGTTGTTTCTCCTTCACTTCCGTTCGTCTCCGCACTCTGCAGCCTTCGCCCCACCACCATACTTCTTCCGTCCCTTTCGCGCCCATCCCTTCCGCCGGGATATTATTCACGGCGAGATCCGAGCCACGAGTATCGTGAAGCGGCGAAGTGGAGGTGCACATAAATCCCGAGTCCATTTGCTCTATAGCCATAAAAACGACATCGTAGATCTCTCCCACCCTCGATTCTACTTCTACAAGCACGCACACAAACACACACCGACACACACACACGCGCACACACTGTTACTATATACCTATATAGTGTTCGCGCAAGCACTCGTGGATTCGGTCTATATAGATATATATATATATTAAACAGCCCTAGTTTGTTGTTTTCGCTATACTGGAACTCGCACGAACGCACAACCACGTACCCACCCATAAACCACGTCTGCGGCTGTAGGTAATAATAATATATATATACCTACATGAGATACGTAGCTAAACGTCAACACGGAAAATTGTCTATTCGAGGGTTTCTGTGGGTTGCGAGATCAGCAGCAGGCTTATTCGGTTACTCTTGATCACTATAAAACGACGATTTCTTGATCACTATAAAACGACGATTTTCGAAAAAGTCTAATCGATTTCACCCATCTGAAATAATAGACATTATAAAGAATTGCTAGTTGCACTTAAATACGTTTTCGACGACCCGTAAAAATAATTATTTCGTCGACCTTTTATAACATATTATTAATGTGTTGACGGGTGGGGGTTTTTTTTAATCGACATCCAGGTATTCCATATACTTAAGACCTACCTACGGGGTCGACGCCGTCGATATGTGCATTATAAAAATATGGCATTCAACTTTATACAATCGACTGAATAATAGTTTAAATTGCCATGCATGAAGAATAATGTAAAAGTGTCGTGTTTTCCTTTCAGCAGATCGTTAAAATGTAGACCTCCGGTGTTTTGATCGAAATTTGAGAAATGTTATGCTTTTCGCGGGTACATGTTATTAGGTGTACAATATAATACGATGTGTGTGATATTAATTCTATAAGCTGAAACTTTAGGTACCTAAATCGATATGTTGAAAACTTCATACAATATATGATGCTTAATATAGATCGTAAATGTCGTATAATCATAACGGTGAGCACAGCTCGCAAATCAATTTAAACGGCTATGGCGTAATTGAAAAGCACCGTTGACCTTTGTTCGCCCGCCGGGGCACTAAATCGGCGAGTAAACATAATATAGGTGTAATATATGTATACATATACATGTATGTATATAACAATATTATATGCGTGGAACCTCTTTTATGACGTGTTAATGCCGTCGACGAATCGTCGGAATCTCGTTTGGCTATAATTATACTACGTACAATATAGGTACACTTTGCACACGTTGTACGATTATTATTATTATCATTATTATTATACGGTATGTCTGTACTTACATATTACTATAATAATAGTGTGGAATATTATATTATATTCGACGAGTTCACAGACATTAAAAGATTTAGAATCGTTTTTATAATATCATTGTTATAGCATCTTATGTGCAATGTACATACATGTATACGAAAAGTCCAACAACTACAAATGAAGTCGTTTTGTCGGAGAAACGCAATAAATAAAGGTGGGTAAATATTTAAAACCTGCGCGCGCGGCATCGGCTCGTCTGAGGCAGCGGCGGTCAGTGGTGTATGCATCAGCAGCAGTCAGCGTACATGGGCGGAAGTTATGAGTATTTTCGTTTTTTTTTTTTTATTATTTGTTTACGACTTGACGGTTTTGTATTTATATGCTATCGACGGCGGCGGTGGTGGCGGCGGTGGTGGCGGTGGCTGTGGCGGCGGTGGCGGCGAGGAGGACAGAATGGAAATAAAAACTCGTAACCTCGGGGGGTGGGCAAATGAAAATAAATTAAACGATAATTAATTTCGGTTGTGTGTCTCTGTCTCTCTCGCGCGCGCACTCTCTCGTTACACACGAAATCCGTGTGACGAGTTAATAAAAACATAAAACGAATAATAATATTACTCTCCCATTCACGTTTCGGTGTGAAGGAATGTTGAACCGTTGTCGTGTGTATATATAATATTAAATACAAACGTCTAAAGAATTATATTAGGTGTATTATATTATATGTCTTATACCTATAAATACGCTTATTACGAAGACGGTGTGCACACGGTTGCAGCGACCCCGTCGACAATGTATCGTTTTTAATACGGTCCCCGTCGACCAGCATCGGTGGCCATAAAAAACCGTCTGACTCTCGTCTGAAATGCCATCTACTCCTCGGCTGAAGGTGATATTTCACAGTATATATATTTTCTAATTCTACTCTTATCTCGCGTTTACAACACTCTAATAATTATCATTATAACACGTCGTGTACATCCGTTCAATGGTACCTATGTACATAATATGGGTTTTAATTCCCAGGTATTAAAATATTACGCTTAGCTGTGGCGGTCGTTATCGCCCCGGTCGGCGTGTCGGTCGCACAACCCGTGGAAAGGGGTTAAACGCTAAGAACTCACGAACGCGGCGGCGGTGTAAAATATATTGTTTTGTGTGCCTGTAATTTATACATTTATACACCTAAACTGATTCCGTAAAATTCGTAATGCCCACGTACGCGTCGACGTAATAATAATATATTGTTCCAAGTTAAAATATAGTGTTTGGATAAGTGCGGCAGCTTGACGTGTCGTATATTACAATATTATCCGATAAACGTAGTGTTGTTTTCGTTTGTATAATATACAATGTGTATGATGGAAGGGTGCGCATCCTTAAATTTTTTTAACCGACATTACAGATATTAGACAACATATTATATATTTATACATATACATGTACTGTAATCTGCAGTTATAGAGCTCGGGATTAAAAATTAAGTATTTTCCAGCCACACCGTTTTCGAAAAATGTGTAGGCATACTTATTAGGCATACGTTTCTCTGCAAACAACATATCTTATCATGGCTCATCATAGGTACCTCAACAAATAAATGACATTTGAGGTTCTTAATATACATGTATAAAATGCATTTTAAAATTAAAGTGACAGATGAGGGGGGTGGACACACACAGAATAATCTAAATAGTATTCATACTATACCTATACATTTTTAAACTACTATGTTAACTAATATATGCCTATTATAATGGTACAAACCACTTTGTGTGTGTGCATCTTCTCATAAATTTTCTGGTCTCTTTCGAGCGATGGAAAATATTGACAGGAAAAATCCTCTGCCGAATACTGGACCCGATTTTACTTATACACACGTTATGTATGTACTGAAGCACCGCTTGCCTACACGTGAAAACGCCGCTGAGCAGTATATACCAGTTTTGTCGAGACGTTGGCCTCGAGCCGGTTAAGGAAAAAAAACTATTCACATAAATAATGCGAGCGATCTACTACATTGTACATTATATACGTAGGTTAGACGCTAAGTTACTATATAATATAATATTATAATATATCATAGTCGAACGGGGGTAATTCAGAAACAATAAAAACGTGTATAATTTGTACATATACAGGTATATACACCGTAATAATTATTGTTCGATATATACTATTATAATATACTCTCTTTCGAAAACTGTTCGGGGGTATAAATTATATTATGATAGTATTATTATTATTAGTAGTATGTGTTTGTTTCGATAGAAAAACGTTTCGTAATTCGTATATAGAAGTGGATCGTTAAAAAATAGGACGCGCGCAGTTTCGATCGTCCGACCGACCGACGTTCCATAATAACATAATAACTTCTCGTAACTACATATATATATATATGCGTATAATATTGTAAATTATAACGATTAATAATATTTTTCTTTTCGTATTATTATTACAATCGAATATTACGCTCTTGATTTTTTTTCTTCTACAGTTCACAATATATTTTTGAAATTATTTATTATTATTATTACCTTTCTCGCCGTCGTCGTTTATACAAAATTATACTTAAGTGCGGTCACAGATTGTCAGGACTTGGGGGCTGCAGCTGGTACGGCGACGGCGGTATATATAATAATACATATTATTATAATCATATTGCATTGTTCTAATTGAATGCTAGGTCATATATATTATAATATTGTTATTATGGTCTCACCATCGTTTCGAGTAGGCCGGGCCGATAAAATATGTTATAGGTACCTACGTGTATATAATTTCTATTTTTTTTTCTTTGGTTTTAAAAGCTTTGCGCGCGTAGTCGTTAAGGCGGATATATTAAAAACGCGACGGCGGAAAGGGCTCTCACTAATTGAAAGACAACGTAATAACACGTCTACAGCTGCTGCAGCCCCACACACAGTCGAACGGGGAAAAATGTGTGCGTTAAACTGTCAATCTTTTTGGGGTCGGATAACAGTCATTACGACGATGACGACTAAGGAAGGGTCTGTTTTTAACCGCGCCTCCGGGTTTTTATTTCGAAGTATATATAACGTACCTACTAAGGATTCGAAATTTCGTTATTACTGTCCCATTGCAAATCTTTTATTGAGTAAATAAAACACTCGCTATGTACCTAAGAATATATATTCAAATAGTACACAATTTGGATGTCCATCTGCCGAAGGCAATAATCACTGTAATATGGTGTCTTAAAATATAAAAATATATTACATATTATAATACGTCATAGTGCAGCAGTCATTACGGTTTCCGCTAGATATCTAGATTTATATTTTACTATACATAATATGGTAGCCAATTCGCAAAGTCCATCCTGTATTTGAATGTCGTCGTGTAATGATAGGTTAGTGTACCTGTTTCTGGTCCCTGTACCTAGTTTGGTGATGGCCAATAATATTCGGTATATAGATATGCTTGAAGTACGTTCTCGGTTGTGTATAGAAAGTTACGTACTTAGGCCCCGTGATAAAATGCCGAAGATCCGAATGATATAGGATAATAATTACAGTCAAAATATATTATATTTTACACGGCGTAATGATACTGTAATATGTAACAAACGCATTTCACGATCATTCGTTTTAATGGACGTCTGCAGCTGCAGTATGTCGCTGCAAACGTACGAGTATCGTTCGACGAGTATATAATATGCGAGCGAGGCTTAAAGAAGGAGATTGCCAAAGTTTTTGGACCGAAAGAGGGCGAAAGTCGCGTGACCCGACCGCAAAACATTAAAACCCCATCAGCGAGCGCCGCACCTGCGACTCGGCTCGTACTTTCCCGCGCCGGCAAAACTCTCTCGTGCGACATGTCGCACACACACACACACACACACACTCACACACACTCACACACACTCACACACATAATATATATTATCCGAAAACGGAAATAAAATGTGTCCGTACATATAGAGACTAGTCGTGTCGAAGCGTAATTCTAAATACCTATATTATATATATATATATTTATACACGGTTTTGTATACTTATAGGGAATATGATACATATATTATAATATTAGTGGGCGCCTTTAATAATATACACTATAGGTATATGCTTCATAGTTGCATACCCCCCGACGCGTCGTTTCGAATTAAAACTGTTGTGGAAAATTATAAAAAAAAAATATCTTATAAATAACTCATTATAAGTAAGTACTTGAAACTATGACGCTTTATTCTTTTAAAAACATAAAAACTGATCGAGTGTTAACCACTTCAACTATACGTTGAACACATTTGGTAAACATATAATCCAAAATAATTTAGGATGCTCTTAAAAATAGGTTTTCGTTCTATTGCCGGGTAAAATGTAGAAAATTAGTGTCTGATGTTTATAATGGAACGATCTCCAAGTCGCCGCGGCGTGAGTAAAACGAAACGACTCCAATATAATATAAGTACCTAGGTACCTGTTATAATGTATTATGGACGTCTGGTCGTAATGTGTTTACGTGTAAACGGGGTGAAAACAACAAACCGGATCCGGGGTCCCCACGTACACATACATACACATGCATACTCGGAACAGACTTTTTGGACGCTCGCCGTATATTGTTTAATATGATTCGATTTCGTTTGATTAATTCAAAGTTTACGACGACGAAGATCCACCCCGCCTGCCATCCGCGGTACGACAACATAATGGGACTGTCGGTCGGCAGTTTCCTATACGGTTTTATGTACGCTCGCGCGGCGGGGGAGAAACGTTGGAAAATTTAACGACGATAATTACAGTAATAAAAACAGGTATATATATAAATATATATGTATAATAATAATGATAGCGCTCTGTATGACCGTGATATGTATGTGTGTTGTAGACGTATAGTACCTATACCTATGTGCAGTATACAACCAGAAACATTTCGGTTGTCCGCGGGTATATAATAATATAATACAATATTTAATAATACGCTGCCGCGTCTACGAACTTTTATTGCCCGATACACAATATTATTATTACATTATTACATTATACAATATTATATTATATGTTTGCAATGCCGACGCGATAATAATTAATCGTTTACTGCCCTTTGTGTTGTATACACACGCGAGTATATTATGCTTACGTGCTCGCCGTTACACAGATATTTACTTAAGCTTTACTGTCCTCGTAATAGTGTTTAGTCCGTGGGCATATACAGCAAAGTCGTATACTTAAAAAATCAAATAATAATCATCCAAATTACAAACTGAATGGCTGTCTTTGGCCAGTCCGCATTATAATGCTCTAACGGAGTGATGCCCGCAATAGAAAACGTTTATCCGCGGACGCTCGGCTGACGCGATTTGTTATGAATACGGTGCAGAGGAGTTGTCGATCAGTGCAGAAAACACGTCGCCTCAGATCCAGGTATTGCAATAATAAAACAAAAAACACGGGCAATTATTATACTTGTAATATAGCAGGACATTATAGTGGTCCCGCGAAGATCGTATCTCGCTTACGTTATAATATAATATTATAATATATGCGCGTGTGTAATGATAATATTACAATGTATATCTGTAGATCATCGACGCGGACGGTTAAACAATATAATACCCGCCTGCATATTATTATTATTATTATCATCATCGTATTATTATTATACGCGGACCCGTATGTGATCGGTGGTGGTCCGTCCGCGGAGAACGACACGAGTGGTAAAAAAAAAAATTGACAAGTTGCCGTTAAAGGTTCCGCCTTTAATAATTATTCCGCGGTTTAATGATAATAATAATAATAATGATAATGATATGTATAGAAAACGGAAACACAGGTTTTCTATCGTCGTTTATCCGGGTGTGTGTGTGTGTACACGTACCTGTAATAATATTATGTATACTTATATATATGTACGAATATGTGTAATTATCTCGTCGGTTTGGATACCTACCTGTTGTATATAATATAGCTGCGCCTCGCGTTTAATTGGGCTCCGCAGCAGCATAGGTCGTACTTATACATAAATACACATAAATGCATATATATTAGGCACATAGTACCTAAGTATAATATATTATAGTATTATTATTATGACACCGCGTGTACCTATATTATGTGTACCGCTGTAGATAGGTGTATGCCTATTATAATATTTTAATATGTGAATATAATAATAACGATTGTTCCCGTTTCGGCGAGTGTTTGTACACGTCCTGTGACGTTAGCCCGAAAAAAATTGTGTCCATCAAACGATTTTGGTTTTTTTCGCACACTTAACACTGTAATACTATATTATAATACATAATATAATATCATATGACCGCACGCGATCGTTCAGTGTGGTGGGGCGCGGATATCGTCCGTCCCGCGAGTTGAGCGTATTATTTAAAACCGTGCGATTTCCCGTCACACCGCCACTATTGTACCTATCCTGACATCAACACAACAACAACAACAACAACAACACCGTATATAATATTATGGTATAATATAGAATATTCTTTATTGTTTATCGAGTGTGTGTGTGTTCTGTGTAACGTATATTATAATATATTATTATGCGTTTGTTTTAATTGTTTTTGTTTGGCACCGCGAATCGACCGCAATTTAAAAAAAAAACCGCACTCGCCGCTGTTCCAATTAAAAATGGCGACCATCGGATTCACCAATGTATTATTATCATAATATATTATTACGACACAATTATTATAGGTAGGTACATGATATATTGTTATTCAATATAATATTATATAATTGCAACACCCTCTCCGCCGCCGATGATAGAAATAATATACGGAAATTTCGATGATAAAAAGTTACTCGTATAGTATAATAATAACAGTCGCGGTTGGTGGGGAGTGATTGGGGAAGGAAAAAAAGGTTTCTACCGGACCGCGCACAGACAATGGAACAATTAGTTATTCAAGCCGCGGCGGGATCGCTAAACGGAGTCAATATTTGATACTCGCACACACTCACTGCAGGTATATAAATAGTATTTAATATTGTTATTATTGCAATGCGTACCTACCAATATATTAAACATATCATATATATATTGTAGCACGTATACACGGTTAAGCATAATATGTTAATCGGCATTTATGCACATTATTGTCGTCGCCCGGACAGCTGTCGATTATTATCACATGTTTAATAATATATACAGTATATTATATACGGCTTGTACGAGAGAGAGAGAAAGAGGTAGATGGATCTAGACGGCGGCGGAATGACGTGCGGCGAAAGAGGAGGTTCACACAAGCACACATATTGTTATATGCATGCGAGTATATGTGTGTATAATATGACTTTACAATGAGACTGCGTTTTGATTGTAATTGCCTATCGTTTGTGTGACGACGAGGTTCCACACCGCGAGTCCGTCTCTGCCGCCGCCGTCAAAGCACCCTTTGGCCGATTCCGATCGCAAATTAATGACGTCCGCAGACGATGGCGACAAACGGTCGCGGGTAATAATACGGTTCTGAACGTCACCGCGGCGGCAACTTGTGCGGGCAATCTGTTGAAATTATCACTATTATTGATGAAAAAACGAAAACGACACTAAATATATATAGTGCTTTGAACATTTCATAATATTTATTATAATATAATATTGTGCAAATATCGGAGGAATGAAGCGCCTGTACAGGTTTCGTCGGCGGAAACTAGCGGATATTGGAAGTAGGTAAGGCTATTTTTTTTGTTCTATAAAATCGAAATGTTATCACCATCAGAACCTAATGTGTGCGGACGTATCTGCTAATCGATTGTTATCGCTGTACACTTTATCCGGCTACGTGTGCGAAAAAAAAAAACAAAAAATGTATGTCTTTTCGTAAAATGATTGTGGACCTATCGTATGTATATCATAAAATAAAATACTCTCCGCTTCTATTCCTAACCTAAGCTAACCTAACCTAACCTAGACGTGAGTGAAGATAATTACAGTCCACACAGTATATATAGGCGTATAGGTATGTATTATAATATTCGTGATGCCGTTGTGCGATAATCGCGCGCGTGGCGGATTCGCGAAAATTCTAATTTTACGATCACTTTCTGCTCCGGTCACGTCTGGGCGCCTAGAGCTTTTTTTTTTCGATATACTCGTATATTTCACGCGGATCCGGCGAAACCCTGCAATTGGATACCGTCCAAATAAAGTTGCTCGTTTCCTCCGCCTAGTCGATTTGGCTCTCAACGCCTCGTTCGCGTGTATGGCGTATTTACATTCCGCGTGAAAACTCGCTTTAATGTTATATAATAGTACACAGCCATCTCACCGCGAGTTATACCGCAGCATCCGGTTTCTAGAAACGGACGCGGCGATGCATTGCAGCAATGTGCACTAGGTCGTTTCGGACATGCTATTATACCTTACTCGAGCTGAGAAAAATTCCGTTCACCCCAATTTATAGACTTACCGTAGGTATATCAATAATATCTATGCCTTATGCATAGAAACTGTACGAGGAGCGGCTGACGATACAGTTAAATCGGACTAGCGCTTATAATAATATACCATCATCATCAAGGTCGTGGTCGAATTCTTTGCGATTCATATTATAGCACAGCACCTGGCAGTGACCGCGAGTTCCATACCACGCGCTGACCGCTGTCAGATTTATCTTGACGTGTTTACCGGTCGGCGGGGGAGGTGGCCCCGATATCGTTTAATATTATTACATATATAGTAGTAGCCCGTCGTCGCCCGCATCTTCGGCATACATTTGAATGTGTGTGTGTGTGTCTGTGTCAGTACGGGATGTGAATATTAAAGTTTGATCAAAATTTCATTCTCCCACACCTATACAATATTTTAACCACCACATTGTCGCTGAAGGCCGACCACCGCGGGAGGCGAGTCTTCTTCTTCTCTATTTCGTCGTTTCTTGTAGCTTCCGAGAAGTATTGGCAAGTGCATCGTGTGCGTTTCAGAACGATTGATTTATGAACGTTCGCGACGCGCATAATAAAACCAGTTCGTGAAATTAGAAAACCGTCGAAGGATAACGAATTCCAGACCACCGCCGCGGACCCTTGTTAGACGTATAATAAATACATATAGTGCCCCGCGGCAGAGGTGGCTTATTATATTTACGCGCGTATTAAATACAATGTTATTGCGCGTTTCGTCAAAAACCGAAATAGCAATATTCCCTGCTCGGACCCCATTCTGTCACCCTCCCCCGGCGGCCCGCGAACAGATGGTCGACTGCAACGGTCGGCACCTTGTATACATTAAACATGCGCGAAACACACAAAAGGCCAATACACACTGCACGCACGATCGGATGGTTATATAGAAAAGCTGACGTTTGTGTCGACTCCGATGCCCGGCCGAGGAGAAAATCTCGCGCTCTCGTTTAATTTGATCGGTCACATATATATATACCACCCCCGGGGTGTCCGCCGCCTATTCGGCTAACTCACACAATAAATATATATACATACACACACACATACATACCATATACGTATAGCCTCGAGGGTCACGACTTGCGGGGGTGCGCGGGACCGTGGACTCGGGCGACCGGCCGGGGTCGATTCAGCAGAAAAACTGACAATTTATTTGTCTCCCGAAAACAACACTGTATATTATATATAATACCCTTTTTCCCTCGATTTTCGTTTACAATAAAACCCAAATATATTTACGGCCCCGTTTATATAATATAATGTACACACATATATATATATATATATGTAAAATACAAAACTGCATTGTGCGTATCATCCCTTATAATACGCATAGCACGCGATTATAATCACTGCTGTGCATTTATATATATGTACGTAAAACAATGTATATACATATACGCGTATCGACTGCGGGGGTGACGTGACCTAGCCGACGCTGTTTTCTCTCACCAGACGTCACCCCGGGGACAGATAATATTATATATTATTGTTATATTTTAGTGTAGTTCTGTTACAGGCCTTTCTGTCCAATATAATATTATGTATACTATTATACTATATTATCGTAGGGCGTGTGAATTTTTCCCGCGTTATCTGGCGGACGACTGCAGTTGTTAACATATAAACTCGTCGTGAATAATGATTTCATATTACTGTGTACTTGAAAAACTTTTCTATACATCGTCAAACAATAATATCGTTAATAATATTATGGTCGTCTGCGTTTGGGGTTGGAGAGTATCATATAATAATATTATGGGTGCGGTGTGTATATGTACCTATATACATACATATATTTTATGGCAGCATTTATTTTGAGATGCACCCAAAAACTGCGTGCAGCGTCCAGGTCATCCCCTGTGCTTTCGATCGTTTGTTGTGCTAAAAAACCGAGTATACGCAATATGTACAATAATATATTATTTTATTATACCTCTAATATATACCTACAATGGGATATACCTAACGTACGCCGCAATGTCGTGTGTATTGTACGCAAGTGAAGTCTGTATAAACGGCCGCAGCTGCAGCACTATAGTATAATAATAATAATAATAATAATAATAATAATAATAATAATAATCGAGTGACTCGCACGTTTGACATATTATATTACATCCAATGCAATATCGTCGTACATTGTCGTGGAAACGAGCGGTGGGTGAGTGGACCCAATAGTAATGGCACTTGTACATTATAAAATTATGTGCGCGCACGTATACGCGCGAATGAAATACAATAATTTCTCTATGTTTTCGCTGTAAACTCTGTGGTTTTTCCGATTTGTGAGCATACCATTAACGCCGTTATGGTATCCATCGTTAATCCGATTTTACTGCGTAGCGACGGGCGATAAAAAGGCCACATGGCCGAAAACAGTACCGGCAGAGCGAATGCCATTGTGTATTTATGTGTGTGGTTGAGTTAATCTAATAAAGTAATATCATATAAATCATCGAATTTAATACTGCATCCGAATCAAAAACAACGGTGCAGTGTACGGCGGTTTACCAAATACGAGTATAATGATACATAACATATCTTTTTTTGAAATAAACTCGTCGTGAACGAAATAGCGGTCGTCTGCACAAAATCAGTAAAATACTCGCATAGTTCACTTAACGACAGCTGGCTACACATAATATGCAACACTGGATATACGCAGTAAATAGGGATAACATTTTTAGTAATTTGTATTAATATTATTATACGATATTATAATCTTTATAAGACTACACATTTCGTTAATACCGGCACCGCCGTCATATATAATAATAATATGATTTGAGTGATTTAATCACTCGAACCCGTCGCTTGTTATTCACAGCCACTTAATTGTTAAAATAATGATGATATATTGTCTTCGGCTAGTGTGGTATATACCTATATACATTTTTTATTTACCAGGTGAAACGCGAACGACCTTAACTACGCAACACGCACTGCTATAATACATCCTCTCACGTTCACAAAAGAGGACGATGCGTCCCGCGTAATCTGAGGAGAACAAAGCTCTTCCGGCGGCGGTGCCGCGCGAAACTTTCGTAATAGCCTTTGGAATGTTATTATAAAGTTTGCACGTCCCCGCCGGTGCGGGCGATTGAACGGACAATGGGGGGGGGGGGCTCTAAAAACAAAACATTAACGAATATACGCCGTCGAGTTAATTTCGTCCCTTTATTACGAGCCATTTCCCGATTCTCTAGTTTGATGTCCTTGCAGCATTGCGTTCAGCGTTGTTAAGCGTATATAATAATATGTACATATATATTATATTTGTATACAGTTTATTATTATTATTGTTTTCCGTTGCACGCATGTGTACACTACGCGACGAATGTGACGTTATATATCGGTCTGCCATGTACTGTTTTCGCGTCGTGTAATGTGTATAAAAACAACAAAATTATTAAAAGCCGTATTGTATGGAATGTTCAGTTGGCCGTAAGCCTCGAACGATATACATATTTGTCAAATCTCCTGCGGTGTAATTATAGTAATCTGCTGTAGCCCCAGGTCTCTGGTATATAAATTAAAATGACCGAAATCAACAGAAATAGAAAACATTATTTATCAAATGTCATATTCATAAAGGTACAAGTACGCGAAACATCATCATATCAGAATTATTTACAACCGTACGTAATTAAACATTTATCTTATAATATTATTTATATTGTAATACCATTAAAAAGTTACGCAAAAATCAAGTACCTGTATATTTTACTATAAAAATGCAATTTTTTCTATAACCCGTGATCCGGGATCCGGGTACAGATTAGTAGAGTAGGTTGGGGTAGGCCGTGTGGGATGCCACGTCAGAGAATGTTTATCCGATATCTGTACAAGCGATAATAAAACCACATCGGTAGAATTAAATCTGTATAGTTAAAAATACTTTATAAATTATGGGCTTAATTTCGTAGGAAAATAAAAAACACTGTTATTAACTTTTTTTTGTGTGTCCAAATCGGAAAAGGGGAAAAACAACTGCGAAATCGCCGTGCTCGTGAATTTCCCGAGGGGGCAACTTTTTAGGGAGGGTTTTTGCATTTTTATTGCCTCGCCGCGGTTTCCGATGTCCGATGTGCGTTTCTCTTTGATTTATATGCCAATTAAAAACGACTCCGGGAGGTATGAAAAAAAAAATAATAAATAAATAAAGCAACAACGGAACGACACGCTAATTAGTCCTTTTTTTTCGAATACCACTTGACGAATCGAATTGGCCTGGCGAGAGCCGTGAATTTTAAATCGTCGTATATATTATTATTATACTGCAGGTATCGTAGCAATTATATTACGTTTGGATGCCAATATATAAAATACAAATTTGTCGTCCCTTATACCTGCAGGCATGATGCAAATGATTTTATGTTATCGACAAAAAACCAAAAAAAAAACGTACCCTCCTCAGAATAATACCACCTCATCATCGCTTTTATACTTATACAATATACTGTGTAAAGTTCATATTGTTGATGAAATTATTAGGAGCTTGTGTTATTTCTCAACAATATGTTTCATGATAGAACGTCTCGTGTCATCGTCAAACACTGTAGATATAGTGATATTAATTATTATTGGTATACACGTACAAGTCCCTGCTACCTTTACCTATTTACGCATATAAGTACACGACAGAAAATTACATTTTTCCCCGATCTTCCACACACGTTTTACACACATGTATAGCTATGCGTTCTCTACCAACGTGGAAGCTCAATCTATATACCGATGTAATCTCGAGCAATACCGCGATCGTGGTTTCGTTACAAATCGTATACCACATTATAATATTTGTATAATACCAACCCACCTGCAGCCGTTCGCCAATCATAATATATTGCAACGTGTATAGAATTTAAAAATAATAACAACGATAATGCCGTCTCCGTTCCGTTTCCAAACATCAAAATAGCTTTCGTCGCTTTTCATGCTCTCGCGGGATGTGTATTATATACATATCATATTATATTGTGTGCGTATTACTTCGCATCGCATATATATATACACTCGTTAATTCGCCGCAATATAACGGGACGGGATTTAGAAGGGGCCTAATGTGACTGTTTGTGTGTGTTCTCATATATCATATATATGTATATATATATATTTGGTGACAAATGCCAATTAAACCGAGCGCGGAGCTATTGTTTTTCGGTTTCCAAGGTCGAGACGGCTCGGCGGGGTCGGAAACTGCTCGCCGGCAACGCTAACGTGTTCCGAAAGCCATTATATACGTGAATCCGCCCGAATCGCCGTCGGAGCTTTGTCCCCGCGATCGTTGTCGCCCGGAAGTTTTGCCGTTTGTAACGGCTTCGATAAAACATATAATATCAGTTCCCTCTGATGACGATTTGAATAACTTTATTATACTATTATATGTGTCTCTCTCCCCCCCCCCCCCTTAGCCGTCGAAATTATTTTTACCGGTCGGTCGTTACATACACCTATATATTAAAATGTTGTTGTTGTGATGATGCACCATAACGATGCGAAAACTCTTTTAAAAGAAGTCTATATATCATTAGTATTATTATTATTATTATTATGTATACAGCCCATCGCTTGAAAATGTGATCTCTACCTCAACTACTAATACATATATTATGTATAATATTAAATTATTATAAAGCGGCATAGCGGCATAGTAGAATCTCTATATTCTCTTCTTTTCATTTCGGATTCATTTTTAACGAGTCGTATTAAGATCCAGAAATACGACTTGCTACGGAAATCATTCCGCATGCGATTCTTCACGATTTGGCATTTCTTTTCATATTACATGTATACGAAGATAATAAAATTAAATGTTTTTGGACAGAAAATATCATACGACCCTGCAGTGAAAAATGCGTATGCGTGCTATGCTCTTAATACTCCGTATTCCGTTGTTGTATACATGTAGTACTTTCTGCAGTTATATACCGTGGTAATTTGCTCGTCCTTTGAAATCGTAGGATTTCTAATTATATTACTCCTCGTCGTCGACGTATACGGCGTAGGTTACGCATGCACGAGCTATAGAGCTGGTTAATTATCGCAAACAAGTTTCTAGAGACCCGAAATATGTATATAATCAACGTAATACGATACACAAGCGTATAGTTAAATACCTATTATATATACATAGGTAGTGTTTTTTTAACGAATGTCACCGTTAGAACAAATATCCATTGTAATGGACCAAAAATTACATTTTCAGATTTTTTTCCAGTTCAAGAAACAACGTTATAAAAGTTTTTATTCTTAAAATCATTATTTAGTATATTGTAATATATCATCGGACTCCCTGCAACGTCCGCAAGTTAAATGAATTGATGAAATTGTGTGACCTAGAAGTTTAATCGTGTTATCAATAAGTATATAGCGGATTTCTGCGTGTATTAGCCGATATTGAAAAAATGACAAGTTGATGCTGGTACAACACAACAAATAATGCGACAATCCGGTGGTAACTCCAGTGCACCTACATAAGTGTAATATTTTAAAAAAACTTTACTGTTTTATGAGTATTCTTATCACAATGAGGACATATTTTGTTGTAGAAATACTCAGTAATTATATGTAGGTACAGTGTGTTTCCAAAAAATAAATTTTATCCGAACTCCGCACGTCGCATATAATAATGTTATTGTATAAGGTACCCTTAGGCATAGTTGATGTAAGCTGTGGCGATTCTGCGATTTGAAAAAAAAAGTCCGACGGAAGTACCGACCTTATAAGGTTTCCAAACATCAATAATTTAATATACTCAACACCTATAAAACACGTTTTAATAATACTAAATAATGTATTTATACTTTATAGTCAATTAAATATTATGAAAATATCCAGTATGCGAATTATAACCATAGCGCATACCATATAATGAATTCGTAATCGGTTTCTTTTTGACTGGGTTCTCGTCTTCAAAGGTTCCACACATATATATTTAATATATATTTATATTTATTATAATATATTATTATTATTAGTATATTGGAATTGAACATATAAATAAATACACTATCGTTGGCAGCGCGAACAGCAACCACGCAAACGGGATTGTAATATAATATTTATTATCGCATCTCGCTCTTGTTTCGTGTGCTCGGCGGGATTAAAAGATATTCCTTTGATTGTCCGTTTGTTGCAGTCATCGGAATCAACCCCTACGCCCCCGCCCCTAGACACTGTATATTATATACACTCGCATGTAATTCCCTACAGATTTCCAGGCACAAAGTCAATTCCCCAAACGGTGGAGGGTATATTATTATATATTTTATGTATAGATGCGTATATGCGATATATGTGATTTAATATAATATAACATTAGTCATCTCCGGTTCCTCCTCCTCCTCCTCCTCCTCCTCCTCCTCCTCCTCCTTCTAGCTAAACGCAGGAACTCATATATTATGCCGTGCAACTACCTATGTATAATATATAATATACATTATTAATAACTCGATTTTCGTTGTTTATGTTACAGTTGGTGCCCAGAGACGTAGAGGCCACGGAATGTGAGAAGAAATCGGACTGCTGGAAGGTGAGTCTTCATATACCTATTTACTTATTTATGGAGAATTCGTCTTTAAAATCAGTTATAAATTATATTAAAAAAATATATAATATACAACAACTAACCCAGAGATGACCCAAGATTATTATACTTATGAATGGAATTTAAAATATTGATTATACAATAATAATATTCAAATAGTAATAGTATTCGATGAACAAAATTCGTGCTAAAACTGTTTAAAACGAGCTCGGACAATGTTATGGTAAAAGTTCTACTTGTATATTACACATTAAACATATTATTATATTGTAACTATATAATAGATTATATGTCTGTATTGCAACAGACTCTGTAACAAAATCAACCCGTTGTGTATCAATAGAGTGCAGTAGGATTTTTCCATTATCGAGAGAAGAAAAAATAATTGAAATCCACCCCCGTTCGCTTCTTTTTTAATGCATTTTTATAACGCGATCGTCTCAACTATACCCACTATATAATAATATATTATAGCTCATATATATAACGTCGTGTTGTACCAGTGTTATGGGAGAAAAGTGTACCTATACCTATTCTTATAGTTCACATTACAGCGCTTAATATAGTTTCATCCCCTAGTCCACGACTCGACGCTAGAACATAATACAATATAATGTGCACACTTGGTGCGAACATTTTACGCGTCGTTTGAGCGTCGTTTGAGCGTCGTAATCGTCATCTTGTCTTCCCTGCGATATGATAATAACAATAATATCAGACGTGTACGGCGGTTATTATATCCAATAACCGCTCGCATTAGGTGTAAACGCGTATAATTTTACACATTACGCGTTAAACGCATACACATATTATTATATAGACGCATATGGTCGTATACCCCGACACTAATTTCGGTGGTTTCGTATGGCGGACGCTGGTGCCAGTTATGTGCAGTCGAATCGTCACCAACAGTGTCCTCGGCGCGTATTTCCCTCCTAATAGGCGACATTCGGTACGTTCTTCTTTGCAAATCGATCGTACAACAACAATACAATAAGTATACATACATATTATTATACATTATTATATACTATATTATGCTGCGCATAAACTCCCGCGGCGATATTGTATACACGACTATGTGCGCACATCGCGGGTGTGTGAGCGTTGAAGGAGTACAGTCGAATCCTGCAGGAAACTCGGTGAATGGCAGCAGCGTCGCGCGGAGACATTCACACCTGGTTTTCCACCTCGGAAATTGGCCTTTTACGCACCACCGCCTTTTTTTTACGATTATTATTATTATACGCCCACTAAACGCGTTATGTTTTGTGTGTTGTGAATGTGTGTGTGCGTGTGTGTGTGCTCAACGCGGCAATTGGTTTCCGAACACAAAAAGAGCAAACAAACCGTCTTGTTTGTAGGGTCGGCGTATAATAGGTACGGGCAGGTTATACGTACGCATATTTGCTATAATCCGACGACGTCGGTAAAAGAACGCGTTAAAGCATAATAATATGCGAGCCCGTTTGGTCGCAACCAGGTGCAGCTCAGTCCCGTCCGTCCGCCTCTCGTTCGTATAACATTGTATAATAATATAATATAATAATGAGAATATACATTAGTACCTATATTATTGTTACCATATATACGAGTATGATATATATAACGTACGATTGTGTGAGCTTATGCGAGCCAAGGAATTCCGAGGGATTTGACCCGTGTACGAGTTTTTTTTTTCTTGACACCTTTATAATATTGCCATTGAAATAAACAAATACGTTCGGTCTCGTTATGCCATGCCGCCGTCGCACCCGGGTCGGAATAATATTATTAGTCACGGTTGCTACCGCGCACGGTATATCCGCTCCTTTGTCGCCCATTATAATGTATACCAATATCCAGGTATCCATATACCACCGCGAATTATAAACGTATTTGTCATGCGGATTTATTACCACCCTTTGTTGTGTTTTGAAATATTTCGCACATCTGCTCTTCGACGCGGAGCGACTTATGTGCGTGCGCATGTCAGTATCTTGACTGATTGCACGTCACCCGGGACCAGCCGTCTCGGACAACGACTTAATATAGCGCGGAGGAATCCATGGATGTCCGCCGTGAGACATTTTCCCTTCGAACCTAGCAAACTATGATATAATTTATTTTCACGACGAAAATATCTACGGGTCGGTATAGGTACCTGTAAGTATATTGATACGGATGCTGGACGACCGACGCACGGATTTTCGCGCTTAACACGACTTTCCGAAGTCTTTTCAACGTCTGCGACCCGTCGCGTTTTATATTTCACGCGGATTTCGTTGGCTTGATTTGGCGGCAGTGGGATTCAGGTGGTGAAATAAAGCCGCGTTGCGGCAGTCACCGAATTTCCTGACGAAAACTCGGTGAACGACACGACATCAACGATCTCTTATCCCTGAAGCGGAACATCATGACATCGGGCGACTTTTATCCGTTTTTTCATTTTGCGTGCAGACACGACTAATCCTGCCATGGCATTGCACTGCACCCAATGTTTTTTTTTTCAACAACCCCACGCTCACCCTATTTACCTACTTTGTTGTACGCCAACACTACAACCTATATATATTGTTATAAATATCATAACATCCGACGTATATATGGGGAGAATATACTGCGCGGTGTGTGTATATATATAATATATATATGATACCGAGACCGTCGTCGTTGAACCCTTTCTCGTCGGAATAAAAGGTCGAAACGCGCGAGAGCGAAATCATAACCGTGTCAAAGGCTGAGGATATATTCGACCTAATTATTAAAATCGTGGGTCAGACACTGCATTATGCAACATAATATTACGCTCGAAGTAGGTACCTGTATGATAAATATTAAATATAATATACAATTAATGTATATTATATATTTATATACATACAGGGTGAACCATTTAACGCCAGACAAGTTTATTATTTCAGAAAACTCTTAACATTTTTGAAAACATCCATAATTTTTAATTTGATATTCCTAAGATGAATATTAACTAAATTATTTCAATCTGCACAAATCGAATTTCTGACTAGCTGTTTATTAGTTATAAGTTTAGTTGGGTGGAGTAGTGGACCAGCATTTTCATCTTCACTCATATATAAACTTTAAATTCTTATAACTCTTTAACTTCTTGTCCAAAATTCGATTTTTATGGATCAAAATATTCCTAATAAGATTTTGCTAGGGAATATGGAATTAAAAATGTATGTCGTCGTTTAAAAAAGTCAAAAGTTTAAAAAAATAATATTTTTCAAAAAGCGTTGTTTTGCGTTGACTTAAAATTATGAAAAAAAAAATACTTCCCAAAACATGAATAGTTTGTGAAATGGTGAGTGTCTTACGTTAAATAGATCACCTGGTATATAATATATATACAATAACGGCACCACTTATATATATGGTATGTGTCGTGTATGGATTATACTTATAATAGTATATAATATTATATGGGCGTTATAATAGGTCTACTCGATTATTTATAAAATGCTTTTTTTGTCGATAAGCCGCGTTGCAGGTCAGTGCATAATATTATACCTTATAATGATAATATATATACACATATTACCTAAGTATGATACAGGAAATGACACCGAAAACGTCTTTCGTGCGGACGTTTATTGGAGCCGTATCATAAACGTACAAATCGAATCGATTAATATCCACGATATAATAACGACGACCAGTGTTTTACATTTTTTTTCCATAAGAAAACCGTTTTGACCTGGCGCGGTAAAAGGTTTTTCGAGTCCTGGAATCTGAGATTAAATCTATCGGTCGTTTTTTTTTTTTTTTCGGAAAACACGAGTTTGCCGAAACGGACCAAATGGATTCGTGATGTGTATGCTTATATTATGATTATATTATATATTATATTATTGTAAATTATTATATCAGTGGAGGAAATAAAACATGTGTCGATTACGTACGCATATTATATGTGCATATACGTACACGATGGTGAAACGCACAGCGTGTTTCGTTTCATTTGTCAGTGGGTTCCGTTTCCAACCCTCGTGGGCAATCAAAACAGTCTCTGTTTATCGTCTCTGCACTGCAGCAGCCCCGTCATCCGAGGGTCACACACAAAATTATTATTATTTCATCCCGTATGCGGACGGTCACGGTTTCGACTCTGGCAGCTAATATACCGTATATATTATATTATATATAATTCGGTCGGTCTCTTTTTCTCCTCGCCCGTTCTCGGTATACGCTTTGATAACGAGCACTCGAGCGTGGTTTGTGTGTGTATGTGTGTATGTGTATGTGGAGTGTGTGGGCGCTAGTATAATTTATATATATGTATATGCGAGAGTATAATGCCTGGTACTCGATTAGACGGTGTGTATCGAGAAAGGGAAAAAACCTAGACGAGTCATAAATATATATATATATATACGAGTATATGTACGTGCTGCAGGCTGATACCCAATTGGTTACCGAGACCTACCCTATAGTTTCTCATACTGCTCCAGCGTCTAATTTAATTCTCCGCGAACTTCTTCGCTATTCGTGTATCTCACTTAGCCAAATATTTATCTACATAGGTAGTCGGAGATTTCAAGTTAGTTGTTAAAGTTTGATTTTAAGCAATTATTCGCAGGATAAAATCATGTTTTATACGGATTATACAACTATATAGTTTATCTATAGATACACATAGTGTGTAAAGGTACTTAACAGTTCATATAACACATAACTACACCGAATATATAGTATGTACCTACCTAGTTTATTATCATTATTTTATCTCCGAGTATAAAACGAAAGTTATATACTTGCACCTTTTTCCTCGTTGAACCGATCGCGACGTGAGAATTACTTTCATAATACTTTTGCGAATTTGGGGTAATTTTAATACCTATACATTTCCAAAAGGAAACCAATTCGGTAACTTCCGTAGACGTGCGTATGTGTGCAGTGGCCCTTAGATTGCTCGCGATCGTTTCGGGTCTGAGACCTCGCGGGACGCTGCACGTGTAGCACGTTCCAAAGGGGTTTCGACCATGTATTATATATATATATATATATCAAGGCGTGGACCGAACCATTATAAAATAATAATATATAAATTGTATTCTCTAGTCGCGCGTGAACTCAGCCGTAAACGAAACAATACACACAATTCGAATTTAAACGGCAGTCGATACCGATTATATGTTACACTGTTCTGTCGATTCGGGTATTCCATTTTCGCCGTTTAAAATAATAATATGTCACATTTTGGACGGTAGAATATAATATATTATATTATAATATGTTTTTCGTATTTGTACGGCACGCATATTTTATTCGCGGAAATAGATTTCACCAGGGTGTGAATATTCTTTAACGGAATCGTATATTTAATCGACCGTGATTCCGGAATAATTTATTGTTTAAGTATATAAAAGCGCGTTGACCTAAAAATAAAGTTTGAAAATCCTACAGAGACATTTTGGTATTATTTTTATTTTTATAATATTTCGAGTAGTAGTCGATCGATAAGTGTAAAAAAACCTTACGGCCTATGTTATGTATCAGTAAAGATTTTGGCGTTTAAAACTTTTTAGTGAATACGTTTTCGGGTATTGTATACGCGTAACATGATGTAATTTATTATGATGTGTACTATGTTTTATAAAAATATTTTTCGACGTCAGCGACGTATACCTATTTATTATTATGAGCGTATATGCTGGCCGATTTGTATTCCACACGTGTATTAAAATATAATACGACCAGCAGCGGTCGACCGTTGACGTGCACCGAGAGACCCACCTAAAACGTATATTTATGCGTAAAGCGATTTCAGACATATAAAATGTATATAAATATAGGAATGGTCAACGGGTCGAACGACACGATAAGGAGATTTTTTATTTTGCTCAAATCTTTTTCGCTCATACCGACGATGATGTTATATATTACGTCGCTCAGCAGTGCGTGTAAAAGTCCATTTCGGAGTCGCACGTGTCCGAAGTGCCTTGGACGACGAGTTCTTAGTGTGTACATCACGCTGTTTCATATACCCAGGTATACATAATGTAAAATCGTCCGTCTCCTGCGGTTTTACCGAAATGCCGTGGTTATCGCGTGTGGGATTTTTTTCGCGCGGGCAGTCACTCACGATAATGTACATACGAAACGAACGTAATAAAATTTAACGACACGAATAAAAATCCGGAACAATAACGGACTTACAGCGGAATACAAATATATATTAGATATATAGTATCCGTGGTACAAAATTAAAAGTTGAAAAAAAAAAAAATAGTAAGCTGTCGTGTAATAATGAGTGCGAATTTATACTCTAAATTTAATGTACACGCGTAATAAAGATTTAACGACCTGTGCAGCGCGTGGCGACACATATAACCTCTGCGACGACGCCGCAATTAATAATAATAGGCGCTCGACGACGTTAACAAGTGGTTTTTTTTTTCCAAATGGGTATGTGAACGCTGCCCTACCTATATACAGGGTGTGGCCACTGTGTAACACGGGAAAACACGGTTAACCACTCTGTATAATATGCGCATTATGTAGGTACCTATATAGTTTTACAGTTTCCTACGAATAGTGATTCGCAACAACCTGAAACCGTCGACGGCGACTCACAACTACTATCATTATATAGGTATGTATAATTGGTGCCGCTGCAGACTACGGTAGATACGTAAAAATTAATAACGATAATACAGTGTTTTTGGAATTTCTGACGTTCAGACGTTCAGTTTAGTTTGTTTTTTTTTCAAACCCTAAATAATAGACGCTGACGTGAACAATAACAGTGATAATAATATCGCCTATTAAGGTTGTCGGTGTATTATTATTTTCGTTGGGAGAACAACCAACACGAAATAACACGGCGGCGCGACCGTGACCAATGCGCGCTTCGGAGATGACTTCTCGCAGTATAAATTATACTCACACACTCACACACACACGTGCGATAGAATTTAGTGGGCACCGTTTGTTTTTCTGATATCATCACGATCGGTATACATAAACGGCGGTCACGTCGTCGGTCGTCTCCGGCCCGAGGAATATGCGAGGAGCGCACTCACTCACACACTCACACACACGATGGCTACTGCCGTGTACCTACTTATTCGTATGCGTATAATAATATATATATACATGTGTATAAGACGAATACAGAACACGGTCCAAAACGATAATAACAATAATGAACGATGTATATTCGCCGGCGGAGACCACCACTCGATAATTTTCGAATTTGATCGTCGTGAACGACGCGTACCTCCCAATTATTATTATTAGGTAGGTAGGTCTATACGGGTTTATATGTACGCACTTTAATGTTATATTCATATTTTACTCTTTTCGAGCGCTGTACAATTATTGTTATCGTCGTACCATTGGCTCCGCGTCGCGTTCACGGTTTACACGAGCGTGAGTCGGTATGAAAAAATGTACTAAAATTCATAAAATCTTCGAAGTAGTATAATATTAAATCATAATATACCTAGTACTTCTGTGAATTAATATGATGGTCATGGTCGTGAAGACACGGAGCCGCTTATAGCACGTATCGTCTACCACACATAAATTTAACAATATACAACGTATACCACATATATACCTACAACCGTACGACAGTGATAACAATAACGGCGGTGTATATGGGGTGGATTTTTTTCTGATACAAACGCGTACACCTGGACGATGGCCGTGTCTGCTAAAAAATTTAGAAGGTTTGATACCCGTTTCCGACAAAATAGGTTTGGAAAACCATTGATTCTAATAATAATTTTTTCATGGTTTCCCAGCACTAAATGTAGCATTTTGTAGTGCATTTTGAAAAATAATCATATTGGGACAGGTGGATCTTTTTTGTTATTGGAGGAAACTGGGCATACCATACTCATTATACGACTTACCCATAGTAAGACAATAATAGATAATAGTCGCGCATATCGTATGATGTCATGCTTAAAGGCTGCGATATATTATATTATGTGTATAAACGCCATTGTCAAATGCCGGTAGACGTTAATTAAAAGTTGATCTTCTCGGTGTTTGTGTTTGGCGCAGACCCTCCGAGGTCCACGCACCCGACTAGAGCTATATCATTATATCATATACATAATATATACGTGCTCGACCACCACTCTCGATATATATACATATACACGCGCAGGTTGCGTTCCGTTCGCGTGTCCTACGCAAAGTTTTGTTTGCCCGCGTTTTACCTCCCATTAATTTGCCGGCTTATCTTGGCCCGCTCCTAACCGTCTTTTGTCCGCCGCCGCAAAACTCGGTCGTCGAGTGCCAACCTATACTTGCACCCGGTGGTGGTGGTGGGTAGGGGTAGAGGGGTTGGTGACTAATTTGTGATCATCCTCCTCGCCGGGCCTCGCTGCGTGCCCTTATAAAACTACAAAGGTTCCTAGATTCTGCAGAGCGTAAGCGATAAAGTGTTATCCACTTATCCATAATATTATAATATCGGTTTTACCTGTGAATTTGTAATTACTGGTGGGTTTGTTTTCCATTACACAGTTAAGTATAGTAAACCGTACTAAAAATTTCTCAAACGTAACTACACCATATATTATTATTATAATAATATGTATATTTTATATTGTACGTAAACTAGAAATCGATCACAAATTTTTTCTCTGGTATGATATTCAAATTTTCCATTAATTATTATAAATACCTAGAAAAATCGCAAACGAGTTACGTGATATTTATATGCGATAATAATATATTATTATGCTTATCATGGTTGGGGTTAGCCGCAGATCACAATCGTTTTTCGACACTCGAATCGTGTGGGTAATTTTTTTTACATCAAAATAATAATACAGAGGTACCTTTGTACATTTTAGTTTAAATTATTAATGAAAACATAAAGAATTAAAATTAGAGCTGATGTAACTGCCTATACGTACCTCCTATATAATATGATATTATAATAACGAGACCGCTTACACCAACACTTGTTACCGACCGATCGACCCAAAGTCGCGTGTGCCGGGTCCGAATTTTTTTTTGTCGAGTACGTGACACGATGGGGCGTGCATTTGATCTGTCCGTCGATTAACGCTCGCACCGCACGATAAATCGTTTACGACTTTCTACGTAGCGGACATGGTGATGCGTTTAATATGTACATCGCATTTTTGTTTTTGAACTGTCGTCGGCAAATAAAAACCACCGAACAATATGCGTTTGGGACGATTTCGTCGTGCGATATCGTAATCCGATTCTAGTCTATTATATCGTACCTACATTTAGGTATCCACCTATCATTTTAGTAGTAGACACCGTACATCCGGTCACAGCTTAAGACATTGCTAAACTGGCGTTGGAGGTAAAATTTCCGATCCCGCGTCAAAAATATACCCAACTCGCAATTATTTTGAAGCATCGATCTACCCAAGTCCTAACATTATGCATAGTTACTTATTATATCGTACTTACATATCGGGACACTCTATTTTAATAATTGGAAATGTGTATGAAAAAGTTCTGTCGAGTTCCTGTCGATCACAAAACAATAAACTTTTAGCTCTCTATCTATAGTATTAAATTCACGTCTCTCGACCGATTTAGAAATAGCATATATGTATAGTGTATATTTTTGTATAAGTGATGATTGTGTGCGACCTTTTATGCGCTTCCATTTATTGTTAATACAACTATAGGGTCCTTATATTATATACCTATACTCACTTCACTCTTCAGATATAATTGATGCGCATTACGCTCTTATCTTCTCAGTAACATATTGTTTCAGTGATTTGAGACGAACTGGAAATTAATCGCTCTCGTATATAATCATAGTGTAGTGTCGAATACTTACCTACCAATCTTATAAAGATCACTATAATTTGTATTGTTTAACAACAAATAAAATGTTTCTTCAACGCTATGACGCTACCTATATTTTTCACGAACTGCACGAATATCAAGCCTTAGATCTGACCACGTTTTTACATAATGAGTAGGTATATACTTCAAGGTATACCTTTATTTTATTAGAACTTTTGACACTACTTTTTGGTTTTGACTGTGGCGTGTTTTCTATGAATAACTCATCGCAGAGGTCTCAGACCGTTCATTATAGTAGTAATCATCACCAGCTCGATTGACAAATATTAACCACTGTCAGATTTCAAGATATAAAACATGGATCACCAGAAATTCAAAATATACATACAATTTCTTTAATTTTTCATATGGAAATCATTTCAGATGCTTTTTTACATTTAAATAGAGTTAATCGAATAAACGTAGACACGCGCAGTTTGTGATAGCCGCTGGTATAGTTGGTCTCCTTCCGGTTGAGAATACCCGGGATTACATTATGTCTAACAAATCGACTAGACATTCAGAATTCAATTCCTAAAAAAGCCGTCCGTCTTACAAATAAAGCAACTGTTTTTAGAACTATGTTTTGTCAAGCATGATGGCTGCACACAAAACGTTAAAAACAAGAGAATTCGTTATATTGTGTAGCATTTTTCTACTGAATCTTTATTTCTTCAAGCATTCAATGTTTTTCACTATGACATCGTATCCGCGCCTGAGTACATACTACATATTAATATTATATACGTTTGTACCGTATAACATAATATATTTGCGCATGTAGTATATACATAAATATATTTCATACCAATATAACACTATATATATAGCTACACAGCTAGTGCTCAATTATTGACGTTTAATATAAAATTGTACATTCGCGAGAAAGTCGCAATGATTTTCCCTCGCCGTCCCCTATATTTAATAACGTCAAACATCTTCAAACGACGATAACACAAAGATGACTGTTAAATATTAATGCACTAAGTAATTTTGCTCACTTTACTTCTCATATTCATGTAATATAATTTATAGTATAATTACTCGAGTTTTTAATTGTTTAAGTCGACACAATTATCTTCTCTTTTATTTAACATATTATTATTAAAACTTTCATCAATTCGTTTTATTTTTTTTTTTGTGAGACTTCAACTACCAGTGTACCTATAATATAATATTTAAATTTTTCTATTTATGCAATCTGTAGACGAATTATTAGCTATGCGTGTATCATCATGCATCATAAATTATAAATGTATAATATGGTCGGCTTTTCGTTAACATCGATCGGCAATCATATTTATCATATCTTTACCAGCTGCATGTGTGGTTAATTTCGCACGTACCTAATTATAATATAATATATATATACGTGTCAAGCGTGTATATTTCCGTTAATAAAAGCAATAATAATTATAAATGTGTTCATGAATACGTATCACAGAGTCCCCTCCACTATAGATGTATAGGTTAAAGCATATGATTTTAAAATAACATTATCAATCCTATTATATTGGTAATACATATAAACTATGGTTAAGGTTAGGTCCTACCATGTGGAATAGGGGCTTTCCTAGGTCTTAATTGAAAGGAAGGGTTGGTGAGTGTTGAACCTTTGAAAACGTGTGTGACGTTGGTACACTATACAGTATATGAGTCTATAGTGTATACAAAATCACAACGTTAATAATTACACTTATTAAATAGGTACGTATTTAATAATACTTCTTTGCGATAATGGACATTTATAGTAGTATGCACAATTGTTTTACTTGTTAAATTTTGAGTGAAATTCACCAACTTTTAGTTGTACTACAATACAACAAGTTAGTTCGTTAAAAAATGTTGCATTAATTTTAAAACAAACAAATTGATTTAGTTCGATAAAACCGAGTACCTATTTATTATTTGCACATAATATGGATGTGTATATAATATTATAATAATACTATGTGTCGCGCGGTTCGAACGGGGCTCAAGTCAAATACATACGATTTCTCAATCCACCAAAGTCAACATTGATATTCAATCATTATCCGGCACGTCGGACGTTAACCCGTGCAGTAACATAATATTACATTATTCTTACCCAGCGGCCAAATTATTACTGCGTTTGTTTCTGAAAACACGAGGCGCTCACCGATGTATAACGTTTTACAACAATCAAAGTTTAGCCGTCACCCTTGCCGTCGGCGTTTGCTCGGGTTTCGTTTAAACCCCCCTCACCTCTTCCTCCCCACGACACGTCGTCTTATGAGTATTTTTGTGTGTGTACGTGTGTGTGTGGTGTATGTGTGCGTGAGTGTGTGTGTGTGCGTGCGTGTGCGCGCTTGCGTGCTCACCGCCGTACTAGTATAAGAGAATAAAAGTTTATCGAATCCGTAAATAAAAACGTAATTCAATATTATTATACGGCTAAATGTGACCCACAACGACCTCGGGAAAAGTAAATCCTATAAAAATGGGCAGCGCTCGTTCAAATATTGCCTCCTGCGAATTCATAAAAAAAAAGATATATATATATACAATATACATCATATTTTTTCCAGCCCGTTTCAGGGATCATTAGAAAAGACAATTTGCTGCGGTTCGAAATTGTATTCGTTTTTATTGGAAAATTAATGTTTTATTTTTACAATAAAAGCGATATCGAGCGGGTACATGACGCGTGTACCTATATGGCTATATATATATATAAGAGTATATGACGCTCGAAATTCGATTTACGTGATGCTTTAAAAGTCTGACTTTAAAATATAAACACTCAAAGGATACTATTTACTATACAAAACGGGACAGGAAAAAGTTAGTTTGGTTAGAAAATATAAAATGAACAATACTCTCGTATTATTAAAATATTATACGGATATTATGGTCGAATGTTCGACAACGTTATAAATTTACGACAAGTCGTATCGAGTGGAATCACAATACAACATATACAACATATTACCAATTATGATATATAGGCCATTGGACGTCACGTTGTAATAATTATCACATCAATATTTATCATACAATTTGTTTACTATAAATAACATATCAACGTGATCATTATTATACCTATGGGCTGTGGGTTTATTACAATACAATATATCATTATATTATATAGATCAGACTTGTCTGCGCCTTGGTATTAATGTTTTTACGAGTGGTTTAACGATAGTCTAAAGTAAAATATTATATTGGTTGACTTGCGACGCTCTCGAAAAGTCTCCGTCGATCAGAGAACGCATAATGTGACGTGAATATAATAATAATAACATTAAGGACAACAGCGAGACGCCCCCAATGCGGTGCTCTGCGCATAAAAAAAGACAGCTACGACTTAAACGAGCTGGGTCTGAGCAACACCATATAATATGTTACCATATATTATGGCAAGTGCATTAGAATCATTTAAATAGTAATAGATAAATGAACTGTAGGACGTGTAGTGTATAGTGAGTTGCTATCATTTATCATATTATGATACTCTTCAAACGTGCACCAGGCAATCGTGACCGTATTTGATGCCGAGATCGCTTACGAGTTTTCGGATTTTTCTAGTTTTCTAATTTATTACATTCAATAAAAGTCTTCTTTTAGGTGCAAATAATAAAGACATTTATAGTACCTACGGTGTTAGGTATAATATGCGCTGTCGACTCGAAAACCTAACCAAACCGTTGTGCCGCAGTGTACCTATATTAATACATAATATTAAAAATGTGTGCCGACAATGGTGTGGCGCTACACAGCACAGTTTAACAATATTATAGAAGGTCTAATATCATCACATACTAGGTAAAACGCCCAACGCCTAATAACAGCGTTAATCAAATAAATGAATAAATTGTCGAGTCGGTTCGGCGATTTGTTGTAGCAAATTAGCGTGAAAGGAGTAAACACGCATTTTTTTTTTGCTGACAAGGGAAACGAGAATATGCCGTTCGCGAATGAAACGAGTATTTTTTTAAATTTCTACTAGAGAGAAAAAGTCTATACCACCGCTATATAAGGTCCCCCGAATGAAGGTGTGTGCGTGTGTTACCAAAATTTATAACGAACATAAAAACGAAAAACAAGGCACCTATATACATATAAATATGTACATGCATGTGTGTGTGTGTGTGTGTGTGTACACCGAGAGATGTAATCTCGATCCGCCGCCGCCCCTTATTCCAGCGCACCGCATAAATAAACGAGAAAATCTCTGTAAATAACAATACTCGCCGTTTTTTGTTGTTTTTTTTTTTATTCCTCCTTTCGTTCGCCGTTATTGTCTCGCTCGGATAAGAAAATCGTTTTAAACGATTTCGAATTAAACGCCCTCGTGCGCAAAACGGGTCTCGGGCGGGTTTTCGTCATCGGGTGCGTAGTATATTATAATAATAATATAATATATAATATTATTATACCGCCGCGCGTAGTTATAGCAATAACATCACACGCGCATAAATCATCGTAATACAACCTATATAGAAAAAAAATAAACAAAAACAAAACACAAGACCGTATAATATGTCGATCGACGAGGAAAAATATAAAAACCTTCAAAATATTCTATGAAGGTGTACGTATATATTGTATGTACGCGTACCGCTGGCAAGAACCGAATGTCATAGATCGAATTACGGACGTGTTTTACACTGCACCGTACGACGACCACGCCCCAAAATCAGTGAAAACGCGACGACGATGGCATATTATACGTAGTAGATGTCTTCGACGGTAATAAGTCGAAACGTAAATGTTTCATAAATAAAATATATTATTTATAGGTAGGTAACAATAATACACACGTCGAACGGATATTTTTTCATAATAATATTTTCGGCGGTATGTACCCATAACACTCGGAACGGAATCGTATATTATATAATAATATTATATACACTCTCCAATCGTACCTTTACGTCGGTTTCCGTTTGTACGGACTGCAGTGTATAATCAAACGCGACTGAATAATAAATAAATATAAATATATATATATATATATATATACAACGCACATGTACAGCATAGGCGGGCTAATTACATCACACGCGCGGCGATATAATATATAATGCATATTATATTGCGATGGGGATGATTTACAGGGGGCCATAAATCTGGATACGGACGTTTCTGACGCGTTAAACGCTGCCGCGACGGGTATGCACGATAACCCTCTCTTTGCGAGCGACGTGCCCGCATATATATGCCTCTACCGCACTGCTGAGAACCACTAATTTCTGGCCATAAATCGCGCACGAGTCGGGGCAGAGGACGAAGAGCCTTGCATCGTTTTATATGTACGCATAACTTGCGACGGCAACACCGCCGGGGTTGGGATCCCCACGCAGGCCCGCATCTTCCATCCCTCTACATCCAGCCCTCCCCCCGGAGGGGCCTCGTCGAATTCGTCGTCGTAAGTCCCCGCAGCATCCAGCCGTGTGCGCGCGCGTATATATATTTTTATACTGATGTGCGTAATATAATGTATCGCACGACTAAACCCCCGCCCCCGCGTCCTTCGCCCACGGTTGTCGTGTGTGTTGTCGTATGCGATCCGCTGCAGCAGCCGTCGATAATCCCTGACTCGCAAGTCGCTGCAGTACTGTACAACGACTGCAGCGGGATTTATCGCGGGTCAAACGGTATATTATTTGTTTTTTCCAGCCCCTCCGGCCACCCATTTCCACCCCTCCGGCGACGCCGCTTTATTGACGCGATGAAAGTGCAATGTCGCGTTCGGGTGCGTATATACGCTTGTAGATTATACAAACGGGCGCGGCGATTAATCGGTAGTAATTTCTTCTTTGGATGCCGAACGATTTGCATATTATTATGCCACCCGAACACACACCCCCCGAGGGACGAGTGCCCGGCGTGCACATGACATCGCTGTACGGTACAATAATTGGTGTGCTTGTACAATATATAATATACACCACGCTCGGGTTATATTATATCTGCGTAGAATGACGTCCGTTGTGCAAGTGCAATGCACTATGCCTAATCACTACGTATAATAATAATATATGAGATGATATATTATTATATTATAATTATAATGCGTGTGACGTATGGGCCGCGGACGATGACCATTGTGCGAAATAATAATTCCTAAAAATAAGTATATCGGGGGTGGTGGTGTTCGGTGGTAATAATAATATATATATTATGATATCGCATGTGTATATACAATCGGTGGGGCGCGTCGAGAACAATATTTCGGACCCTATAATAAGGCGGTGTTCGAACAGTACATTGAGTATTTAAATTAAATCCACTCTCCCGTGATCACTAATAAGTCATAATGTCCATAAAGGCACGGGTCTTGGGGAGAGAAGACACAACTATTATACATATTATATTATGTGCTCCCGATTTACACAAAAAAACGTTCCTAAAGTAATAAATTACTGAAAAATATAATGCGTCTTGTACCTACCGAACATATTTTATTATCGCCGTAAATTATATATTATAAGTGCCAGCAACAAAAACAAATGTTAACGATGTGTTTTCTATACTACGGTGTATATATTATTGTGGGTTGTAGCAATATTATTGTCCGGGTCAAATGTCGTCATCGCCTGCGTAATAATATACGACGATAATATCATACCTGCCTATGGTTCAATCAGAGTTTTTGCTATCGTTTGCACATATTTTTTGCACTGCGCTTATTGTAATATTTCCATGGACATCGGGAACGGGCGGGCGTATTGGCGATCGATGGAAAAACAATATAATAATTATAAACAACAATGATCGCGGCGCGGAAGTCGCCCGCTGCAGGAATTAATGTTATACGGTATTAATGTATGTACCGTATTGCGTAACACTCCCTCGAGCGTTTTTTTTTTTCGATTATTTTGTACATTATACATATTAAGTAATGACATTGTAAAAGCAATATAAGATTTTACGCGTATGAACAAAATATAATGGCGCCTGCAGTCGAGTTTAATCACCTTCTACTGCAGTTAAGTCGTGAGTACACCTGCAGTATATTATTATTACATAATATTTTATATTATTGTGCGAGGTGTAAGCGTACGTATCTTATTATAGTTTTATATTATTACTGTTATTATTACTGTTGTTGTCATCGCGTACTTTTTCTTTACCATTTTCGTTTCACATAATATAATAATTTGTTTAGGTAAGCGAATATTATTTTATTCATGATTTCAACGGTTCTTTGAATCGACAGCTTTCAAAAGTCGTTTGTCTCGCACAACACGTAAGCGCAGACTTGATTTTCTGTTCACTGAATGTGTTGCCACATTTTATTAAATCCGCATTTTTTAGGCTTCTCGATAATACTACGGCGTACCTTCTATATATATATGTACACAATATATTATTGCGGCCCAGAAAACGACCTCTATAATGGCAAAATAATTATATTAATGCTTCTCAAAACTTTTTTCGCCGCTTAATGATTGTGTGTATACATATAAAAAAACATACATTAAATATACGAGGTAGTAAAAAATTAACCGAAAAAATGACTCATATACGATCCACGTCGACCTTATATACGCATAATATTATTATTAATAGTATGTTTACTGTACTTAAAACTGAGGAATTTATGTAGAAGTTATGAGAATTGTGTTTTGTTATTCTTGTGTAAAAACCAGGTACTAAAACCATTCAAAAAGTCTATTGACAAAACAAAACTCGAGATAGAAAAAAGAACAAAAGTATTATTACTATTAATAATGTTATGATAAAAACTAACTGTTATAAGTTACTTCCTGGCTTAACCTTTGGAAAAGTATAAATAACCGGCGTCTCAAATCAAAAATAATAACGGTAAAATTAAACTAATATATAGTATAGGTACTCCGGTAATCCAATATAATATATCAACAAAACAAAACCATTGGGAGACAAACATTGTTAATACCGAACTTCATGTTATTACTGCAAAATTAAGTCATTGTTTTGATCGTACTTTATCTATATTATTCATATTGATATTATGTAATATATTTTTTATTGATTTACAATATTGTATTATTAGTTATTTAGTTATAAACTTATAACTTATAATATATGACTTGAGCGCGTACGTCTTCTCGAATAGGTTTTGGTAAAAACAAGTAATAACACTGTGTGTTATATTTGATTTAGGTATTATAGTATCATAATAAAAACTTTTTGCTAAACGAATCGGCTCTCTGTATAATATATAATAATATAATCGACCTCGGGTTGTGCAATCTTAACTAAGTGGTATTGTTTTTAAAATCCTAGTACGAAAAAAGAGAAGATAAACAAGTAGCTTCCGGTCGCCTCGAGGAATATTACTTAGGGGACGCAAACGATTTTTGCGTTGAACTTGGTTTTTATTTATTTATTTTTTCATTCCGAGTAACGGTTGAATTAAGAACGCGCACGCTAAACATCATCAAAAGTTTCGAAAGCGCTTTAAAATAAAAATAAAAAAAACTCGTCCGCATAATCTCGGGAATTATGACTGCAGCGATACTGCATACCTTGTTGGGTCTTGCTTATTAATATACATGTATACACCTCGGAGATGACGCCGGTAATACGATTTTTCGCAAAGTTCCGCAAACGAGTCGTGTAAAAACTTCTTAACAACGTGTCGTTTATTTTATAATAATACGCACTATACTTTTCGTTTTTATTTTTCTCCTACACGCACCGTGTCGCCGTTACACAATATAATATATATTTACATCTAAAATTGGTGTACAACGTGTATAATATTATATCATTTATATACATTTCTTATATTATTATAGTATAGGTACCTATACCAGCTCTTAAGTTGTGGGGTACCTATAGTGTAGTCGTTTTCGTGAAACAGTTTTATTATAAAACTACGTGGCCCTCATTACATCTATAATAATTAATAATAATATATATTATATCTACACAAAAAAAGCTGAAGACACCCGCCCTAAAGCGAGTCCTTGTTGCAAATCGGGACGGCCATAGAAGACATTAAACTCGAACTTTGCTCGACTCGCGTACATCACAGCTGATTATTGACAACGCTGTAAACATACCTATCTATTGTATTACATGAAAGTGATTTCATTGTACACGAGCCCGTGAGAATCTAAGTTCAAATATGCACTGTGCAGTCAGTGAACTTTGTATATTGATCGAACCGAAACAGATGACATTCCGAAGTCGAATCATCGCATCAATATACAACTGCTGCAGCGGTGCGATACTGATAATGGCCGAGCGTCGTCCGATATCTATATATTATTATTTGCTTCAAAAGCCATTTTCGATGATTCTCGTCTGCTTCTCGAGCATTTGCTTAATTCATCATTGGTAGGTAGTGCAACTGTGTATAATATACGTGCTTTATATTATAAACATTAACTCGTTTTTCATAAACTCGGCGTAGATGATATGACGTGTGTTATAATTATCATGTTCTATATAAAATAAATAAGCTGATAACTTGATCCATCCGGATAATGAAATAATGATGAATTCATTTACTTGCCACATATATATATATATATAGCGACGGCGGTATCGTGTTCGTGCTTTCCTCGCCTGCTTGTACAACTTTTCAATCGGTCGATAGTGATTATCATCATTTTTGTCTGGGGCACACGTCATAATTTCATCTTCCGGACTTGCACAAACTCAACGGTCCGGTGCATTATATTTCGTATTATTATCTTGATGCGATATGAAGCCTAATGCGATTTATAACGCCGTTGCTTGAACCGGCCGAGTGAGCACGACATAATGTAGATTCGTGAAAACGATTTTTTATTCTGTTTTTAAAAAAGAAGAAAAGTCGTATAGGTACTTATAATATAAATACGACGTAATTGCGATTCATGTCGCACAAGCGTAGTTTTTATTTTCTTTATTGCTTTTAAATTGGTTCGCGCGCAAGAAATAACTACTCGGCCGTCAGATTAAATTAGAATATAAAGGTAGTGTGTCCGGCGCGGCGGCGGTTTTCGCGTCGGTCGTATAACAAAGTCATAACAGCAGCGGCGGCGTCATAAAGTGTAATTATGCAAATCCATTGCGCAATCGTACATATATGTATATAAACGTATAAGCACATGTCCGTGTGTTTGAATTCTCTTGACAGTTTGACTGAATCTATTTATGTATATGTATATATTGTACACACGGGGGCCACCGTATGGAGAAGGACGCGAAACAAATAATAATATTCGGTCGTATGTGCGATATATGCAGTACGGGCTTAGTAAAATATAATATAAATATGTGTGTATTTATAATATCATTTCCGAAGACGACACGCGCGGGCTCACGCATGTACGAGTCCCGGAACCGGTTTGTCCATAATTTTAGGATTAAGAGAAACATTATTAATAAAAAATGAAAAAAAAATGTTTAATAATAATAGTGCTATGCGTTTAATACCGCGTACAATTATATTGCCGTACAATAATTATAAATGTTCGTTTCGAACCGGTTTCCGGTACATTGTCAGAGTGTTGTCACCGCGTCGGACGCGCGGGTGTGTGTGTGTGTGTGTGTGAGACGCGAATTTGTCGGAAAATAATAATAATAATAACGAAATTCAGCGGTCGCGGGCGTGTGCATAAGCTATAATAATAATATATAATAGTAGCTTTTACGACGCGATTTCGTGGCGGCGGCCATATCGTATGGTGACATCGCAACGTTCTATTATACATACACAACACACACCTAACCTCCATACGTCCTCCGCGACGGGTCGCCTCCGCTACAGATCGGTATCGCGGCGCGGAAACGTCATAAATCGGGCGAGCCGGGTGTCGGACCCATACGTGCTCGCGTAGACGTCGCAAACTTAACACACCGCTTCGTAAACAATTAATAATAATTTATAATATACGAGTTGTAGTTGTTATTAATATAATTAATTGTTTAAAAAAAAAGGCGCGGTGGCAAGTCAATTCGCTAGCCACGACACTTTGCCACTTTACAGAGGTCGCGGGACGATGTGCTCAAAGCACGTGCGGTGCCGGGGGGGGGGGCGGTAGGGGGCAGGAAATTAGAGGAAAACCGTCGTAAACATTATTATACGGTCCGCCGGGCGTTAAGAATCGACCGCTGTCGCGGAAACCGCACGCGTCCCGGAGAAATGGATCGTCGTCGTCGTCGAAGGGGTTTAGAGCTAATTTGTTACGGCCGATGAGCTATGGCGGTGCTATCGGAGGTTAATTTGTATCGGAAAAGGACGGTCGTAAGTATATATATAAGCGTGTGTTGATAAATAACGGTGACGTCACTCGTAGATTTTTAAGCTTACGCGCGGGGCCAATTTGTACCGCCGCCGCTGCCGCCTACGAGTTAATGAACCATCGCCGCCCCGCCGAACGGTTTTTTTTCTTGATTGATGGAAATCGCAGGATTTTTTTCTCCCTTTTCTCCCTTCTCTCCAACGTCGTTTCGCGTTTTACTAGTGAAAATACGCATTTGTCTCGCTTACACAACACACACATACACACACCCAGTCACACTTATTTGCGCACAGTTCGTATTTCATCCCCTTCGCCCGTCAAAGCAGTCGGTATATATACTGAAGCGCCCGCACCATCTGCAATCGCGACTTTCACTGTGAGAGTAAGTATGATATACGCGTTGCCGAAAACTCGTCGACTGCCATCTTGGATCTCGGGATTCGGAAAATTAAGCGGCCGTCGACCGTGATTTCTTGTCTTATTCTCTCGTTCGTTTTCTGTAAAATAATAGGTATTATAATATTATATTATTATACAACCACGCCGCTCCCGGTGGCGTCGTTCGCCCGCTGCACGACAACGGAGTCGACGTTTCGTATCGATTTCTCTGGTTTTAGACGATTTGTCTCGATTAGGTTTACAGAAAAGTGTACGTCGCATACCGATGCAATAATCATTGGCACGTGGTTCGATTACGTATATCGAGACGTCGCCCCAGCCGACAAAACGGGCGCGCGCGTAACTCCACGTTAGGGCGGGACAAAGCAGATAAAATCGTTTCAATTTTTTTTTCAGAACATTTTTTCTTCTTCTGAAATCTAAAACTAATCAGCTGGTCCACTGGTTGTGACCGAGCACGGAATGCACTAGCTAGTACGACTCCCGAGACAACTGTATAACGCATACAATATGACTGGTGCATAACCATCATAGTCTTTTACATATCATTATTATTGTATTAAACTGTGCACGATCGTGAATATTGTCGTAATAAGAAACGGGAGATGTGACAAACGAGATATAAAACGAAAAACGATACAGCTGTCTGTGGAGTCCGCGGTGGCGTGTGTTTCCCGCGGCTAACAGCAATTAATATTCATTGAAACGTAGTTGGTAATTAGAGGCGGTTCGTATATAGTTGTTGTGATGAAACTGCTGCAGAGTCGTCGTCGTCGTGTCTACAATATAGAGCCTCCGATGGGTCTTACGTGATGAAAAATACGGAATCAAACGAGTTTATACGTGCTGCGTGCATATGGGAGAATTATAATTATAATATACAACCGAATATCGCGTGATACGTTCTATATTCCGTATACGGGGAATAGGAATCGTCATCACCAGACGTGTGACGTTATAGTGCATTGTAATTATTATTACCATATACCACTTAATGTATGCCACTTGTTGTTGCTATTAAATAATAACGTTATCACTATGAATAATTATAAATTATAATATTATTATGAGATATGTTATCGCGAATACGCCGATCACTTTGCTGGTATACCAAAATATTATAATCTTCTCTTAGCTTGGTTATGGATGGTATAGTGAAATGTTCAATATTATAGTGCCGTCGTGAAATCTCTGAATAATTTACGAAATCAAAATCGGTGACGGATTATAATGATCCCTGTGGTTGGGGGAGACGTTTGAAAAAACCAAACCGACCGAATCACACCAAATAGTCTCACTATATGCAGGTATTTCACGTGTACAGTATATATATGTATAAGTATACTGGCTTTTAATCCTCTTGCCAAACGCAGCTGCCATACCTCCTCTCCCTCTCACACCGTCTAGCGTTTTCGTTACTAATTCCATTATTCGGCCTAAGCCGTTGAAAGTTTAAACTTTTTTTACCCCTGCCTCCCGCAACCGCCGCCGACCGTCTCTTCATACTTAAGCCCGTCCTACCCATAAATCTGTCACTTCGGCGGCCCTTTAAAGTCTTATCCGGATGACAATCCCTTTTTTCCTTTCCACAACAAAAACACGGATCCGACGGTCCTAATTCCGGTTGATTTAGAGCTTTTTGGCCCCCTCGGCTAGAAATTTTCACATACACACACACGCGCGCGCGCGCGCTCTCATATATTCGTATACACTATAATATTATATACATACATATATATATATATATATATATAATATTATTTAGAGCTACAGCGTGGAGAATATATTTCTTGTACCGAGAGATTTTCTTCTTCTCCAGGCAAATGGCCTGGTCGGCGATTGCGAGATAGAGAGTGAGTGAGCAGTGGGGTAAAAATACAAAAATAAAAGTTTTTCTTTTCCACAACTTTTTCCCGCTCCCATATACTTCCTATATCTACGATGCATGTTCATGTCAAACATATATACCCATACATATAATACGTGGGATTTGCCACGTTTAATTTATAGTGCGGACGTGACCCACGGTCCGATATGTGTATAGTTACAAAACTTTGATTAGGAATTATGTACATGTGTGCGTCTTCGACTATATACAAGTTGGGCCAAGGGATCGAATCGGCAAGATAGAGATGAAACTTTTTTTTCATGTGGTTATCGTGCGTAAATAGGATTATATTCTGTGCACATATTTTGCTTTCCTTCCTCAATCACACACACACACACACACACACACACACACACACACACACACACACACACACACACACACACACACACATACATACAGCTCGGACCATTTTTATAAAACATGTGTGGCAAAATAGTTGTGAACTGTATATATATAATATTATAATATTACAGTCGATATTTATTTTATATTGTTTCGTTGAGAAATGTTGAAGCGTCGGTCGTCAATACGACACAATATAGTCATTTTCTCATATTGTATATACTACGTACCTATAATATGTGATACTCTATACCAGTGTAACGTCAACTCATTTTTATACTCGAAAAATATTTTTTTTTGGACATTAAAAATAACTCATCCGATACAATGCAACGACAGTGCTGCGGTTCATTAGCAAATTGATCGGTATACATTTTATCGACCCCGCTGCAGAGTTCCGGAGTTGTTTACATTAGGAAAAGTAGGCGGTATCGGAACGTCTTTGATGTCGTGGGCGAACAAAAGAAATGTTCACTTCCTTTTTGTTCGTCCCCCTATACCCCACCCCGTCCACCGGTCTAACGGGGTTGCCGGCATCACTATTTCACCGGCGACGACCAGGACCCGAAACTTCCTGCCTTTATATTTCATTATTATCATTATTTTTTTACATTTATACAATAATAATATCTATAGACGTGTGCGAGTGTGTTTCTTTAGCCCGTCGCGTGTGCGAGTGCCGCATATTATATTCACATTCCCATTATACAATCGTTAATTATGGTAATTACAAACAACCGGGGAGGGAAGGGTTATTGTTTCTCCGGTGGCGGCGGCGGCTGCGGCGACAGACGGCCCTCTCTTGTTATTTGTGCGTAGTATATAAAATACTACTATTATTATTACTATCAACAAAAACAACGGGCCTACGAAATTTTATGACGCGATATTATCATAATAACAACATCGTTATAACAATATAATAATAATGCTATAAACTAATGCGCGAGTGTATGTATACGAATTTTCGTCTCCATTTTAATATCGCGCAGAAATAAGACAACTGCAGTTTTCGACCCCTCTCCCGGCGAAAACTTTCGGATAAACCGCCGGAGCGCTCACCCACTCTGCAGCACATTCACACACGCGACCGTGTACCGTGCACACATATATTGCTTTGGAACTTTGCCCGTTCAACTCGACTGCATAGCAGTGTACATAATATATATAATAATAATAATAATGATATTATATGATATATACTATCCGTCTCCGGCTGTTTCTAGGGGGGGGGGGGGAGATTCGCGAAGTCGCTCGTTCGACGTGTTACATTTCCGTGCACTGCCGCAGGACTGCAATATTTCCTACAAGTCACCATATTACCATATTATATACAAGTCCATATAATAGGTATATCATCGTATATAATATTATGTTCCGAGGATGACGAAGAGGACGCGCGTCCCGACCGCCTACAACCGACGACGCGCCGCCGAAATGTGTGCATGCGTGTTCATAAATAACGTCGCCAAAACGACGGAAAAAAAATTAATAATAAACTCCCTCCGATCGCGTCGCCGTAATATTTCACGTCCCACTTGACCGTGTAACCGCAATATTATTATTATAACATGAGCGTACCGCAGCAGTATTATGTTATGTTGCCACGAGAGCATATAATAATAATAATAATAATAATAATAATAATATTATGATACACGCCATACACCTACAACCGCGCATCGCGGTCGAGAGATGGTCGGTGCAGATAACGCGAGTCGTATGTAAGACGTTTCCGCACCGAATTTCGTAAAAAAAAAAAACACCAAATTTCAACGCCGCCGCCCGTCGTGTCTTAGCGCGCACGTTGTAACAATATTAATAATAATAATACCATGGCGGCGGGGTCGTTGTCGTCGTGTATCTCGTGGGAAGACCCGACGCGACTGGATTTCGTCGTCGGGATTTCGGTCGAGCGCGAGAAAAGACCGACCGACTTTGTCCAAAACAAATTTCAGTTTTGCCAAACTCTGTACATCGGAGGTACCTATAATATCATGGACGAGGCGTATGCGCGTATAACGCGTCCCGTCTTGAATAATAATGTACATCGGATAGTATTAGGTATGCTAATGTTTAAAAATGTATTCGGTAAGAGTCGCCCGGAACGAGCGAATTCCGGAAATCCCTCGTTTCATCGTGTACACGAATTAAATTCGCTCGCGTCTAACGTTTTATTATTACGTATATTGTTGCTATGCAGGAGCCGCGCTTATTCCTCTGCGCCGCGAGAGCGAAATTTTGAGAGTTTCGAGCTCGTTTATTATATTTTATTCATTTTATCGTATGTATTTTTTTATTCGCATGACGTGCCGTTTGTGCGTTTGATATGCTTATCTGATTGTTTCGATTGAAATCGACACCGACCGAGTAAGTGACACTCGCACAATAATACTATATTATTGTACCATTACCCGCCACTGCGTGTAAACAGCTGTCGTTGTAGTCTCCGCACTGTGATTTCTAATTTCTACATGTCTAAATTATAAGCGTAATGCGCACCAGCGATACTAATAATTTCGGATGCGTTATTATGGTAATAATAATACGTCGGAGGGCCCTTTGAACGCAGAAAACGAATACAACTAGGTAAATTATGACGAATGCGACGGTGATGGGGGGGGGGGGGGGGGTAATCGTTTTCGTTTATCCGATAGGTTATTAGTATAATAATATATGTATGATTTCGAATCGACAGTATATTATATACCTTTTACGAGTTCCTCGCGATAACATCGGCCGGTGGACAGGTGAAGGTGATAAATACAGGTACACGTGAGTACAGGACATATATTATTATTACTATTATTATTGTACTAAGAGCCGTTTGTTTTTCTTTCTCGTCCACCGCCGCCCGTGTCAAAACAATTAATTATATATATTGTGACGCCGTAGTATCATCATCATAATAACACGTCTGAAAAATATATATTCTAACGCGTGTGCGTTTTGAAACCATTGTGTCGCAGTGACGCCACAATAATAATTATTCACACCAGTGAATCCGTATAATGTACAGTTGTCTAAATGACGTCTGACTTTTTTGTTTTCGTTTTGCGCTATCACAGTATGTTTTCATTTCGTCGTGTCCGCAGGGCGTCTTCACCCTCCGGTCACTTTTTCCTAAATTATCAAAGCCCCTTCTCCTCCTAAGCGAGCCACCAACTGCAGTGTCCAAAAATTGCGCCAACCACGTAGATTTTTCCGGCGGCGGGGACATATCACTCACTGTACAGCATATTTTCAACGATATTTAAATCATTTTGTACTACACTTATTTGCACAGCCGTCGACGGAGCTGCACTTGATATTGGAGGACAAAAATAATATTGTTGCGTTCTCACAGCGTCACCCGACTTAGGGCTGCTTGGTCATACCGCGGTATCGTGTAGGAACAGTGTCTTTACCACAGCATCGACGTCATTACTTTATTTACCTATGTACTATCATTAAATAGAGACACGAAAATATTATATATTTTCTTCATTCTACGCATCTGTATAATTTTAGGGCTGTGTGCAAGGCGTAAGTAGTTTCGCGCACAATCTGTTAGGGAACGGCCGAAATATAGTGATTTTTTTCATCGTTTCTGTTTTCATTTTTTTTCTACTCCAATGAGAACCCATTTATACATATACGAATAGCTAACCGTGTGGGCCGTCGACGAATGGTGATATAATATATATATATATATATATGTATATATATACAAAAATAAATAAACATCGGACGCCAGATGCTTTACACTTGTTACCCGTCCGACGACGGAATTCATTTTTCGGAGGGGAAAAACGTTTTTAATATTTTTTTTTCTTCATCTCCGTCAGAAATCTGTTCGACCGACCGAACGTCACCCCGCGAACACACGCTTTTCTCAATAAATGATGAAAAAACAACAATGCACTACATCCGCTTATAGCCTTTGCAATAAAGATATTTTGTAACGTTTATGACTTTTAATACTTATAATTTAATGTCATTCATTTGGAAATATTAGATGGGGCATATAAGTCATAAGTTATTCTGACGTTTATGACGCATAACTTATAAAAATTAAGAGTTTAATACTGTAATATTATATAGAAAGGTTTTAAAGGTAGGTACATATTTTTTAAAGAATTATATAAAATACTCTTGTTGAGTATACAATCTGGAGAAAATATGTACAGAAATAAAAATAAAATGAAATTACTTGTATAGAAAGATTATTTGTAAAGACAGATTACATGGTTAAGTAGTACGTAGCTCTGCAAAGGTTGAGCCATCTATAGTCGGATTGACGACGGTAGGTGTTTCGTATGTTAGTTGGGAGGTTTATTATTATTTAAGTTGAACATTTTATATTTTCATATAATATTTAGGTTGAACTCCAAACCTACATGCAGCATACGTGGTTGTCATGATTTTTAATGTTATTCATTTTTTTTTTTTAATGATCGTCGTAAAAAAAAAATAACAAAAATTCTTTAAACATTGACATCGCAATATAACTTATATCTATTTAGGCACGCGATACAATTTTATATTCTGCGGCATATTATTACGTCCACATTAGTAGCGTTATCCATTTTCCGCGTTAACCGGATTTACTTGTGCTTCGCCGATGACGACGACGACGACGGCGAAATGTCACTTCCATTTTGAATGCGGTCGTGTTCACCCTCTTCCCTCCCCTACAGCCACCGTTTTGGCGCTTGCCCGTCAGTAGCAGCTGCAGAGCAGTTGTAAGACTGCATGAGTGCGTTTTAAGTTTCGTCCAACAGTCGTGGAGACCCGTTATCGCGTTACCGCTACACGACCGAAAGCCCGTGATAGTCGTCCGACTAGGCAGCGGTCGTTTGATTGTACACGCACACACGCACACACACACACACACAAACACTAGTCTTATATACATTGTACAGTGAGCCATATACATATATATATAATATAGTACCGCAGGTTTGGCGTAGAACAAAGGACGAATGATAATGTAACAACGAAAATGAAAGATAGACGAATAGATATCAAACGGAGACAATATTATTGTTGTTTTAGACTATTAAAGATATATGTTACAACAGCCAAAGACAAAAAAAAAAAAATGTCTTCTAGCGATTACCGGTTAGAAGCAGCTCTATCTAGTCGTGTGGGTACTGCAGGGGCCGCAGGATATGCGGCGTATTATATTATAGACGGCTCACGCGATCAAGGTCAAAAGGTATTGATTTATTTTGGCGGTTCGTCGCCAGTTTTTTTTTTTATTACCGCTATGATAATACCGCCGGCTTTATTGCGCATTACGGCCGGTCGGGCCTTATTACATTATCTACCTACAATTCAAACGGCCAATTTCGAAAATCTACGACGCCTATATCGAACTGTCACGTGTCACGCGTATACAATCGGAGATCGAGGCAAACAATAATATTACCCACCGCGAGCTGTGGGCGGTAGAGTCCCGGGCAACTCGGAAAATTTGACGCCGGGCGGCTCCCCAGCAGCGTCTCTTGCCGACACCTGCGAAACGGATGCCAATCGCGTACCTATTTAATAATATGATGTACGTGCTGAGATTATAACGGACGACTTGAGCGCTTATTAAACGCGTGCATAATGAATGCGAACTGCACACGACCCAGCCGGCGGCCGAAGGTTTTTCATTAGCATAATATCTTTAAACGGTGACGACGACGACCATTATAATAAGCGGTGCACTGTCCGAGCATAACGAATCGCCTGGCGACTGATTGATTAGCTGCCATTATTATTATTAATATACAACTACTTCTATGCTACACTGCAGCTACCACTATATAATACAAGTACTATAACCACTGCGACTAGTATTTTAATATTATATATATTATGTACTTATGTGTATAGGTACCCAAACCTACCTACCTATCTGCCTACCTACCTACCTCTGACTATATTTATACATAAATACTTGCCGGCGGCGGGGCTACCGGGTAATATTTATTTGCCGCTGCACCGTCCGACTTCCATCCTCGCCCACGTGTTCCCCACCTCTGAAAATTAAACACTACTGTTCCGCCGCGTACATCACATGCCGTATATATATATATCACGCAGCAGCTTCGGGTTATAATAATGTAATATTATTATAAGCATGGTGATGGCAAGTGATTAACCGTCGGGCGTACGTATACACTGTAGCGGTTCTCGTGACGACGGAGATTGCGGACCTCAATTGGTCGGGCGTTAATGGAAAATTGTAGAAGCCGACGAGGAAAACCAAATAGGAGATCAACTTCATCATCCGGTGGAACCGGCATCGTACGGGACTCACAGGTTCTTGAATATATATCGAAAATTAAAAACGAAAATCGATCATTTATTTCGATTTTTTACAGTTTACGAAAATAATAATAATAATACTAATAATAATAATAATAATAATTGAATGCTCGCGTTAGAGGTCGTCGTTTTTCTCATTAGTATAGTTGCCTATGATACAATAGCACAATAATGACTTTGTCGAGTTTCTAACGGACGATGATGAATACAGACGAAATTGTAGATATTTCTCCCTAGACGTCTTTATATTTTTCCCATCACATCGTTACGGCCTATATATTATTTATAAACAGAACCTTAGAGCAGCGACAATTGTAGGTAGTGTGCCTTAACACTGTAGCCCGAAACCGACCTAACCTCTTCACGTACATGTGGAAATGCACAATTTGTGTTTAGTCGGTATTATCACAGTTTTGATAATATAGGTACCATACATAGTAATTTAACGATAATATTCGAGTATTATATTTGTAGTCGTCCATTTTTTTTTTTTTGTTCTATTTTCCAGAATCTTTTTCTATTCATAATTTTTTCAAAGCTGTCATAATATGTGCTTGCAGGCGTATATGTGTGTAAATTTCTAAACCAAACCGTACACGAGTATAATTTGAGTATAATAGGTACATATATATATGACGTACCCCCCCTGGCAAATCACTTACATGTCATGTGTCGACCATCGTGGTTTTTTTTGTTCGACGCTCAAGCCCACGGACATAGAAAACGAAATAATCCAACGAGGCGTTTGAAGTACAAATCGCTTTCCAAAAAGTTACACCTACAAGCGCGTTAATAAGATGCCGATTGGCGATATCGGATTAGCAGGTTTCAAACAGTGCAATGCTTATCACACAATACAGCTATATGTAAACACGTGTGTCTAAGATGGTGTCGGGGTACAAACCTCAAAGGACACAACCAATTTCGGCGATAAGAGAACCACGTGGGTGGTCGAAAAAACATCGCGAGAAAAATGCCTTATCGCTCGCGTCTTGTGCTTGGTACCTATATATCATAATATTATAGTGCAAATTATCATACATGTGCGTATATACGTATAAAAGGACGCCCTGAGGTTTCGGCTGTCGGTTATAGCAGCGGTGTTGGTCGGATAAGAAGGGGGTGGGGGTGGTTGAGCACGGGGTGTGCGCTGGGCAAAAGCAATAATGACGCACTCGCGATTTCCCGCCCGTCCGCTCATCTATATATATAGAGTCTCGTCGCGAGTACGTGACCGGTTTTCCCAATAGAGCAATTTATCTTTTTTCGGCCACTGGCGTTTCCCGCCTCCATCAGTCGCCCCTTCCGAACACATTGGCACCGCGCTCACACACACACGCACACACCCACCCTCTTGTCCCGGCACGAGACGCGTCTCTGCACGTCTTCCTTAAAGGCGTCCGCGACCGTGAGTGCGTGCGCTAGGGGTCGTCTTTCGCTCGAAAAAGTTTCTCTCTTTTTTTCGTACACGTACCGCGCGTGCTCTACATCGTCTGTGTATTTGCAGTGGAGATATTTTTTCGAGGGTGTGGTGGACTTTGTATTGTTAACGATATACATTCGCGCGAGTACTCCGGCAAACCCTCGCACACCCGACCCATCCCTCAACCACCCGAGGTCTACTGGGCGCAGGAACCGAAGCTTTTTGACGAGTAAATAAAATCAGCCCCCGTACCACGCAATCACGCTCGCCCGCTCACTCCGCCCGCCGCGGTCACCGCATTAATAAATGTCCACTCGTCAAGCCGACTCGGCTTGAGATATTTTTCGTCTCTTTTTTTCTTCTCCTCTATTTCCTTCCCCTACGTGATGCGCGTTTAACAACCATATAAATTGCTTTGTATTGTACTAATATTATATCGATTTTTTCATTTTTGTTACAGTGTTGGAAGTATTGTGAAGTACTGCAGACCGAAGGCAAGAACATGAAGAACATTTGCGAACATAACTGTGTAAGTATATATACATAAGAACTTAACATTTATATATACATATACACCAGGCTATCATATATACGTCATTAACACGTTTTTCATTTTTTTTTATTTTATCGACCTCGCTTGGAGAACTTCCAAAATTATGAGTACAGTTGTGAACACCCATTACGGTGTATCGCGAAAATTGTTTCACACGTTCGCCAGTAAATTGTATGAAATATCGCTACGTTTGAAAGAACAATTCTTAAAAAAAAACATAACATAAAAAAATCGTTTTCGATTCTAAAAACTATATTGATAATATCATTCCACTATCTTTACCGTATACTATCAAGTACAAGTAGTATCAATGTGGAACAATGTATTGGATTAATGTATTTAACTCGTTCGTTAGTCACCTGATCCTTTTCGACGACGATATTTCGGAAAATAATAATATTTAATATCCATTTTGAACTTTTCATACATTTATTTTATAATATAATATTGCTGGAACGTTGTATACTATAGAAATTTCGACAGCAAGTAAAGACTTCGGTGGATTTATTAAATTGTATTAAAAAAAAAAAAAACATAAAATATGCTACTGGTCAAAATTGTGAAAAGCAAAACACACGCGTATCACAATATATACTGCCCGCCAACGAATTTCGACTGTCGCGAGAAGTGTTGCCCTTAAAAAAAGGTCAACTTCTAGAGATATATTACATGTACTAAGTATATCATACAATATACATATACTATAGCCCATAGGTAATATAATAGTGGGACGCGTCGCACGTGCACTATAATATTAAAGTCTCCTTAATTCACCGTATCGTGTAAAACACATACAACTACAACTAGATAGTATAATATTATATATACATAAATATCTTCGATATCCTACTCGACAAACGCAGTCAGACCTCCGTATACTCGGCGGCGGCGGTGTGAGATCTGAGTTATGCGCGATATAATATCATTATAAAAATATGACATACACCTAACTGTCACTGCAGTGTATAATACACGTATATACATATACAGTCGGTATAATATACGGTGTGGGCGCTCGTGGTCGAATACGATACTATACTAGGCGTGTATTAAACCGATAAGTCGTAGCCGCGGGTGCCCGAGATCGTCTTTCGACGGAAATCCGAATCGCATGCCGCCCTTTTGCAGGTCTCCGGGACACTTCGCCGCATACCTGAACACACGGACGCATCCAGGTTACATTTCGGATTAGTGTTATGTACTATATTATCTTTCTCGGTCCGATTACGTCATGTCGCACACCTTGAGCGGCTATATTATAATAATTATACTTAACGAACCGTCATCGACCGCGAGCATTTGAGCACGCCACGCAATTCGCCACGTCGTTTCATCTCGAGCACTCTCGCGGATTTAATTAATGAGTATCAAAATCAATAGCAATAATCGCTTTCGGTTACATACATCCGGGATGAAGAATTTGACAGGCTGCACTCAAATAAAAATTGTCTTACTGCAGTCAGATTTCGTGATTTTTAAAAAAATTTCCATTATTTGTCCTATATACTCGAGTGCAAAACATGCATTGACATTCTAAATATTTTTTTTCCAAAAATCGAATTTTTATTGTTTTAAATATTGTTTTGATGACAACCTATATGTATTTTTCATTATAGTAGTCTTCCCTGTAGTGGAATTCTTCTACAAAAAATTATTATACGTCATTATTGTATCTATATCATACGAACCATACAAATATCACACGGTGATAGATGAGCAATTATAAAAACGTTATTATTATAATACTGTCCACTACAACATGCAACCTCCTATTATAAATACGTGGCTTAATATTTTACTATACGCATTATGCAAATTACTATATAATAATATATAGTCGTAGAAATTTAGTACTGTTATAATGCATATATTTAGTAACTATAGTCGGTATGTAGTGTGTAAGGCTCAGCCGGTGGTTTTGGTTTTAACGTGATCTTCCGTCCGAACGCACACGGTTCGTTTCGAACGCGGCTGATATCAAAAGGCGAATTAACATATATCGGATCGACAGCGAGCCGGACGAAAAATAGTATTCGAATCGTGTGCGGTGGCGATTTCACGTACACACGAGTATAAATTATACATCATATAGGTACACACTTAATATTATACGCTTTTAATCAACGCGCTCTTTCAAAAGCCGTTCGCCTGCAAAGCACCGAAAAACCTCCCCTTTGTAGCAGCTCCGCGTCATAGTCGGGGCTACTATACGTAGTGATAAATATATTGACAATTAACCGAGCGTTAGCAAATTGGGGTGAGGATTTTTTCTTATCAGCCTCATAATATATTTATAAATGTTATGGGTTGTACCAAAACCACGTGTGTGCGTGTGTGTGTGTGTGTTACGATTGTATGATACTCTGTAGTGTGCGGTGGTATCAAATATCGCAACAAATAAGTTAGTCGCCATCATAAAATGCAGTCCGTCAACATGAAAAAAAATCCATGCACCTATATTTCTACTCTTCGCCTGTCTGCATCATATTATATTATAAACGCGTCGGTTTTCACAATAATCAGTATTTTTTTTTACCTACTATTAAATTTACATGATTCGGAAAATTAGCTAAAAATTACACGTGATACAAAAAATAACGATAGAGACAAAAACAATGGTCGTATCATTAGTCATTACTATATACTATACATAATTAATAATAATAATAATAATAATAATGACGACGAGAATACAAAAAGAAGGTTTTATCTTCAAGTTACTCTGCTTCAGATAAAATTAAACAGTTTCGAATATTTTCGTAGAATTTTAAATTATAGCCTTTTTCTAGTGGATAAAAAATATATTATCATCGTATTATACGAACTACGTTTAATAATTGCGTACATATATATTTCTTTCTCGATTCGTATTACTTAAAATAAAGAATATGAATTAACCAACTCCCCCAGGGAAGCTGCAGCCGCTCTGGAGTAATCTTTTTTTTTTAAGGTATATTTAACTTTTGTCACGTCCTGCAAAGGTAAGGTACCTACCTAGCTATACATATACAGAGTGCGATATGAAACGACCTCATATTTTCATATTAAATTGTTTCCTTTTCTTTTACGAAAGACCCAAATTGAAACTCATATTTTGTATTGTTTTTCACCGAAATTGTCGTGTATATATATATAGTCCCGCTCCGAGCAAAGAAATATAATAAACGTGTGGAATTCCCCGAAGTATATAATATATAAAGTCTTGTTTTTTTCGTCACGCGTTTCCGGCGTTTTTCATTTTCCGTCGACGGCGAACCTTGGGAATTAAAATTTTAATGAACGTCTCGCCGCGCCGGTGCGTAGTATTCAAGCACGGTTGTAAAACGGTATTGTATATTATACAACATAATATAATATTTAATAATATCATGATAAAATGGTAAATTCGTGCGCATTTATGCTATTTGTGTAGGTATTTACCGCCTACACACATATATATATATATATATGTATACCTACGTTTTATAATATGCACGTCCCGTTCCCACGAGATTTTTCGGCTACGATAATCCAGTAAAAGAACATCTCGCAAATAATCCGCACGAAGGTTTTCGGTCCTAAATACGACGAACTACCACCCTCGACGAAGACGCGCCGCAATAACTCCTTATATGGCGGCGGCGGGTGCATCAAACGCGTGCGGTCACGGCGGACAACGCTGGAGCATAATATTGTTATAGTGCACATGTATATAGGCAGTAGGCACATATAGGACTCCGAAGACGACCTCGATTGCGGTGAAAATACTCTTACACCCTCTCGCTGGGTGGTATAACTACACAATACGCGTTTTCACCCGAAATCGTGTTTCACCGAGTCACCCCGAAATCATTGCGTAAAAACCACACAAGAGTGGCGCGCGCTCGCTCAACCCCCTCAAACGCCGAACGTTATGATATCATATAAATAACATATTTATGGGCAGCCATTCGATGCGGTTTTCGCGTTTGAGGACAAGGTATATCTTACATTATAATATTGTAGTATGTACAGGTACCTGCATACACGTTTCATACCATGTACCTATATATGACACCCATATTATATATTGTATTATTATTATACGCCTTTGCCATTTAAACCGTTGATTTAGTGGCGCGCCACAAACGCGTTTGATTTCTAAAATATAATAAAGGTATACGCGTATAGGTACTCCGGCTTGAATAATAATAATAATATATATATTATTTGTGATACGTGCGTGCGGCCGTGTTCGGGGATCGGATAATGTATAGCTGCAGACTGCGGTACACAGCAGCAGGCCGAACTGAACGGATGACGACGGTCGTCGTTATAAAAACGTCCACCCGCCAGTTCATTATTGTGTATTATTTTATGGGCTGTAGGCATAGGTTGTAGATGGTAGTAAACTATTATACTGCAGCACAGTGTGGATTCCAGCTACAGTATAGCGGTGCAGGCCGGTTTGCAAATTTTCTAGAGACGATAAAAATTCAAAAAAAAAATTAATAATAATAATAATCGAATTCCCCAATAGGTTTGACTACAGCATTTACAGTGAAGTATATAATAATAATAATAGTAATAATAATAATAATAATAATAATAATATATGTAATAGGTACAGTCGCTGTTGATGCGCCGTCGTCGGCAGCGCTGCTGCCAGCTAATTCTAGACGATTACTCGAATTCCGCTCCGTACGACTCGTAAACAACTATTTCTATAATATACCTGTAGGTATACTTAAACATTCCTAGATACAACCGTCGCCGAATCCGGTCTCGGACTTGGGTAAAAAAACTGTTATCATTGTTCACAATGAGGACTGAAAAAAATAAAACATTAAATCGCTCATCAGTTATATTATTAATCCGGAGAATTCCGTCGTACCGTCGCACGCTGCTAGAAGAAGTCCCCATATTATTATGCTGTTTAATAATAATACATAAATATTAAGTATATTATATTGTTACTAGGTATATATTATTTGCAGGCGCAATATATTAAAATGTATGATTATTATATATTATTTTAAAAACTTCATCTTTGTAGTGGTTACAAGACCGAGGTAATAATATAAAAATCCCATTACTGTGTTTATTATAGCTGACAACGACTGACGTACTCGCGATTACATTGGGTTTTTAATATAATATAGGTATATATATATATATATATGTATAAACGTTTCCAAATCTTTGTGAATCGTTGCCGTTGTCGTCGTGGCGATGTGATTAAATCTCATTTTGTTCTTTTTTAAATCCCGACAAAGGGTAACGGTTGTGCTCGTTAATCCTTTTAAAGCTCGCCATGCTGCAGCAGTAGTAAAAAAAGCTCTGAAGATGTTCCGCTGGGTTTTTAATTTTTTTTTTCTCTCTCTCATCTCTTTCATATATAAATCTGTAATGACACACCGGTGTGCAACAATTGAATGAAATTTGAATAAAGAACTCCCGGCCGCGGTGACCAAGAGACGAGCGAGGAGGGAGCGAGACGGCCCAATGCTCGCGCGCACACACATGTATATATAAAACGGAAAAAAAATCCCCGGCTGAATATTATAACAGTGCCGGGAGACTTTCACGACGACCTCGATGAATAATTCATAATTCTTTTTTTTTTTATACTTCTTCTGTACGGATTTATTTTTTTCCCTTTTTAACTCTCAAATTAAAGCAATCGTCTCGGCGGTAATTTCAATCTGGTCGCCGAGTACCTTTATGCGCACTGCCTAGTGCCTACCCATCTATGTACACTTACGTATTATACTATATATATATATGTATTATGAAATAATAATAGTATGTGCAGTGTCTGCGCTTTGTCGCGTTTGCAGACGTATGTACGCACGTTAATGTATATTTTTCTCTTGTGTGTGTGTGCGTGCGAGGATTATGATACCTGGCCCCGGGATGTAAAATAATAACACTAATAACGATGATAATAATAAAAAAAAAATACTCGTGGCTACTGTTTATATTTTCTACTCGTCTTTCACCGCACCTATTCGCGATAACGATATGTCGATATGTATATTTTAATATTGTTATTATTACACGCGCAGCGCCCCAGCATATCCGAGTCATAATCGTCCCATCCACGGTGTACCTACACGATGTACTTATACATAAATCGCCGTCGTTATAATAATGATAATAATAATAAATAATAATAATAACAAACGAGTGCGCGTCGCTGATGAATTCACTCGAAATAATTGAGCTTATAATAACAGTCGGCCGCGGGCGCAACCGACATGCAGTGCGCGCGTGGACGCGTTCAACTCCCTTGATATTATAATAATAATATCAAATCAGAGCTTCCACTGTTCGGGCTGCACGGACTGTTTTCGTATACACCCGAGGGCCGAGATGAAAACAATTTTTTTTTCTTCAAAATTCGATTGTGGTCTCGGCACAACACGCGCGCCTTGACATTTCAATATCGATTTAAAATAGCACCCGTCGTATAATAGGTATTATATATACGAATAATAGAACTGCACTTCAGCGCAAGCGCCGAGTATTAATAATGTACGTAAATATATATAACGTATTAATGTAACATTGTCTTTTGCGCTGTTTTTTACGGTGTGGTCGAAGTTGTATAGTTTCCAACAAACGATATTATTATTATGTTATTCCACCGCAGACATTGCAAAAGTCTGTGGACACGTGTGCAGCGGGACTTTGCGGTCTTAATGCGGTGTCCGTGGGGATCGATATACACGTGCAAAATTGCTGTTGGTTTTGGTGTACACTCGTTTTCTTGGAAAAGTAATTATGGCTTAAGAATTTTTTTACTCAATTTGAAGTCGTTACAAAATAACACCCCATTTGAAAAAAATTAAATTTTTTATCTCTATAATTTTTTAAGTTTTCACATTTCTGATAGAAGAGTCATACATTTTTTATTTCTAAAACAAAATATTTTTTCTATAATTTTAATACACTATAGAAATCGGCCTTTGAACGAGTTTATAATTACTTGTAACTTAAAAATGTAAAGTTTAGATGAGCGGGCAAGTAGCACGAGGACATGCCAGAATATGTTGGTCACTACTACCCTTCTCGACTAAACATTAAATACTGATTTAGTTTAAACTGTTCAACAAAAAAATTCTAATGAATATTAATGATTTATGAATTTAAAATAATTTAATTGAAACCCGTAGAGATTCAAATTAATAAAAAATAATTTGAATCTATGAGTCTAAGATTGTTGAAAATGAAATAAAAACATAAATATTATCTAATAATCATATGCTGAAAAATCTCCTTAGAGGTTAAAAATTAAGAAAAAGTCAATAAATGCACAATACAAATGCATCGTCATTGTCGTCTATATTTGTACGCTATAAGTAGGTAATAAGTACTGAAACACATTTTCATTTTTTTTTTAAATCTAATATTTTGCATCTAAAGACGTTTAATAACAAATAATGCAGAGTGTATCATCAACCGACCGGCCACATTTAATACATATTAATTACCCACATGAAACCCCTCCCGTACATTATAGTACTTTGTACTATATTTTCATCGTCGCGTAGAAATCGATTTTGCAACGGGGTCGTATTTTACATTTTTACCTGCATACAATAATATAATATTCCGATTAAATATTATCGTGTATATGCGTACACTTTATTTCATTTCAATTTTTTCACTCGGGACTAGCGCTCGAGAGTCAGTTCGATTTTTGACTGCGATACGTATATGCATGTATATATATTATATAATTATATAGGTGTACCTCAAAGGCACGGTGTGTTCGTTTCGATCGGTTAGTAGTTATATATTGTTCGAATGGCGCGTTTTCAATACGACTGCGAGAACCGGCGACGGGCCTGGGTTTTTTATATTAAATTTCCCGGTTTCCGAATATTAATCGACTGCCGGCGGTCGGAGAGGCGGGCGGGCAACTGTGGTCCTAAAAGTACGGTAGCCCAGAGTAGGTATATACACTGCATATACCTATATAAAGTGACGGGGTTTTATTTTCATTAAAAAGTTGGTCGACGAGTGCTCTTTTCCGCTCTTTGTCCTTCTCTCTCTCTCCCTCCGCTCATATTATATTTAAATACACAAACAAAAGATACGGCGGCGGTGGTAGTCACTGCGAATAACGAATTCCGCACCCAGCGACAGTAAATGACGTAAATTCCGTGTCACCACAAAGTCGCGTAATTATATATTACAGTACATATCTTTAATATACATTTTTTACTATCACTATTATTGTTTTTCATCGCAGAGTCCCGAATGCGTGCCGTTACGGGTTTTCGCAGTCTTTGGCCAATCGATATTTTTATGGTTTTTTTTTTTTTGTTTAGCAAACCCTCTCACCGCCGGTACATTATATTACATCGACGTACTGCCCTGTTTTTTTTTTTTGAGTGTGTGACACCGTCGCCGAGCAAAAATATAAACAATATCAATATTACAACGCGTACAACAATAATAACAACAATAATAACAACAATCAAAACGGTTTCCGGGGCGCGCGTGCCTGCACCGGAACGACAAAGTGTACATAATATTATACATATATATGTATTATGAGCGTATAAAAAAAGCGACTGACGACCGACGACCGAGAAACTCTTCGATACTCGACGATAAAATATACGATCGTCATCTCGGATTTTCGGTGCTAAACAGATCGGGGGGGAAAAAAAATGAAAATGATAAAACCCACTACAGGACTTGCGACAGTTTTGTGTCTCTTATACAACACACACATATATATATACGTCTAGTTCGATAGTGTGTACGCGCCGTACAAGTGTACATAATATTATTTTATATACATCACAATACCTACTTTATGTATATATATAACACCTACGCGCTTTGACACCCGCTGACGAGGTCCGACCGGAGTATGTATGATTATTATTTATGTCTCGCGGCGTGTGTGCATGTTTGTATATCGTTTCGAATATACTCTTGTGGATATTATGTACGCCGTAGTCGTGTGTTTTATTGTCTGCCACCGTTGATTGACGTATTGAATGCGTACACACATACTGTCAGCGTATATACAGCGTGCTCGCGAGCGTGTGTGTTTGATATATTCCTCATCGCGTCGTGTCGTCGTCGGCGCAGACGGCGTGTGTGTGTGTGTGTGTGTGTGTGTGTGTGTGTTTGTGGCATTGTTATAGCGTCTCTTATGCACACACAGACGACGACGATGACAACGATAGTAATAATAATAATAATAATAATAATAATAATAATAATAATAATATTGTTACATTATTGTCTGTTGCAAACTGCGACGTCCCTACCTGCAGTCTTTCAGTATTTTTTTTTTCCGCTTATCCGCCGGCGTACGATATGCGATCGCGTGTTTACGCAGGCGTACGGGTCACCGATAATCCAAATAGATAAAAGACGAGGGGGACTGGGTAAATCATGTATATCGGGTACCCCAGTTGTACGTACTTGTATCGCTGCTGCAGAACAGACGCAAACGGTCTGTCGGGTCGCCGAGACGAATACGACGCCGCCGCCGCCGCCGAAATCCGCTCATATTATTGTCATTTCGTTATTGTTATTATATTATTGTACCTACACGCCTCTACACACATACCGACGCGTTATCGTACGGCGGTAAGACGAGACGCACAGCGTACACACGCTTCGCAGACCAAAAAATATATACACTTATACATAATAATATTATATATAGGTAGGTACACATGGGAACTGGTATTGTTCGCGGGTGGAGCGCATCGCCAAAGTTATGACGTTCGTTTTTATTGTGCGTAAACTAAATCCCCTATAATATCGTGTGCTGTTTTTTTTTCTCCATACGACTCGAAAAAAAATAAAAACGTATAGTATGCGGATCGAGTGAGTGTGCGTCGCCGTTTTCTTTATTCCTTTTCGCCCACTGTCGTCGGAACGGTTGCAGAACGTTGGCATTTTTAGAATTGCGCACAAGACTATATTATACGAGTACAATACATGTATGGTGTTGTGCATAAAAAAAAAAAAAATAATATTTTATATTATAAAATAAATAAACACGTGGCTTATTGCGTGCCTTGGCATAAATTTCACTTTGATACGGCCGCGAACACACCACACACGCGCATTCTTTCGATAGCGTAATTATTTTGTGGACGTTGCATCCGATGCTGGCACATGTCGTGTCGTTAGTCTCTGGCATTGAATTCGCCGATTAGGTCGGTTTTCGATTGCGTTTTTTACTACTCACATTTATCATCATCAAACGACGAGAGACGGTCCGCTGACCGCTGAAGAACGCGTTATCGGATCGCGAGAATAAGCGATAATAATATTATGTAATGGGACTCGCAAAACTCGTCAGCCACTAGTATGATAATAAAAAAACAAAAAATTAAATTAAAATAAAAAAATAATGACAATAATATAGGTGCGTATCGTTGGAGCGATATTACGACTTATTAATGATCAAAACCGAATCATGGCGAGACGTGAAAATAATCCTCGTCGATGATTCCGTTTAATGCACGTCGTTTCCGGTCGGATATCTTTCACCATATTTCATGTTTTTGTATATATATATATAATATGGCTGGTATAGCCGTATAGGTACTTTTCTTGGGATACAACTCTAAATAATACTTCGGAGTGCCTATGCACATAGTTATAGAGGTATTATGGAGGAGTGGCGAAAAACCTCGACGCCCCAGTAATAATGCGATTTGCCGCCACGGAGATTTACACAAGAGTGTTTTTGTTTTCCGTAATATTGTATTTACACAGAGCCGCCACGTCGCTCGGCAAGCAGTCTTGTCTCATCACCGAGAAAGCCGGTGAACACGACAAAGATTTACGAGACCGATGAACCCAGCCGACGATTGGCGATTATTAAAATTAGACTCAGTTGATTAAAAATATAATATTATTATCTGTGTAGAAAAATGAACGTAATTATTATCGTTGTTTTCAATATATTTTGAAAAGTATAATAATATTAATAGTATAATATCGGCTGCTGCTGCCCCGTATTTACGGAGGCACACCGGTTTCATTATCGTTATTATTATTAAACATTATTTTTTACTTTACCATAAAAGTCCCGGAGCATAAAAACATATACACAGTATAGCAGTGTCTGTATGGCAGTGTGGACGAGGTTGGTCGGTAAAACGAGTTCTTCCGATAATTAGCTCCGGCTTATTTTTCCTTTCATAAATATTAATAGAAAATTATACGTAGGTATATACACAGGTAACTGCATTTTTTTTTTCGCCTTTTCCGCGCCGGACTTCTTCGCCGTCGCTGTCGTTGTTGGGTACTTACTATTGTATAACATCCGTAATAATAATTAATAATATATTCATACCGGCGTCATGCGTACACTCAATCAACGGGCACAGAATAATATTTTATTTCCCCGAAAATCGCACACGCCAAACGCCCCGGCGCAGTGCATACCTTCCACCTGTTTACCTACAATATAACGATTTATACGAGTATTATACTCTCTCGAGGAGGATTAATTTTTTTCTCTCGTGCGTGTAATTTTTCACTGGAAAAAAAAATTGTCAGCCGAGCGCCGAAAATCCCGCACGGTTCGCGTGTCATTATGCATAACGTATCAACGCGCCCCGTGACGGTTCCGATAATCCCCCCCCCCTCCTCCCCACCCATTCGGATTACTATTTTATATTATATATTTCATTACCGTTATTGTTGTTATTATTATTATTATTATTATTTTAATACCTATACGTACTCTACAATATAATAAACAGTATAATATTATACCCGCGCTTACGGTCGTGAATAATATTGCTCGACGACAATTTATTCTCGTTAAAAAAATATAATATGTGAAAAAAAAAAAAAAACAAGACAACTCGCACAATATTTTGAAACAGGGTCGTAAATTTCGGGCGGTACATTTTCCACAGACAACATTATACGTGTAAGCTGCACTATGACACGCGTGCATTATGTATAGGTATTATACGGTCGTACGTTCCTATTTATTACAATAATACACGGTCGCATTTAATTTATTGTAATATTATTATTATTTTCGAGTCGTCGGTGGCGATCCGAGACTACTGTTGTAGTGCCGTAGTCGTAATGTGTACCTCACGGCTTCACGACGACGGCTAAAACGGCTGCGGGTTTCCATTTTTATTGCAACGTTTAAAATGTTGTCGGAAATGAGCAGTAGTTCTGGTGGCGGTGGTGGTCACTGGTCGATTTCGCTTCGCATTTTATTTATACACACATAGGTGCATGTTTGATATACGTATACAAGTATGGCATTAATCATATTATTATATTGTGTAATATATTCGCGATAATCCGTAAAAATGTCGTCGCGTTTCGTGTCCTCGAGGCGAGCGGTTGCGCGTGATGCGGACGTTCCGGTCCAATCGATTATAATACTTTAATAACCGCTCGGCGGCTTCGTACATACCCATTATACCTACTGGGCCGGGCAAACGGTTATTTTTCCTTCAATATATATTTACAAAATATATACGAACGAGAAAATACGTGTTTCTAAATTAATATAACGGCGGGTACGACGACGGACGAATATCCCTCGAACAAACACCGGTGGGAAATATTTACAAAAGGCATTTTATGTATATACATAATAATAATCGTCTCTTTTAATGGTAACGGTTTTGAAATTGTCGTCTATAAGCCGTGAGGTATTATGTATTATATACATATATATATACAATATATATAGTATATATATTGGTATATATATATATGTGCGCGGGGTGATCCACGGTTTATTCCATCATCTATGTATAGGTACTCTATATAATATATCTACGGCGACCTGCGATTATTTCTGAAAATATAATATAAACGATGTGTTTAATTTGATTTTTTTTAACATTCATAATACCTATATAATACAGAATGGTACATATCATTATGTAAAACTCTTTTATATTAATACGTAGGTATAACCGCGCAGCTACCCTACCGCCATCTTATATGTAAGCGTATAGCTTATTCTTATATTATATCGATTGAAGTGAACCCGACTTTTTCAGAAATAATCGTTGGTCCACCGAAGGATTGAAATAATAATATAAACATCTCCGTAGTATAAAAGCTTGAACGCTCACCATACAAAGTTTTATTATATTGGAGTTTAATATAATGTCGTTAATTCTCGTAGAGTACGAAAAAGTAAAGTCATTGATTTAGGTATAAGAAGGTGGCCCTTAGTCCGCATATATAGGAGATTTTTTCAGACTTTTCCACTTAAGTTTTCGAGATATAAAAAAGTATATACAAAATTGTTTGTCGATTGGTTGGTTAGGTCAATCCCGCGTACTTCCCTGCTCTTAAAGTTCTAAAACTTGTTTTGTTCGAATAACCATAGTTTTCTGATAAATATATTCTGAACAAGGAGGTACCTTTTCCTATTCGTGACCCTAGGCTTGGGGTTGGATTATTACTTATTATTAATTTAGAATAATTATTAAACCATTTAAGACCATATCAATTTTAAGATAAGATGTACCTACAGGTACCTAGAATAATTAATTTTCATTTGTCAAAATATATCCTAATGACGCGTTGATGGTTAAAAGTGCAGAGATGAAGATTGCCGATTGGTATTTAGACCACATGTAAAATATGTGATTATTATGCAGGTTAGTAAGAAGATAAGCAAGAGAGGGTTAATTAACAAAGTTAGATCCGAAAGAAATGTCGATCCTTCATTATCAGAGTTTTTTGATATTTAGGTACCTTGATACTATTGAAAACATTATAGTGAGAGGAGGGGAGTTGAAAAGGGCACCCTGGGTTTTTCATAAGGACCATGATTGTTTGAATGGTTATGTTTGGGCATTTGAGGAGAGATTTAAAGTTTCAACATCCCTTAAAATGTAGGTAAATGTGGCATTATTCATAGTGAACTTAATTTACTATTTAACTCTTGTTAAATGCCGTTTCTGGTAAACGAAATATTTCTTAAAGTAATAAATAACGAAGCATAAAAGTGTATGAAATATAAATATTACATTAACATTGTACAAACAATTTTTAAAATATAATATATAAAATTATATCACTAGGTATATTAAATAATTATATGATATATTTAATAGCAAATTCTAAAAAATTGTCTAATGTGTTGTATTATGTCCACTGCGTGTTACATATTATTGATCTGTCTATGTTGTTTTTGTATTTCTGCAGGACGTGGGTTGCCAGGAAGCCTGTTCGTTCCACGACTGGCACGGAGGATCACAACCCAGCCCCGTGGTGGAGGCCCGAGGTGAACGTGCACTGACCATCGATTCAGGTACGCTACGTTGGCCGCGGCCAGCCGACCTACTCTCGTCGTCCTCGCAACGTCTGGTGTACGTGATCATGCGACGCCGGGACCCGGGAACCCGGCGCACGTGGTCCCAACTGGGCCAGACGCCCGGCTACAAGGCACGCCTGCCCAAAACGACAGCACCGTGGACGGTCCGCGTGCTCGCAGTCTCGGCAGAGGGTCTGGTGACCATATTCAGCCCTGCACCGGCCACCGCCACTTCCGTTCTACGTGTTCCTGTTGAGTCCGTGGCCGCGAGGGCTGCTGCGTCCGCCGCCTCGCCACAGCTGGATCTCACAGCCACCCCACCACCCACACTGTCATCTCCAACGGCTGCCGCCGTTTTGCACGACCTCCGCGACGCCGACATCATTATCAGGAGCCTCGGCCGAGACCAGATTCTCGGTATCCGGTTACCGTTGGCCGCCAGGTCGGCGCCCCAGGAAGAGTCTCTCCGCCTCATGGTGAGTAGAATTCATGGGCATCAATATCTATCTATGTCTATCCATCCATATACGTATATAATATATATGTATATATATGAATTTTACTCATGCTTCTCGGTCTGGGAATTATCAGACGACGATTCGATCGGTAGGTGGAAATTTGTCGAAACGTCCGTCATGACTTAGGGTTATGTTTTTTTATTTTTCGCACTTGTTGACGACCCAGAATCTCCATAACATTCAGTATTCGGAGTATGCCTCTGGTAACAAATCGAGTGAGCGCAGCGCGTATATATATATATATATATATGGAAATATTTACGATTTATCATAAACCGTCTCTCTACGGGTACCAATATATATATATATATATACACGCTGCCGGTTTGGGAACAAAAAAAAAATAAGCCAAAAATTACCCTTCGCCGTGGAGGTCTGTGCTTTGCATAATTTAGTAGTATATATTATATAGAGCTTACCTAACGTCTCGAAAAGGACGTGGATTGATGAGAGAGAGATCCTTGTGACGACGACGACGGTATATATTATATAGTCCAGAATCTCTCTCCCGGATTGATGATGACTTACTCCGAGCGTGGTTGCTCGTCGTATATTATACAATATATACGCCATGTACATGCATTGGTATACCTATATGGTATATTATATACATATGTGTGTCATAAAGGAAAATATGAATATTTGTTACGCGGGGCACGTTGCGCGCCCCCGAGAGGGTTCTCTGCTGTCGTTTCGCTCTCACGCACGCACGCCCTTACCGTATAGGACGAATAGCAATAATAATAATAATAAAAATAACAATAATAAAAAACGAAAACTAAATAAACCGCCGAGTCTTCTAGGCTGCACCTCGCGGCCATCCGCACGACGTGTTTGCGATCGATTTCCCGCTCGGATTCATTCGTTTGACATTTTTTTCCTTTGCCTAGTATATCATATGCCTACGGGCCGTATACTGTCCAAAATTTGGTCGTTATTTTCGTTATTATTTTTCACTTAATGCGCGTGACATACAAACCTAACCGAATATTGTATATATTCACCATCGTAGAAACTTTTATATACATGCGTACTTAAGTACATATGTGCTCGAGTGTATTATTACACTAAAATATTTTTGTCATCTCATTGTGCGTTCCGTTATGATGATGATAATAAATAATAATATAATAATAGATACGCGTTTTAACGAACCAGAAAATTACGATTGTATAGTGTACTAGCGTGGAGGTGTTTTTTTGTTTTGTTTTGTTTGGCACGCAGCTCGTTAAAATGACGAAACAATAATCAGTATACATCAAACCCGTCGTCGTACTATTTTTTTGTTCTCAAAACCTAACGACGAAATCGTCTCCACGGACGACAATATAACAGTATCTTAGCGCACCGGGTTCGGCCGAGGCAACCTCGTCGAAAGCTATCAATTAAGGCGTGACAGTTATAAACAATACATTTATACAACCATATCTATAATAGGTATTGTATTACACTATTACCTATAGGCTATAATATAGTGAACCGCCTCCAAAAGTGAGGAATGCACTGACGCTCCACAAATGTGCGATTAAAATACATATTATGGAAAAAGTGGTAACCGATATCAATTAATAATTTTGTATTCAATGAAAACGTAAATCGAAATAAAAAATAAAATAATAATAATATTAGGTACTCTTGGATAAGCTCAATTATTGTTTATCTCCATCAGGTTCTTAACGTAAATAATATTATTACAATTTTTTGTACAAATACTGTCACGTAAAGGGCCTGTCCTAAGGAAATATCTGGGTCTAGTAATGTATATCATCATCCATAAAGTACAAAACAATTTTTAAAAAATGATCTATTTTCATGATTCAAAAAAGGTGATTTTTTAAATTTTGTCTTTTTCGGTACCACTTGTATACGGTATCCGGTAGGTATAATATAGGAAATTGTGTGAATTGTACGTCTTTTTGGGGCAACCCTTGAACATTTTAATTGCTAAATATTTGTTTTTCAATATACCTATAACATTTGAAGTTTGATAAAAATTAAAGGCAATTTTTTCAAATTGGATATTTTTAAAATTGGAAATGATTTTTATACTCACAATAAATTAAGTATATGGTTTTACTCAAATAATGTGCACTAAATAAATTGATAAAATACGATTTTTTGAACCTAGTATTCTAAACTTTACACCCTGAGTATGAAAAAGACTATTCACTCGAATAAGTTTTAAATCATATATTCATATACATATAATATAGGGGCATTTAGGATGGAGAATCGGGAACATATCCATGGCCCGCATAAAAACGACCGTTAGCTGTCGATCGTTCGTTTCGTTTAAATCACTGAGGATAGTACGTTATAATAATTGATGACATCATCATATTATTACGAGTGATCCGACTGATGAAATAAGTCGGACGTGTGCACCACCGCTACAGTCGCCGGTACGAAATCAAAGGACCGTCGACGTGCCGGGGAATAAAAGCCGCTCCAGTGTTTTTCACGCGAACCGGAAAATCGTTTGAAACAAGATACATGATGATAAGATTATTATTGTTCGAACGCCATGTCGACTTTGTCTCCGCCACCGCCGCCTGTGATCGTATAATAATATAATATGTCATATAATAGCACGCCGCTCTGGGAATAAATTATATTCATAAAACGCTGGCGGACCGCGTGTCGACTTTGCACGGAGACCGCGGGACAATAAAAAAAAAACGGTAAATCGAGCTGTAAATGTTAATAATAATAATAACGATACTAAAAGTCCCCCCCCCCCACTCACCTGTGTAGTATCGTGTGTAACGACTATGTTACTTCGGCACCTATAATATAATATCATGTATTATTTTATGCTATTAAGATTATTGTTTTTTTCACCTTCTCCTCGATCGCTACGATTCCGCCCAGGAACGATATCGTCCTGGACAATGATAATTTTGTATTCGTCTGAATTAATTCACGCTATGCCGGTGCGATGCATAATATTATGTATATGTTAAATAATGTCTGCGTGATTTCGTTATAATAATATGGTGATATTATAATGTAATAACATTATTATTGTTGTCGTCGCTGTTATCATTTTGGTAGTTGTTGTTTACTCTCCCGGCTGTTGCGAGAAAATGAATAGGCTCTTCCGTGTACAATATATTTGTATAATATACACCCATAGTTGCGCGTGAGAAACTCGACACCTGCGGTACGCGCCAGCGTCAACGCCGCCGCCGCCGTTCCCCACGGCCGACCGATAATAATATTGTTAATAATTGGCTCGGTCTCTCACCCGGTTCACTTGAGTGCGCCTCCCCCGTCGCCGCGTATAATACATATAAAAGGTATATAATGCTGCACGCGGGTATAATATTATAATAATAATGGTCGTATTAATATTGAGCCCCGCGCGCGTATATTAATCTAATTAAAGCACACACGTCCCGTAAACGTGTGAGCAACATAACACGCTTCTAAATATTGTAATCATCGCGAGAGCGTTACGCCGAGGCGGTCGTGTTTCCTATAGCGTAATCATGTACCTATGTATAATAATTATAACCTATATATACGTATATATTATAATGACGGGAAAAATTATAGTGATCGTTTTTTGGATTTTCGTTAAATTAAAAAATTCGATTGCGTTTTCGTTTCAGACTCTAATCGTAGTATTTCAATAACAATAAACGAGTCTTGTACATAATAACCTAACCTAACCTATGCTTGTGCGACTTGATGTTTTACATCTGCATCGATTTGGATTTAGACCGCTTATACCTCAAGTCGTATGTGAACCTGGCCGAAAATTATTGTCTTTTTATCGACTTCTCAGTTTGACTATTAATACACTCCGTATTGCCTAAAGTCGAAATTATGTGCCTGCAGTGTGAACGGGTGGGCTGCAATGTTCACGGCAACACTTCGATCATACCTTGTTGAAATGAACCATTGTTGATGTTTGTACAGTACTTTTGCCATTTTCGTATTCGAGTGGTTTAAATATTATTGGCCGATATAGTCTCCGAGAACAATTTATATATTATGTATAATATGGAATAGGCACCGGAACATTCACTGTATATTATAATCAGTGTGCAGTATCGACTTGTCCTACTTAATAAGAGAGCGCATAGAATAAAATTCACCAATCGCGTGGAAAGATTAAAAATCCCAATTACAAATTAGTTTGTTATTATATTTTGGAATACTATAAGTTTTCTATTATAAAATTTCAGTTTAGCATATTATATTACATCGTCGCAGTTAACACATTTTCGCCATAGACTATAAACTGTATTATGATATGCCATATTATTCAGGCTATTAAATTACGTAGGTACAGGTAACGAAATCCCAGAGGGGGGGGGGAGTAATGGCCACTGCCAATGGCGACCAAGTCATGATCCTGCTGTGCCCGCTCAATCTACAGGGGTGGATCACGAGTACTAGGACGGTGCGCAGAAAACAAAAAAAACTCGCTTTTAGACCGATTTTTATTATCCTTTTTCACTCTTACCGCGGGTAAAAATATAACCCACAATAACACGTGCGGTGACGTAGACGATGAGTGCTCCCCGACGATCCTCCGCGGCGATTTCGACGGGCGCCACTTCGGTCGGCCGCCAAATACGAGTGTTATCTGATCGGACGAGGGTGAGAGAAAAATAAAACGCGTCAACGGGCCGGTTATTGATTACGATTTTTTATACATATACAGAAATATATATATTAAATGTATTGTATAGATACTATCGTATAATATCTTCGGCCGACACCCACGCACGCACGCATGCCACCCCCACCCGCGCGCCCGAACATTTTTGTATCCCATTAAAATATGTCTCGGGCGATCGAAAAACATTTTACGATAATTCATTAAATCCCTCTGATCGTATATATAAATATATATGTATAATACAATATGTGTTTATGTGCCTGTGTATTAGAAGAAGATAATATTCTGAAAAAAAAAACCGTTTACAATACCGTAAAAGAACGATGAAAAGAATATATTATCACTCTCCCTTGTAAAATGTAAATAATAATAAATATTCGGAAGAAATAACGATGATTCGGTATCTCGTATGCTGCATGCGTGTCAAGCGAAGCGGAGCCGAGGAAAATATGTGAATTTCAGTTTCAATAAGAAATAAGACATCCATTAAAATTCCGTCGAGTTTTGAGTAAAATGTTCATCTCGCTTCATTCGAATTGCGACAGTCGCCCCCGAAATAATTGTTGATATTGTTTTTCGCGTTCGTTCTGTATGATATCATATTATGTACTATGAAACTAGCTAACCGTTATTGTGAACTCTCGATTTTGTTTTTTTCGAGAGTAAGAAGTATTCACTCACAATTATAATTACCTGCCTAACAATTATTCACAAAAGAATAAAAAGTCAATATCTCGCTTGTATATGAAGATAAACAAAAATTCAACGCAACCGTGTGATTTAAAAAGGGTAAGGTTATGCCAACGTTTATGTTATACTCGCCCAGCACTCGCCTAACCGTCGCATTATATTTATTTTATTATTTCGAGGTTGACTCTACTGGTCGCGTGCACCGTATTATAATGCGACTTGATTTTTCGCAGCTTTTGTAAATTCAACAAGTATATATAATATTTATAATTATAACGAGGTTTTTTATACGCGCTGTGCTCTATTTATTTTGCGATAACAATAACAACGAAATATTGTTGACGTGTCATTTGAAATCCAAAAATGTTTTTGCTCGGAATTAGTTATAACTTGTGAGTTATTTTTATTATACATTTATACGTTATAGTGTACGTGTGAGAACACGAGCGCACGAAAACCGCCATTGATTTCGTTTACCGACAGCACCTCCACTACCCTCCACCACCCTCCACCACCCTCCACCGTTCACCCACGTTGTCGTACGAATTCGAAACTACCCAGGACGTTTCGGCAGTACAATGCATTCGATGTTTTATTCATATCCTATCAACTTTCCCGAGTATTATTATTTATTATTATTATTATTATTATTATTATTACCTTCATAAAAAATGCTGCAAGCGACGTGGATTTTGGCAATTTGAACCGTTTGGGAATACATTTGCCAGGACGTGGTGTCAGAGGTTCTCTGACTTTTACGTTTCGGAGTAAGGGTCTTTGGAGACGTAGCTCCGGGTGGTGATGGTGCGGGTAGAGGTCTTACCGATGTTATTTTTGTGATTCAATAACATTTAACGACTCTTCGTTTTACGAGTCCAGAAACTGTATAATAAAATCAAAACTATAAACCGAGTGTGTGTGTGTGTGTGTGTGTGTGTGTGTGTGTGAGAGTGTACACTAATGGTGATATTAAGATCTATGAGATCTCACACGAAATTAATTTGAATCCATCATCTGAAGGCTTTCGATAATTACCGACTATAAATAAGTTTTAGTGAACAGCTGTTCAACACGATACATCTTTAATATGCAGTAGTAATCGCCGATTTAACGTAAGGGTTCATTGGCATAAGACAAAAAAACGAAAATTTGGGATTAATGATAATGTTTTCAATCAGGATTTTGGGTGCGGAGTACCACCGCAGACCCTATTTTAATCGAAACGAATAGAGCCCATATGGCTATAATGCTATATAGTGTGTGTAACGTCAGGTTAGGTTACCGCATATTTATAACGTTGTTGTCTGAACCTCACCCGCTTATGTTCCATCGTATATTATACGCCTTACATTTACTGTCTCAAATCGTGTGTAGCATAATTCGTTGTCCTTACAAATTATTGCAGTACTAAACCGTTAATATTTAAAAATTTAAATACCTATGTTGTATTCTTATTTTTGTCAAACATCATTGAAATAACTTTTGTAGTAGGTACCCATAGCTATAATAATTGGTTTCACTATACCCAATCTTTTATTGTGCACGTCACGCATAGGCTTGTACAAAAATGTTTCCAGGGGTGAGGAGTTTCTTGGTCATCACTATGTATAGTGTACCTTATAAATATATAATATATATAAAATATATTGCTCTTTCACGTGTCTGATTTTAAAAAGCCAAGCGGGAGAAATATCCCGTCTTGTCCCTTCCTCCTTTTTATTCCCCATTGCTCAACCAATTATTTAACAAACGAGGCTCTCACAGCCGGATGGCTAGGCTCACCAATGAATACCCCCCCCCCCCCCCCCCCCCCCCCCCCCCCAGTTTAGGTTTTTAATCTTGTTAATATTTGAATATCAAATTATTGTTATTATGTGCATATATACTCACACTATGCCTTCGTATAACTTCGGCTCACTCCCGTTGTTATACTTAAATTATTATGAATAAGTTTATACGTCATCATACATATATTTCGTTTTTCAGGGAGACGACGATCCATCGGACACTTCGGAAGTGTGGAACCTGCGCGAAGTGTCGATGATCCATCAGAAGGTGTTGGTGATCGCCGAGGTGGCGTGGGACGCCCGACAAGTCCACCGTCCCGCTTACCTAGTCACTTGGGAGATCGATGGCGGCGGCCTGAAGGGCAACTTGTTCACGGACACCACGTGCGTCACACTGTCCCTGTGGCCAGACACCGCATACCTCATACAGGTCAGTAAACCATCCAGTACAATCGTCTGTTAATTGCTGGTGCCTCGCAATGACAATCATAATAATTATAATATATTACCAATAGTGTCGATTCTGTGAGGCCTGAAGCCAATCCGTGCGCTTGAGTACCGGCTGTCGTGTCGCCATGTCAGTTGTTATTGGACAAATGTTTACAAATACAATATATTATGTATTATATTATATAATATGCTAAGTCCGTTTTACTAAAATACGTACCTATATATGTAGAAAGGACATAAGGTAGGCGACTATAGGAAAAACGAGACTATGGTCATAATATAATATAAAGAGAATTTCTGTTTAAAAACTTTAAAATTTAAATACCTACCATCATTAACTGTAATCGTTTTTACGGCTTTCTGTGTATATATTATAATATTAAAACGTCTTTTATATATTAGCATTGCAAATATAAATTAAATTGTCTCCGTACACGTTAAAATAGCAGCTCGTATAATAGGTGTCCCGAACTGTATACATATACACACACGCGGGGGATCTTGGTGTTGGAATATTTAATAATATATATGTATAGATTATAGAGGTTATACAAAGATGAGTAAGGTTCTTGAAAGTGAATTTAAAATTACGTTTAAATTCGGTTTAAATGAACCGATTCTCTGAACGGTAGCTGAGTGTCAAAATGAGTTTGCTGCCGAGTTCAAGTTTCGAAGATTTAGTGTACCACGATTATCACAGCCGCTATATCGTACGGTCTGCTACACTTTTCGACGACAGCGTTTCTTATTTCTAAGACTCAGATCTCACAAGTCTTGGTGTAGAATTTCGAGAGTTTCGAGTTTTTTCGCATGATTTTATACATTATTCCACTTATATACCTCATATTTTCGTTAACTAGGACCAGTGCAGCGTATTGTTAAACAATATCTAAACGAACACAATCATTAACAGTCTACGCATAACAGTTTTTGGGTGTGGGGGTGACGCGGAAACTACATTGACGTTATTTTACACACACACAATTCACGTCCCGCAAAAGCCGGAAGTGGAGGTTTACCAGATGCCTAGCGTTGCAGTGGGTGTTTAGGGGTCGTGAATAGGCTAGCCATGAGAGTACCACACTGAAAATGCATGTCATTATCGCTATTTAAACGACTATACACGACTATGATGACGACGAAGAGGGCGCACTACGGCCCGCGTTCGTTTGGGAGGCTATTGTCAGCGACGACGACCAGATAAAAAGATATTTACCGGAAAGAGTTAATCGATGTCGACGACGGCGGCGGCCACGCGACCGACTGAAACAGGATATCGGCGGCGGGGCACCCCGGTCACGAACGGTTCACCACCCAAAGGCCATAATAATAATGATAATAATAATAATAAATCGTATGGGAGTTCCGCCTCCGCGCCCGTAATGATAGTGCGTATTTTGTACGAGTGTGTACCTAGTCGTATTTATAATATGATCTGCGCACCATATAATACGTGGACGGTGAAGGAAAACATAGAGACTAAGGAGGAGATGAGAAAAAAAATCACTGCAGACATAGCTCGGAGAACAGTTTATTTATTTACGTCTGATATATTATATATATAATTCTTTCTGGTGGCGGCTGATAAGAATGAGAACCGTATATTACATTCTATATACTTACTGTATAATAATAATAATAATAATAATATGATATTATGGGATACAATATTATATTATGTTCCCTACATTGCTACGTATATATTATGAAACATTGTATTATATTATGACCCGCATATAAAAAGCAATTGCCAGTGATAACGCTCTCAAACAGGCTCTATATTATTATTATTATTATGAGCCATCGTATACACACACACACACACCCGTTAAAATGCGTATGTAGTAGTGCAGCCTCGGGTTCGCGAATTCAACTTTATATGCTATTATTATTATTATTATTATTATACATATAGATGGGACATCGCGTTTCGATTCGGGACCGAAAAAAAACAAAACCACTTAACGGTTTCCGGCGGCTCGTTCCGACCGATTTTCGACCGGGCTGCTGCAGGACTTGACGATTTCGAGTCGACGCCGACGGGATAATATTGAATTATTACATAGCCGTCACGACGTTGTTGTGTATATGCGTATATTATATTTTATAGAACATCAACGGTACCTGTAATCATAATACACAATATAATATTCTGATAGAATATTCGACTGAATGTGTTATTATTGAAGTAAAAGAAATGCAACGCTGCGCCCTTTTGCCTTACTATAGATTATAATATCAAATATTGAATAGATATATTTTAGGTAAGTTACGTAAACTCGATTTATTATTCAAAGTTGACCGCGAACTCCGGAGAAACACGCTCGCGTTATCGATTTTTCAGTTAAATATTATGGTTGAATGCTGTTTGATCCCATTAAAAAAGTGACGTCCACGCGGTTTGTCCTTCAACTTGATTAAAAGATTTCGCTAATATAGTTTGCTAGCCTTATATTGTTGATCCAAAACCTGTGGTGGACTGGATATTTTGTGATTGGTTTGCACATTCCTGGTCAAAATAGCGAAAGACAGCATGGCCTTAAAAAATAGACTTGCATATTTTTGTAAAGTATATTCCAATGCTGAACATATTTTTTAAACCTTAAAACGAGGGGCCAACTTCATGAACGTAAAAAAATTAGTTCTCTGACATTGGGTAAATATTGACAGTATCAACCTACATAGATATTATGTATAGACGGTACTTTTAGAGTAAAAACATTAAGTATAAAGTGAATAAGTTTTCTAATTTTGAAAGTTATGGGTTAGGTCAAATCACATGAATAGTAACAATATATTATATTATCGGTATTTACCGGAGACCAAACTTTGTCCTCTATTATAATATTAAGTAATCGATTGTACTTTGCGTGTATCCGGACGTATATACATAGTTATAACAGTATTATTGAAGTCGTTCGCTGCGATCGTACAAAAGGAGCGATTTGTCATTTTCAAAGACGACGAGACGAAACACGCATGATGGAAACAAAAGGTGATAATGACGCATCAGATATGAAGATATGGAGATAACATTGTCATGACGCTAGGACGTGTGTAATTATTACGAGTGCCCCGTCGAAACATCACATTAATTATACACACGTAATAAGTACATAATAATATTATTATTGTTGTATTAAACAGCCACGTTATTAATTGTCGGCAACAAAATGCATTTAAATGCGAATCCCCGCCCCCGTGGGCATACCTATAATATAATATTACATTTCAAAAGACGGATGACCCACCGGCCAGCGATGTATTTTTTTGATAACTTCAAACGCGAAGCTTCTTCACTCCCGTCGTCGGCGCAATATAGTAGGTAATAATAATAATTATCGTTATTATTTTAATACGAACGTTTCCTCGGCGCATTAACCATACTATATATTTACGCATAATATTATAGGTCCATGCATATACTGTATATCGTACGCTACTATTACTCCTCCTCCGCTCCGACGTGTGATATTCCGAAAACTTGTTTTCTTATTTTCGTTCTCGTCACGCACGCAAACCTATACCCACAACCGTGGTGTATATACGTCATGCGTGAGTTTTCTACGAACGGTTGTCTTAAAAATGTTTTCAAAATAATAAATTACATATAAACCTGAACGCTGTGCATAATATACGCGTTGACGATCTGCTCATTTTCTTCCGTTTCCGCGGAGTGAAGTCCACCGACGTCGGAGGCCGACAGCGCATGCAGGCTGCTATAGATCATGTCGACGATCGCGGTTACAATAATTAAACGCTATTATTAAATTGTAGATCTCCGAGCACGGTAAATCAATCGGATAATAACAGGTTGGCCGACGGACGGGAAATCATCGATCGCACGACGAATAGGTACAACGTGTGTGCTCCGTAGGTGGTACAAACCGATATGGACAAATTATTAGGAGAATGGATGTATAAAATGCCCGCTCATAGATACAAAGAGTTTATAGTATCAAGTATGTATATAATAAAGTATAGAATATTATACGGTGTCGTTTGCAGCCGAGATATTGACGAGTATAATATATTACTATGGTGCATCGCCGCCAATGTAACTATAGGTATTACAATATATTTTATAGCATGTAAAACCGTTTTTAATTTTGGAAAATTGTCACCCAATTTTAGAGCTATTAGACAAAACAAATTATACTTCCCACATAATTGTTTAAAAGCCATGTTTAAAAAATAGTATTTAGTATAGGTATAGGTACTATAGGTACAAGTCGAAAATAGACAAATAATATACTCATCAAAAAGTATGATATTAGTATGCATGACGTTAAATTTATGTACACACGATTTTAAAATAGGTGCTTGGAAAATCGTTTACATTTTTTCAAATCGTAAAGAATTATTGATTATTTTTATTAATTAATCATGAATTACATTAAAATGACAGTTAACTATGAATTTAGTGCTGTATAATTTATTCAAAAACCGATTAATATATCCGGCCGATCGTTTGATTATTTTAGACTTTAAATAACGTAACAATCAGTTACAATAAACAATGTAATCACTAATTTCGCTCCGAGCCGGTCAAATTAAAATATTTTAGAAGTACGCAACTCTTCCATGCGGATTCGTCTAGAAATGTGTGACTTTTGTTGATTCTTCTTGAAATATACAAGAGCATCTAAACACAAAATAAAAAAAAAAAAACAGTGTCACAGAATCTACGCATTGCGAAACATCGACACATTGAATCTGAACAAAATATAATTACTTTCGAGTCTAGCTTAGGAGATTTGTACTCTTATTGATAAATTCTCTAATATTAATAAGCTGGTGGATTCTATATAGGAAGACGACTTCTGCAGTATAACACCCTGGATACGATATACGTATCACGCGCCATGCCCATATTCCAATCTACCCTCGGGAGTCGTGGTCGTATCATACCGAACGACGTCTCTATATGATAAATGTAAAATGTTGTTTTTCAGTATATGCGCTACTATATTATTCGACGGATTTTTAATTCATTTGCGTGGCAACCCATAGCTGTAATAGGTTTCGATCGTCCATCGCCGTTGCCGATAACGAAAATCGTCCGAGGCCGAGGGTGACGCTATAAAAAGGACGACACGCGAAAACGCGATCTCCCTCGCGTTCACGATGACGTCTTCTCGTAGTATATAATAATAATATATATTATTATATGTGTTTTATTTTCTGACCATTCCGCGGGCATTGATTGCGCGGTAAGAGATTACTTTACGACCGTATCTGATCATATATATATATATATATTTATACGATGCGTGCGTGCACAGTAACTTACACGCGGCCTATATATATTATAAATTATAATATACGAAATAATGCGTTTCTATATTTAAGCCAAGGGGTCGGGCGGACAAAGACATTATGCGCGGAGAAAAAAAAAACATAAACCTCCGCGCATTGTAATGCCATTACATTATTGTCATGCTATTTCGTTCTGATTCGCTTTGTTCGTGTCTGAACCGCATTATTCATGTGACTAGATAAGTTCGCGTTTTTAGCCGATTCCCTGTCAACCCCCGCAAATGACGTTCTCCGTCACGCGCGCCTATAATATTATTACGCACTGTGAACCGAGGGAGAAATTAATAAATTATTCATTTCGAGCAGCTGTTTATCACTTGAGCATTCCAGTGACGTTTATATTCTGCTCGGCGTGCGTTGCGGGGGCGAGTGACCGAGCGCGGTACATATAGGTACCTACCACTCGCGGTAACCGTCCGTCGCCCATATATTAGTGTAGGTATATTGGTGTATTATACCAAAATTGTGTTTGTGTGTATATCAATGTATGCGGGAGAGACGACACGCACACACCCCATCCGCCTACAACAAAAATAATAAAATGATATTATATTATTTTAACCGAGTTCGATTTACGTCCCGGCATCCGTGACAAATAGGTGACGTGCCAAACTTTATCTCTGCGAAACCATCTATTTGTCTGCACACAAATCGAGTGTCATGTCTAATAGGGATAATTGAAGTATAAATAGATAATATTATAATAGCGCAGCAAATTAATAATTCATTCTATGGTGTTTGAACTATTTTGTCCACTGCGTTATGTACCTATTATAGTGTTAATGAGGTATAGTTGACGGTGGTCTGTCGGTTCGAAACGACCATAATATTATTATATTGATCGGACAGCTTTCGCGAATAACAATTTGTATGTTTTAATAATAATATATTTTTTATGATTGTCGTCGACGTTGACGCGATGAGATTGTTCCGCCGAAGGCTATATGAGATGACGGGAAATTGTAATATTTTATTTACTGTGCGCGATATTTCTTCGTTCTTGTTTTGCATGACGAAAATCAAATTAATATTAAATCCTCATTTCAATTTTCTGTATCGTAAATTAGGTCGTTTTTGATTTTCGACGTAGTATTAATATCCGGAAAAATTACTTTATACCCTTATGACCGTATCATATATTGCAAAAATATGTGTCACCAATCGGCGATCACACACAATAATATTATATTGAAATTTGAAAATGTATTCCACAATCCACACTATGAGGATGATACGTACAATCGATACGTTTTATTCTTGTCGACCATATTCTCCTCAATAGCATGATTAAACATAGAATTACGACCACAACCGGTTTTCATTGAAAATTGGCTAAGATTACCGACGAGTTCAACTAAATTACAATAAAAAAAAAATAATGGATGGATTAAATGATATAGGTTCCTACTTATAAATGATTAAATACTATAACTTATAAATCTATATAAAGTGTAAACTGTACACATTACATAATAATATAATGTTATCTAGTACCTATGTACAATATTTAAATAGTTTCATTAAAGGTATTTTTAACAAAATTACTTAACGGTGACAAGTGGCAACCATATTTTGGATTTATTGACCATTATTCATTGACATAATAATAGTTTGGAATAAGATATTACTGTTTAAAGGTATCTACGCGTTATGTAACGTTATTTTGTTGTTTTTATTGTTATTCAAGGAGTTAGGACACTTGGAAATTATAATTATTATAATAATCGGTTTGAAAACTCATATTATTGTTGCGTTTGACAAAAGTCTCACATAGTTTTTTTTTCTTTGGAACCCCAAGTTATAAAATACGTTTTGTTCGGATGAAATTTATTTTTCGCTGCAACGAATTGCACTTGACAAATGTAGGTCACATTGCAGACTATTGTGTTTGGACAGAGCCGACACAAAAATTTTGAGGAGTACCTGAACTGAACTCTGCACGCTACTTGAAAAACGTCATTTATCATGTTTATCGCAAAATTGTTTTTTCGTTTCTCCGGTTTATTAAATGATATATATATATATACCTATTTACTAGAGTTTTTCGTGCGCACACGTTTATACAAGCTGCTGTTAGATAATAAACGATTTACCTTATAAGAAAGAGAAAAAAATACAAGCTAAGCGAGGTACTTGTCCGAACATTGTGAAAATAATGTTGGCGCGATAGAGAAAAAAAAGTCAAAAACAATAACTCGATGAACAGAGTGAAATTAGCTTCATTTCGTAAACGTCTGCACTTTGTAAAACAACTTCGACGTCGGCGAACTCGATACGTCACTCGAACAGTAATCGAATCGAAAGAAATAATTTCCCAGTAACTGTACAAAACACTAAAACCCATACAATTTAAGAGAACCGCTCTTTCCTGGTAATACAATACTACAAAACCTATTATAGATTTTCAACATTATACCTTAACCTAATTATTGAATTGGTTTTAATGATTCAGTGAAGAGTGAAAAATCCAATATTTTTTTCCGCTCTTAGCCTATACAATATGCATAGGTACAATAAAAGCCAAATAGCTTATTATGAGCATATTAATAGTTAAATACCGCATACCCTTACAAATTTCTATAGAAATCTAAACGTAAATGTTTATATATCTGTGAATATTTAAGCTTATAGGTATTTGGTTTCTAAGGCGGTTAGAAGACTGGCATATTTTCTAAGGAGTATTTGATAGGCAATTCGTTTGAGTTTTAAAATATATTTTCTGTAAAAACGTTTAAGATCGTTGATCGTTTTTCTAGACTTTTGTGAATGAGTCGACCTTTGAAAACTGTTTAAAAAAAAATAAATTAGAATTCTCAAAATTAATAAATCAAAATATAGTGTTAAATACTTTTTATACAATTTATTAAATTCAATCGGAAAACAAACAATTGCTTACCGCGGGGTGCAGCGGGCCAAGATCTTCCTCATTCGCACCTGTGATAATATTATTTGAATATTAAAAAAAAAACAGATAAATCTGCATAACATAACACCTGTTATTATAATATTATATTCGCGTAATTACATATGTCATGCGTACCTATGGTGTGTTATTATTATTTCGCTGACACGCGCACCTACCGCAGTGCCGACGTCCAAGACGTACAGCCGTATTATCGCGGTATTTATAGAATTTTAATTTCGTGGTCGACCAGCAGCAGCTATAACAGTGGCGGCGGCGGAGCTGACAGAGACAATTTAATTACATTGTCACGGAGACGTACGCGGCGTGCGTGCGTGTGCGTGCGGATTTGTGTGTGTTTCGGGTATGGCCAAACTCGCACACACACACACACACACACACACACACACACACACACACACACACACACACCCATGAGGTCACCGAGGCCCGAAACATAAGATCGGACCGACAACGAGGACCCGGCGCGGGGGTGGCGAGCGGCGATGGCAGGGGCGGTAATATACAAACAGTTGAAGCGCGTCAGTGGGGGGGTGGGAGGGGGTGGCTGGAAATGCAATTTAACTTTAATGAACCACCGCGACGGCTTAAGGGACTCGCTGATGGGCTCGGAATCTAATTTAAATGTACGGCGCGTTGCGCAGATACAGTCCGTTGCCCGTCCGCGCGATGTACATTTTACGTATGTATGTATATATATATATTGTCATTATATATTATATCGTAGTATATAAGTATACGTGTATATATGTAATATTATAAATGTATAAATGTATATAGTGTATATGATATATACATCCGCGCTCGCTCTTTGACATTAATTTACTTTATTCCGTTACGTTAATTAGTAGCTCTTATTTCGCTAAACGCCAACGACGCCGCGCTAAATATTCTTACCGTACGCAATATTATATATATATATATATATAATATAGTTAAGTAATAATGCGCGTACGGAAATAGTATTTATATAATATCATTATTTTCCATTTTACTGGCGGGCACAGCGGCGTGTGTATCGTGTGGGTTTGAGAGACGATACGGCTGAAGACTGATAGGTACTGATTATGCTTCTATACATCTCAGTTGGCTGCTATATATATAATATATATATATATATATCGTAACTCGTAACAATACCTATACTATTTAAGCTTTTTCGAAAATTAATCGCATTCACGCTACTTACGGGAGGAGAAAAAATAAAAAGGAATATAAAGAAAACCGACACTGCGCCGTTTCCATTTTCCCTATTAATTTTGTTTCGCAAGCGAAAAGCACTTAAAGCAAGTCGAAATCTTCCGCCAGACGCGCAAAATAAATAAAAGTATTCGCGCGATAAGAAAAGGTTTTACTTTATGTTTGTTTAATGAAGCGGCGCTGCTCTTTACGCCATTATTATTATTATTATTATTATTATTGTTATTACTATTGGACGGGTTTTGCTCTCCTTTAAACTCCAATGCAATAATAATAATTATAATAATAACATAATAGACCGATGTACGCGTCGTACAAGTCGTGTAATGACTGATGTCAAATTATTATTCGTTGGTGTCGAGCTCCAAATTAGCATCGGGAAAATCGTCGTTGTTTAAGATATTTTCGAGTTCGCATCGTCCTCGTTCAAAACGGCGGTGACGACGACGACGACGACAATGTTCCGAGTGCGGTACTTCTCGATTCCATGTTTTTCAGTGCCGTTGGGACTCGGTCGAGGAATGCGAATTCCCAGGCGACGACAGGTCATACAAATGAGAGTATATAGGACATTATTTTTACTCCACCCTGACGTCGAATACGCGTTTTTCTGAAGTCAATAAATCCGGACTATACGAACCTCCGAGAGACGCCGGCATCAGACATATTATACGTATATACGTCATGTATATACAGTATGTGTTTTAAAAAATAAATAAATAAAATAAACAGACGACTCGGCGTTGACGCTAGCCGACGTATGTACAGACGACGTATTATATTATGCATTACCGCAGATGTCGTGTGAGTTCTACCGATGCGGTTAAGTATAAAAAAAAAACCGATTCACAAGACGTATATAAATTTATTGCGAATCCGCGTTTTCCTTACCATAGAACCCGTCCAAATATCATGATATATTTTTTATAAATAGGTCGAACACTGTTACACATAAATACAATAACAGTCGCTTACTATATATTGATCAATCACTAATCGCAATGTATACGGAAAGATAATAATATTACATCGATTTTCGCTGGAAATGGTGATAGAATATCATTATTATTATAACGTACACATATTATAGTAATTATTGAAAATTGTTTTGAACACGATATAAAATATTGTATTGTTCGAACGCCGCGATTAAATGTCAGGTGGGCCCGTCAAATGATCATAATATTGCCAGATATATATTATATATAGGGACCTATTATCATGGCTTACGGCAAGAAAAGGTTTTCTATAGGCCGTGGAAACCGTGCGAGTGGAACGGCTGCCTCGTGGGAAAAACACCATACAAAATCATACACTTACTGTGCACGGTCGGCGGCGTCTTTTCGGATGTGTCGAAGGGGTCGCACATTCTTACACGTCTCAGCACCCACATATTTAGTCTCCCTGTGTACCTATCATGACGACGACGGTTTTCCGATACGTGTATAGATCGGTACGCACATGCGGTCGTTCGTCGTGTTATTATAATATAATCGTCGTGGTCGTATCGGGGAATAAAACGGAAGTCGGTCGCCGGATAATCGTGCCGGTGTGTGAAGAAAACTATGTGTTCCGTGCTCACGTACTGCACCGGACGTTCAAGTAGAGGAATGCAGCCAATAAAAAAATATATATGTTCGTATTATAATGATACGATAATTGTACGATTCGGTAGCCGGGACGACAGTGACGCGTTTCGTATCGATAAAGTAATAATATAATAAATTACGATATATCACTGCAGTGCAAGACGTGTCGGCGGTAATACGTATGATTTATATCCGGAACGACGAAATACAAATTACTTATCAGTTTAATCACCAATCATCATCATGACTGATATACGCAAAGTTGGGATGACAAAAAATGTGTTTCCAATAATGTGCACATTGATTGTGGTTGGACATTGTTGGAAATTGTGAGAAATTGTTTGAACCCTGCAGTTTTTTTTTATCATCCCACATTTAAATTCGTAATGACGACTTGGCGGCTACATTGCGTTCACATTGCAATAGTATCTTGGACCCTTACAAGAACCGAACCATCGTCAGTTTTTACTTACCGTCCTAGTCGCGAATAGCACAATTACGGGAATGCAATAAAACAGGTTGGGTACTAACAATGATATAATTCTAACGGCAAATCGAAGATTACACTCGTAATGCCTGAAAATTCACATATCTACCTCGAATGCGATGTTTAAATTATTTCCTTTGCCCCGTTAAAATAATATAATATACCATACCTGCAGCCGGTTATTGTTCTAAACCGTATCGTTATCGGTTTTCGGGTCAGGCGGGCTGCGTAGCGCATAACAATAATCATAATAATATAACACAACAACAATTCTGTGTGGCCCTTGCAGTTCACGTACTGTATTGCGGGCGGCATTGCATTGTCCAAATTCGGGACCCCAGAAAATCAAAAACCGAATTACGCACGCGGCGCCGCACATCAGACGATAACGGATTATCGATCGGCGCGGGAGGACGCCGACGTTTCGGGGACGATACAGGACACCGAAGTCTGTGTTGGGTTTCGAATGTTTTTCCGGTCGGTCAGTCACAGATTATCGAGCTGAAACATAGTGATATATATATGCCTATAATATGCACCAAATACGAAAACGGCCGTATCCGTATCCTCCACTGCACCGCCCGTTGACCAAGAGGTATAAACTCTATTAAAATATTATATGGTAACGTCTCAGGGCCACACCGACGACGACCCGCGACGACCTTCCAATAATTATATATTAGACGCATTTTATACGCCGTGAATTATGTATGGAAAAGTTTTCCGACGACCGCCGTGATATTACTTACCTATACATAAAAGTCTCTAAAATAGGAATAGTTATGTCAACACTACAATATGGCATAACCGCGATGCGAGCTACGAGCACTGTCGCGTGCGCGCGCATACGATTTATTCAATAAAACCAAAGTTTATTGTAATAACATAAGCCTCCTCCGCTGTTGGCCGTCGGAAATCTTTTCAGTCGACTTTTCCGTCGAGTGCCGCCTCCGGTATTAGACGTCTCGCGGACCGCAATGCTCGGCTTATTGTTATTTGTTTACGAACCCGGCAGTGTTTGTTTTGTACTCGAAATGCGATATTATACCACTGACAGACAATAACGCTGTGATGATGACAACAATAATACGGTCTGCCCGAAATCCATGCGAACTGCAGTCGAGCCGGTGGCGTTGAATTTTATTTTTCGCTTAACGTTTGCTAATCCGACGAAAACCCTTATTGGTACCGGGCCAACGGTAACCGTGTTAAAATATAACCAGCGGCCGGCGCCTGATACCTATCTGTATAATATAGGTAGGTTTATCAACACCTCCCCCGGAAAATACCTCTGCGCAGCCTCGATACAGCCCCATAAATCCCAAGGTCTCATCCCATCCTCGATCCGTGAACAGTTTACCGACCTGCTCGATTATTTGCCCGGACACGACGTAGGTGCTATAGGGGTCCAACTTGAAATTTTATAAGGGGTTGGAGGCCTGTTTATTTATTATGTGTACATGGTCACCGTACGGTAAATATAACGACTCGTTCGGCGAACCATTGGTCAGTAGAAAGAGGTTTAACCTATTTAATATTGACTCGTAAAAAAAAAAATAAGGTTTAAAAACGGATCGAGTATGTGTTCGAGGGTGGGGTGAGGAGGGTGGTGCCTGGACCCTGGGCGGCCCCTTACCCCAACTTACTCTAGTCCAAAACCCGCCGGCGTTCGTTGTATATATGCACGCGCAGGCAGGTGAAACCGACGTAGGATGCTCGAACCAATAACAATATAATTCAAGTATATAATGTCATAATAATATATTCGTATACGTTCTTATCGAATGCTCATTACTTCTGCGCAACGTCGTCCTTTTCGGGTAATTTTAGGGATGCATAACATATAAGTGCACACTGCACTCGGCTCTGCACCGACAATTGTATTATTGCGTCCTACCACTCGGCGTGAGGTATACTCATTATTACACTGCACCGCGGTTACACGTGACTTCCGGTACCGCCCATCGGGTCCTCTGTAATGGCCACGCCGTCACTTGTTTTATATAATATTATATATAAATGCGGTGTAACACTATATATACTATACACACACCATTATATATATATATATAGAATATGTCCTCCCCCCCTCAAGACTATGCCGGACGACAACCATGTTTCGGAGGAGAGTCATCGCGCCGTTTGGCTAGTCGAGGGGTGGCTTTCCCTCCCCGTCCACACCACTGCAGACGTCACCGCATCACCCAAACTCTGCAGTAGGGTCGTTTACGTCCGTCTTATACTCTTATATACCTATGTGTTTATATATAATATAATATTATATGTATGGGGAGAATGGGTTTTAACGTGGTTCTTCGAAATCAGTCGTTTTTTATGTATGACTTTAATCGAAAATTATTATGACTCGATATTATAATTAGACCTACCCAACCGCTGTGTAACATGCGCAGTATTTGATCGGTTGATTATAAGAAAGATAACGACTCGGCAATCATTATTATGATTATGACGTGATCGTTGTGTTGTCCCTATATGTAATCGAGGTGTGGTAAATTAATTAAAACGATGACCGCCGTCTAGTTATAAATAAACAATAATAAGAGAAACAAAAATGTATACAAATATATATGGGTTTGGAAACCAATTCGTACAGAGTTCGGATAATGGTAATAACACTAATAACTACTGCTATATCATAGCTGCGGTGTTACCCTATAGTGAAATAAACCCGTTGAGTAGTTAAAAGTTCGAAATTGGCCTCCCGCTGGTTCTTAACAACCCTCCCAACCGAATACGTCTGAAATTGAGCTCGCGATATTAATTTTCCAAAACTTGGACGCCCCGTCGACTCGGCACCAATCGCTGTCTCTTCATAAATAGCTTAGAGTCGCTCGGTGGCAGAAATTTTACGTCGCATAATATATTATTATTTATCTGCGTCTATGCGATGTCATATATATATATATAATGCGTCACACGTTCTCGTATCTACGCATATGTAATATTGCGTGCGTTATGGAGGTCCAATATAATATAAGCTGGTCTTCTAAGCGTAGGCACAACTATAATCGCTTATTTTGTGAGCAGATTTAATATTACGATAGTTACGGAGAATGAAAACAATTTTCAGTTCACCGTAGTATAATATATATATATATATATATATATGATAAACGTATACCTAAACCTATTACATGTTTCGCCGTTTATGATGTACACTGCTCGCGACTACAGTAACGATGTACGCGTTTATCACATCGCGATAAGTAGTTTATGTACTCGTATTACGTATAGTATAATGTATTTCTATCCTAATCGAATTCTACATAAAAATTTAAATAGCTAAACGATTTGGGTCAACTGTATTTTTTTCTTTTTTTTTTTACTCGCCATTCCGAACTTATATATAGTATATATTTATGTGCAGTATATATTGTATCATATAATATATATATATTATATAATATGCGAATACGTGTATATCTATCCCGCTGATCGTACACGGAAACAATTTCAGACCTCTAAAAGCTCAAGGATCCCGCGTATATCGATTTGCCATTGGTTTCGCAGGTCTGAAATTGGGTCCGGCTTAAGTGTGTTTCATGATTCGTCGGGATTTTCGATCATTTATTCTATCCTCTACTCGTCCCCGCACCCATTCACACAACGGCGTCCAACCACCGCGGGCAGAGAATCTCTCATTTTTCCACTCGGCTACTTCCAACATTTTCTTTTTGCTGCAGTATAAAAACCCACCACGGTGTCACTTTTTTTTCACTTTCTCTTTGTTATTAACTTCTGGCCCCGGGGTGACGTATTAACGGATTTCCAACGGTAGAACAAAAAAAAAAAAAAAACCAGAAAAAAAGTACGCCGGGGAAAAGGACGTTAAATGGCTCGTAAAATTGGAAATTCTTCGTTCTTTTGACAACCCCCGTAACTCCGTTATAAATATCATTAAGAAGTATTATAAAAGAGGAACTTTAGCCTCCAAAAACTTTTTCAATTTCTCTTCTCATTTTCGGGAATTTTTCGTTTTATTGTGTTGATATATTATTACGTTCACTGTCTACTGGTCGCAGTCGCCAACTCGAGTCTTTTCGACTTGTTTTACATTTTTTTTACGCCCTCTTGACAAATATCGAGTGTTAATAAATTTAATTTCGATTTAAACAAATCGAACCTGCAGCCGTCGTCGCCACGGTTTATTCACCCAAGATTATATAATATATACAACGAAGATAAAAGATTTAGCATTACGAAAACACACGAAACACCACGTTAGTGTTATTTTTTATTTGTTTCAGTGAATAATATATTCCGTGCTGGTATGGAACGTTCGCGTACCTTCTTGTTTGTGCAAGCGCGGGAAAGAGATAAATGGGTATTAATTTTTACCCTCTGATAATTCGGGTGAATTTCACTCGAAATTCAAGTATACTATTATGCTAATTGTTACCGAATTAACGTAACTTTTCAAAAGAAGCGCATGTTGCAAATTAAACAAACGCTCTTAAGAGTATATAGTACGCTTTTAATCGAGTAATTACTTAGGGCGCGTGCACATCCCCCATCTGCGATGTGTGTACGAAACGTTGTCAGTTTTCGCAAGCCTGCAGCGAATGAATCGTTTCCGGGACGTAATTCGCAATCATTTCGAATGTAAGACGCCTCTACACACCTCCGGCATATCGTCGGTTTTTCGTCGTATTTTTTCAACCCAATTAGATACATAATATACTGTTTCGCGTGTTTTTACGATAACATATACAACAGTACTTACAGTATCATACTCTCAATAAAGAGTAGTTGATGATGAATTATAGTTTATTATAGATTTTTTGTCTTTACCGCGTATTGGTATTTCTATCTTTTTGTCCGACTAAAACGAAAAACGCAATTCAAACGAAACTGCTGCAGAAGTTATCGCTCAAACGTGATGGGTGGAACAGTTTTTGTGTATAGCTGCAGCGTAGTCTGCGAAAATGCAAATAATTATATAATATAATCATAGTCGATGTTGAAAACGCGAAACGTATTTCGCGATGAATAGAAATAATAGTACGGTCGTGGTCATTGCGTTCAAACTATAAGGTATTGTTCTTATAACTTCTCATCCAACGAAAATGCACGCAACATGTACCTACGCGTAGAGAATAAGATGAATTGTGTGAGTATATATTGTTCTATAACTATATATAGTTTTTATATTTTTGTTGCTCCACTTGCTGTCAGTAATTAAAAGAAGGCGTACGGAATGACAAATCATTTTGGAATACGAGCCGCCGGAACACATTAAAACACAAAAAGAATAGACAATTATAATTAACCTTCGTGCTCAGAAAACACACGAACCGTGTTAATTAAATTAAAATCGTTTTAATTTTTTTTTTTTTTTTGTTTTTTTTTCCTAACAAGCAATTTAGGTTTTTGTATTAAAACTAGGAACCGTATTAATTATAGCGAATTCATCGTCGTCCAATGGGTTATTTTTTCTCACAACCTAGAAACATGGCCGCGCCGTACGATTTCCTATGAGATGTATATTATTATTATCACCATGTTTCGGACGAACGTCCGGCAAATGAGCGATCGAATTCGAGCTCAGCTATTCTCGAGTGACCTCCCCGAAACACGAATAATAACTTCGGACAGTATAAAACGACGGTTGGCCGGCTCTCGTGCGTGACGCTCACTGGTATCGACAATATGACGAAAACTCAAAAGGAAAAACATCTTTTTTTAAATGTCTTACCTTTCTGATACCGCATAGTATAATTCGTGTGATACTAATAATAATTGACCTCGAGTACTATACCTAAACATCGAATATTATTTCACATTATTGCACAAATATCTTTGGTTAATACGACTACCCGGGTATATTATAATTATAATCGCATCTCATCTATACTTATTCTTATATTTTGATTTACGCTTGGTAACTAAACCACATCCTCTCCTACTCATTTAAACGGTGTCCCATATGGGAGGGGGGAGGGTTATCATAATAATTACACACTATATAAAATAAATACATATTTTATATTCTTTGAACCCTCACCCCCGTAACTATATTGTAATGTAGACAGATATTTTCTATAAAGAATATTGTTTCTCTGTTATACTTGCTCCGCGCGAGTATCAAATCGGTAAGAATGCGTTTGCCGGGGCCTGTAACAGCAGCCGATGGCGCTCGTTGTTACGTCGGGTACTTGGGTAAGATGAAGATATAGACATAATGTTTAAATAATAAAATACGTATAATAAGTTCCCGAGATGAAAATTGCTGGCCTCCGGATGGCGAGCGTCTTTGGGTCCCGTCGAAATATTTTCCGGCTTCGGTGTTCGGCTGCGTACACAACTTGAGTCCTTGCTGCCCCGTTTTTTAGACGCCATTTTATTATTATTAGCGTTTTACAATGTAGAAAAATATTTAAGCGTATAATAACGTTTTTTACGACTCGCAGACATCTATAACAGCCATTTAAGAATGTGCTGTGTATATGTATATCAAATTTTATATATAAGTGTGTGTGTGTAAAACGGCGACTCGGTGGGACGCTGACATTTTCCATTACCACACTCGCGCATTATTATGCCCTGCAAAAAGCAGAAATAAATATAGAGTACGCGTGGTCGTTATTCAAAAGAAAATGGCATATATTTTTTTTAAGAACTCTCTTTATATTGTCCAAAACTACAGTTTGCAATCTCCAAAAGGAGCGTGCTTGCGTATACTTCATTATGTTTTAAAATACTATTTTTAATCTATTTAGCTAGATCACACTCGAACGCTAGCCAAACAATCGTTAATAATAACAAAGCAAGCAATTTTCGTTACAAAAAAAAAATACTAATAATAATAATGCTGAACATAAATTTTCTGCGGTAATTATAATAATGCAGGAATTTAAATTTAAAAAAAATAAACCGAACGAACAGTGATAAAATCGTATTTAATCGAAATTATTTAAAAACCCGACAAAACTAATTCCGTATACGAAATTACAACCTTAATAAATACTCATGTGTGCAGTATAGAGCTTTGACGCGACAGGGTGGCACTAATGGCGGAACGTTAAATCCGTTAATTAAAAAAAAAACAATCCTAGTCGTTCTTGAAAATTCTCTATATACCATCGTATGTGTGCGCGTTTTAATCGATTTAAAACATAGTATATATATATATTGTACAGGCAGGGTTATTTACCTCGAATATTGACCCTCCGCTGTTCATCTTTTAATAATGCATTTATTCAAATTCTGATGTTATAAATTTGGAAGTATTTATACTTGAAGACCAAAGTATGGTAGATACGTATCATAATTAATTCATCACTGATTATAGGTATGCAGCAAAGTTATACAATGTTTAAATATGGGTACCTAATCAAATTAATAATTACAATGATAAATCATCATAGACTCTATATATGTGTTTAAAAACCTATAGTTATGATTCATTAGTATATTAGTATTATTCTTAGGCAATACATTAATATGTTTAACTAGTCAGAAAACACTTGTTCCAATTTCAATTTATATACATAAATATTTTCAAGTAATCAGCTTAACAAATCACAATTTACATTAAAAAATCTGTGTATGTGTGTGTGTGTGTGTGTGTATTCTATGAATATATTATTGCAATTTATTGATGACAAACTTAAAAAAAATAATGTAACTTCAGTCTATTATAGTTTTACCGCAAACATGGGGCACACACTCGACGTGACGTATATTATTATCAAATATTTTATTTAGTTTTAAAAGTGCAGGGCATTCGACCACCGTAAAAACCATAATATTATGCTAACCTCGATCTTTTTGCGTCCTGTTACAGGTGTCTCTGCTGGGTGGAGCCGATGAGTCAGTGAAAATGTCCACCAGCCCGACGCTGCTGTTGGACACCAGGAGCGCTGTGCACTCGACGGCCGCTGCGGTGGAAGTCACTACGGCGGCGGCTGCGGTGGCGGCCGAGGCGGCGGAGATGGCTGCTTCGGACCGTTGGAGCGACGACAGTGGTTCAGACGAAGACGAAGACGCGGCGGCTGTTGTAGCGGCGGCCGGAGTGGACACTGTGGCCGTGATGGCCGGGGAGGAGGACGTGACGGCCGAGCTATCGGCGCCCGTGGCCGTGGCCGCCGGGCTAGGGCACGCCGAGTGGCAGCTGTTGGCCGCGGCCGGAGCCGGCGTGGCCGTGTTCCTGTTGCTGGCCCTCGTCCTGGCCTACCGCAGCACCGGCGGCGCATCGCCCGCTCTCCACAAGGTGGTCAGACACGACGACGCCGAGTGTCCACCCCTGTTGGACTACGCGCCCCGACCGCTGGACTTTTCCAAATATTTGGGTAAGTCTATATATTTCGATTAACGGCGGTTTTCGTGGCGTGTGTCCCACGTAGTAATATTATTATATGTTGTGCGTACGTCCTAATTTGTGTTGTCATTTTTTGTTGAACACTCGTCTCGGTGGGTCTTAAATAAAAAAAATTCGAACGATTTTTTGAGTCATTTCCGGTGATTTATCATCAAATCTTTTGACCAGAGTTTTGGATTCACAACCAAAGCTTTTTTGTGAACTCTCAACGGTTTGTACCATGCAAAACAAACCCATTATAATATTTGTCTATCGCACCGATCAAATTTATAGAGGGATACGATTTCTGAAAACAGCAACCTGAACTTCTCGTGAAGTTTATACTGAAGTTCAAATTCCCTATACTTTTTGAATTATTAATGTTAAATTATCAGTAGTTGGAATTTGAGATCTTAAAGTTCCAGACTTGAGTTGTTATATTAAATTCATATATATAAATGAAAAATGTGTAAAAGTTATCTACGTGTTCAGTTATTATTCTGTTTTCATAAATTATAATATCTGATAAATAGATAGATATAATGGTCCGTATGATAAACGACAAGTACCCACATAATTTCAGGGAATAATCAGTTCGTTTAGTAGTTTTGCACATGCAATCGGTGTCAATCGGGGGTTACACGTCATCAGTGATGGAGCAATAATTCTATGATTCGTTTGATGATGAAGGTTTTTAAAAGATAACAATATAATATTCTATAATTTAAAATGGAAACTGACAGCCATTTTTTAAATATTCGTTGAGTTTTTCAATACTAACGGACTATTCACTAATGTAAAATATGTACACAAAATTCGACGAAATAAAACACTTGTTGGGGAAATTAATAATCATAATTCATGATTGATACATATTGTTTGGCTTAATTTTAATTGATTTCAATGCGAATTCAATGCGATTAAACTAGCTGAACCGTTTGCAATGAACCTCTTCGCGCACAATAAAATATAGTCCACTAAAACGTTCTACATCTATGGTTTCCATTTCGTGTAGTCGTCGTCCGACTTTGCACCTTTTCGCTCACACATAATACGTTTAAAGCCTCTATGGTACATAATGGAATATGTATATATGTATATGCCCAACGTGCTACATGTACCCACCTCTACTTGACCCTGTGTGGGGTATACGTATGGACCTCGATTGACGCGAAAATTGTGTGTGGGGTTTTCTGGTTCAATGACTTGGCGGCGAGAGAGGGTTGTCGTCTAATTATTATACGCCCGCCGAGGACGAAGACGTCTAGGGAGGGCCCGCTACCTCCCATCGGTCATTAGCGTGGCATAATATTCACTACAAACAGTTGCGGCATTTAATTAAAACTGATTAAAACGAGCGCGGCGCGCTTTAATTATTACGCTGCGCACTTATCGTTTAACGAATCGACGTGAAAACGGAGAGTATATTATATTGTTATCATATAGTACCTATACATGTGTACAGCCGTGCACGGGTGTGGCTCAAATGCGCGTCCGAAAACGATTTCTCGGGTCGTATTTCGTCGGACTTAACGGTTTTACCGTAGACGACTTCGATTAACGAATGCGAGTAGGTATAGGTATATTATTTATAATTTCGTCGGATAATCTCTCCCGAAATGATACGACGCGATGGGTTTGATCGCGTTCGGTAATGTTATTGAACCGTAATAGGTATACATTTGCGTGTTCCAAATCCTGTAGTATATGGCACTATTTGGCATTTAGCCCGAATAATTTGCAGTGTGCTCTTCAAAATCTGAGTTGCCTGTTTAAAGGTTTCCGAGTTCAAAATAAAAAAAAATTAATTAAATGACGCCACCGAAACGAAACGAACGACGTATCAATAACGACGACGACAATCAGCTGACCGGCACAACCGCTCACGTATAGGGAATATTTTTCAAGTTACCAATTAGCTTCTTTTGGATTTTTTTCTCATCGATTCATCAATCGATCAATATTTATCGTTATCGCATAATCACTATAACAGCGCGATTCAACACGTAGCTGTGTAGTACCCTATGATGATGGTCGATAGGACGATAGATATATGATCCACCGAGCAATGTCTAATTTTCTCTAATTATGAATTTATTCAAACTCAGATTTTCGGAATTTTCCAAATAGATATACTTATGAACCATATTTTCAAATATTTAATTTGGGACCCCATAAAAAATGTTAAGTTTTTGAGAACATGGTCGTTACGTATGTACCTACTTGAAAATTCAAAAAATAAGAATCCGAACAAATGTATTATCAAAGGAAGACGTTGTGGAGTGATCATGCTCGGGGTGAACCACACCGTAAATTGTTATCGTGTGCGCACGCTTTGAACCCGAAATTCAGTGGTGACGGGCCCGAAGTGGCGTGCGACTTTGCCGGACTTCGAACTTAAATCGTTTTAAATCACGCGCAGTGTTTTTTACCCGACCCCATTCTAATAGTGTAATAATTATTTAGTCGTGCACGGAAACTTATTCGTTTGTCGTTTTTGTTCGCAGGCCGTTGTCGGAGGTCCCATCAACTGCTCGACGAGGACGCCGCATCGCAGCAAGAACAACCGACCGTGACGCACGTCCGGCATTAAAAATATTATTTTATATAATATTAATTAATTAATTAGGTATAATATATTATATTGTAACATTATTGGGTGTCGCGGGTACAGTCTTCATACGCCGCGGCCGTCGTTGTCCCGGCGCTGCCGATAATATATATATATATATATTTATGATATAGGTGTTATACCATTTCGTTTCACCGGAGTCCTAACCAATGTTTTTGTCCCCTTAATCTATTTTGTTTTGTATAAATATTTGTGTTGTATATATATACATATATATGAAAATATCGTTGTACATTTTATCCTATAATTACGCGGTGTACATACGATGACTATTGTAATATTATTATTTATCGCGAGGCGTAAATTCCACAAAATCGTAATAATATAATAATAATTAATTGTAAAAAAAAAAAATTTAAGTCAAAATGAAACCATCAAAGTTAAAATAAATCAAATTCGTGTGTTTTTATTCGGTATACGACGTCTCGTGTTATACTGCACGTTATCTAGTCATGTGAATAATATAATATACATTATAATATATAATACGTTACATTTTAATAAAAATAAGAATTATGTCAACTCACTATTGAATCGCTTCACATTATAATATAATAATATAATATTAATTATTATCATTTTATATGAGGCGTAATATTTTCGGTTAATATCTTTTGACGTACTTTTACGGTTTCCATCATCTATTACCAACACGTAAGATTGTAATAATATTGTGAATTTATTTTTTATCATTATTTTTTATTTTATTTTGCTCTTAGTTATATTATATGTGCTAATTTGTATTGTCACCGATTTTTAACGATAAAACGCTTTTTATTTTAAAATATAACGTTGTTTGACTTAAAATATCATAATATATTATCATTATTATTATTATTATTATTATTATTATTATTCTGTAATATTATTGTACATAGCAGTGGCATGTATTATTATTAATTATTATTTTAATCGATGTAAGTTGATACTATGTGTTAAGCGAATAATTGAATAAAAATTATAAATACAAATTTTACTGCTTATATATATATTATATATGTATTCGGTCGTTCTTAAATCGACGACAATTTGACTATACATTATTATTATTTATCAGAACAAAAGGGAAACCCACGTTCAAGAAGCCAATCACAACCACGTCCTATATCCTACAGCTTATAAGTGCAAAACATCGTACGCGATGAAGGCATACGTCATAATATTACTATATTATTATTACACGTAAACAGCGAACAAAATACAGCAGCTATATTCGACACACACACACACACACACACACACACACACACACATACACACACACATATATATATATATACAATTCGCCACATCGTCTAAGAGTCAGTACCACGCGTATCGCAAGTATGGGCACTCATTATACCTATTATATTCTGGCGAAATATAATAATCGTGGGCGTTCAATCAAAACCGAACGCAAGGTGACGTTTTTATTTTTCAGAATTGAGAGTTTTTTTTTTCCACTTGCGATGACGTTGTTGTCCACATCAAATCCTCGCGTATTTCCGAAGAGCTTACTGCGTACGTATACGTTGATCGGATAAAAAGTCGCGATAAAAAAGACCCGAGTATACACGTCAAATCAAATTTCGTCGCCGCTCTCTCCCGGGAGACTAAAAAACGTCTCGCGATGTCATCTCCACCGCCCGCCGCGAATCGCGCACAAAGTGAGCCGTCGCCGTCGAAGTGGGTTTTCAGACGTGGAATATTCTGCAGGTGGTGTATATAGTTCTGGTGTGCCTCGACACTGTTTTCCTCGTTTCCCCTCATCCTTCCCGCCCTCTTCCCACAGCAGCACAATATTCATGAACGTAAATTTTTTAAAAGCACAAACTAATTGTATTCATTATGATGTCATAAAAATAAAAGTGAGTAAATAGAAAAAAAAAAATAAGCTACTAACAAGATCACGCACAATATTATTTTCGTTACGAACAAGACGTTATGAGAATAAAGCTCGTTCTGCGAGTGTGCTAAATTCTAACTTTTTAAACGTATTTAAATGCAACGCAATACACTTCAATTCCATATAATTATAAAATACGTTAAGACCACGAGGACAATGATCAATACAAATAAGTATCTATTTACAGCAACAATCGTAAGTCGTAATCCCACGTACCTACTGAAAACTTGACTGCATGAACACAACGGATGTCTAAGGTGAACTTATGTGTTTGGAAACCAACTAAAACTATTTATATATGTAATATGGTTTGGGCCATGTAAAAAAGCGCTTCGCAAACCTATAGCCCCTTCTCCCTCCACCCGCCTCATAGTCTTGTGCAGCCCCAAAGTACGCCTCAGAGCGTAAAATCTATTTTTCTCCTTCGCCGAGGTTTTATCATCTATATTACCATCGTGTCAGTCCGTCTCGGCTGCATAATAATATTGTTATTATCAAGTGAAACGCACCGGCCGGTTTTGTAGCTACGGGTTTTTTACGGTGAGTCCGTATCATGATATCGCCGTACATATTATACAAACGTATACCAATACTACCAAGTATACCGCTGTTGTGTTCCTACGTAGTTGCCGCCGTCCACGCCATTATCCAATTAATTATAATATATTATTTCACATACACGGCATATATTGTATAATGGGCACTCGGGAAGATGATTCATTGCCGAGAACGCGCCTATACATATATATTTAATATAAATATTTGTATATTATTTTTTTTTTAACTGTAAACCGGGAAAACGAGAGAGAAAATAAAAACGTCTTCCTACACTTCATCATATTATCATAATATTATGCGCAGGAGGGATGCCGACGACGATCGCTCCGGCCGAAATTATTGCAATATATTGATAACTTAACATATTATTATCATAATATTATGATATTACTATAGTATTGTCGAAAATCAAACCCGAGTATTGATTTAATATTTCTCCATCAAACTCTCCCCACCTACAAAAGCTAAAACCTATCACAAGCTTATCGGAGGGTTACAAATATCATTGCAAATTGTTACTTTTATCTCTATTTGGTTTTATCCATAATATTATATATTCTAATGGTCATGTTGTCCATTTGGGTACATGTACAACACAGAATTATTTACAAAATATATTTTCCAGTCCCTCGCACGAGTTATCTCAGTGAAGCCCAGTAATCATGTACATATAATATCATTATTATTATCATTTAATTATGAAAAAAATAAACATACACATAATTAATATATTACTATCAATAATAATACTACATAATATAATTATATTATTTAATTACCACCTCGGTCGATCGACCACCCCTTGTTTTGATTTCCTGTATCGTTTATTTTGTTTTTCATTTCGTTGCGAATTAGCTAAAGCAGTTGTATATAGTTTAGGCGAGTTCAGTGACGACTCGACCGACGTATATATTGTATACCCCCCCCCCCCCCCAGAGAACGGGCCATAACGCGATAAAAATCTTAATTGGCTCCAAAAATCGTAATAACATACCGTATGATACCGCACACGATAACGTTTAGACGGACTGCGTAACCACGTTCGTTATAAGATTGCCGCCAGAATTTTTGTTTTTTCACAATATTTCACGTAATATTGTCGTATATAAAAATCATATTATGTCATGACGTAGTTAATGAGCGTCCATAGTTCAGTGGCACGCTGCAGTCAGTAATTTTGTACCCAGAGGTAACGGGCCAAATTCCCACTAAAAAAGAGAATTCCCCTGCTTTCAACGTGTTTATTTCACTTACACTTTTTCTGAAAACTATGTTGTTTTTTTTTTATAGATTATGCAATGAACTGTTTAAAACAAAAGCATAATACCTCGAACATAATTGCAATCATACATAATACTAAAAATAAACCGGTTATAAAGATTGTTTTTACACAATTTGAATTTTAATAAACTACTAAATGATCAGTTTGATGCTTAAATCTTAATTAAATAGTTATATCGATAAATATTGAAAATACATTTTTCTGTTTATCATTCGTGTTAAAAAAAAATAGTAACCACCCTAATTTATAAGGTCCTGCTTACTAATTGGCATAATGGAGACTGATACAACTGAAGTACCGCGCCGCCATTATTTTAACCGCTGCATAGTATAGTTAACTAATCATATCGTTGATATAAAATCATCCACATTAAAGGTTTTGATAAGGACGATTACTGAAAATTATGAAATTATATTTTAATATTATATCAAGTATTAACGGCTGTTGGCTAAAATAAACACGGTAAATGGGGGAGACTATTATAGCTATCTTAGCCACCCCGGCGCCTGCCATGTCCATACATTATACAAGCACAGTAAGCGTTGCTTACACTTGTAATTTCGTTCGGTTAAAAGATATTAGGATGATACAAATTGGCACGTATTGGTTCGTACTTGTTTTTGCTTAGTTCAATTTTTCGTTGAAATCGAAAACGTTTACCAGTGACCAGCCTATGGTACCGAAAACTTACATCATGAAATTCGTTACCGCCAACACTGTGGGCAAACAATTTATATATAGTTTCTTTGGAGAGACTGCTGCAAGGTTGTGTCCTTACAACCGAAGCCACACTCAAATATTGTCAATGACCGCCATATATAAAGCGAGGAGTACAACTCTTGTGATTTTTTGTTGTATTTATTTTGAAAAAAAAGTGTTTCTCATTGGAAATGCTCGCATTGTATAATTATATGGAAATTATACGATTCATCGACGTCGGTTGTAATATACACATGACGCGTATAGTACCTATATAGGTATATATAATAATATGCATAACGGTTCAAACCACTATATCAGCGTTTCACTGGTTCAGTGTCAAATGATTGATCTATTAAAATATTTTACGAAAACATTAGGCATGATTTTGATGTATAATATTTAAATTATTATAAATTCTTCAGTGGTTGGCAGCAAGTGTCGTGAAAAATATCATTTTTATAAGTTTCGTCAAATAATTTACAACCTTTATATACATCGGACGGTGGTCGTCGACTCTGAAAACGCAGTTTTACAGGTACAGGTACCTAAAAGCATCCTACGCATAAACGCGAGTATTCGGCCTTATAGTGTCATATTATATAAATCCGTATTATGGCTTAGACTCAAGGCATAAATTCGGCGGCGTTGACGACGACGGCAGCGGCCGTTTTCAGCATTGGCGTACACATCATAAAGATCGTTCCCAGAGGATTTCCTGCCGCGCCGCCGCCACAGTTTTCACCGGGTGCCCGGGTTCCCAGTGAAACGCATTCGACAACCCGTCGCCGTCGTTTAATCCGATTACCCTGTTAAGCCCCGAAAAATCCGTAGCGGCAACTCTTCTTCTCTGCACACATATTCTACACTCAAACTCACACACACTCGCGCAGGCGCACACGTTTCTTTCGACGTCTCCTCTTTTCCCACTCGCTCTCTGTCCTCTCACGCCGCAGTGTCTCACTCACTCTATCTTTCTGCGTCTATACGTATATAACACTCACAGGTCTACATATAGTCGTACCTATACCTCCACCGGCACTGCTGACACGTCCAACCCGCCACCACGCCTTCCATTCCGAAACGGCGGCGTAGGTACTTATGGGTGGTCGCGGACGGCGGATTGGGGGTCGGTGGTCGTGGAATCGTGCGCGAGAGAGAACTATACAACCCTGGGGAACAATGAGAGATATTGGCCTTCGAGTCCGCGTCCTCTCCGAGTACCATAACACTAACCCTGCCAGCTCTTTTATATGTACGTTTTTCCAGTATAAATTTATTGTCTCCGTTATGTACATACGTCTACGGTATAGTTACCGTTATATACACAGAACACACACTTGTATATATGTGTATAATAGGACCCTATAACGCTAAAACTACTTTTTCCTCACGTAGACCAGGGGGGGGGATAAAGAGGTATAAAATGTCCTTCGGCGTGTGCGCGTGTACGGTATTGTGCTTTCGCCGTTTCTCGCCTTTTACGACGACGGGGGTGACGGACTGGGTCGGCAGACCTTATGGGGTCAATGATCCCGTTTTTATACTACGGCCGTGTATATAAACTCGTCTGCGAGGGGAAGAAGACCACGGCAACATCGGCTACATACCCACGAATTATTATTAAACAACAGTCCGACTTTACGAGGCGCAATTTCACCGTCCCCGGGTACGAGATTTTTACGGTCGACGCCAGCGAATGTCATCCGAAAAGCCGAAAACTCGTCGCGCCATACGCTGCAGGTAAATATAGACATACTCACCCGGTCGTATAAACAGGCGCCATACGTAATAATATCGTGTGTTTACGGTAATATATTTTTCACGAAAACACGACATTTCCGATTTCACCGTTTGTCGCGTTCCAAACAGGTTGTAATCGATCAGCAACGAAGAACAGACTCCGACTGAATATTCAACGGCGCGGCGTCGTGACCGTAAGTAAATAATATACAGTATCGAAAGCGACGGAGAAAAAATAATAATAACAATGTTGAACGGAATAATCAAAAAAAAAAAAAATCACAAAAAATAACGCTTTAATCGTTGGATTTGTGGTCGGATGGACACGAATTATTCGGACGGGGATCCTAAGTCCCGGAGATGCAATCTCACTATTTATCGTTAATTTCACAGCGCCGTCGTATCGTCGTAAGTCAGCGTTATAATATTCCGATTTTATAAACGAGGACGACTTGAGCCATATTTTTTTTTCATATACCTAACATAATATTATAACGGATAACCGTATATCGTTATAATATAGGCGAGTTATCTGCATTCGGTAGGCGAAGTATGTGTGTGTGTGTGTGTGTGTGTGTGTGTGTGTGTGTGTGTGTGTATGAGTGAAGTATACATATTATATTATACTGTTTTTTTACACTGAAAACATAATCTCGAGATCGAGATCGAAACCCGTTAATAACGCTATTATGAAATTAAAATATCTCGAAGTGAATAAACCGTGGTATATATATATGCCATTATAATAATAATATACGTTCGGTGTACTTCTGGCACCGATCTCGACACGTAGTTTACCCGTTGCCGAAATGTATGCAACGCGCTCGTACAGCACGTGTATCAGCGTCGGTTATATCTAAATGTAAAGGCGTGGACGAGTTGAATTTTGAATCCGCGAGCGGGCTTCAAGCGCTCCCTTTATTATCGGTGTAAAAACTTGAAAGTGTAATAATACTCCAATCTGCAATTACGGAAAATGTGAAAATTTTAATAGAACTAATTGAAAAAATTCTCACTTTTAACATTTATAAGCACTCCCTTTTTCAAATCCTCCCCTCTTCGTCTGAGACTAGACATAGGTATTTAATACTTAAAATACACTTATTTGGGTATTGAAATACACACATTTTTATAACAACAATCATCCTTACTTAATTCATGTTAATAATTTAACGATGATTGTTGTTATAAAAATTTGTGTATTTCAATACCCAAATAAGTGTATTTTAAGTAGTATACTCATTAAGCATTTTTTTAAATAAGTTACATTGGACTTGATTGATATAATTATAAATTAAGTAAACATCATGATAGAATAAAAAGTATAATTAATAATTATTGAATATACTAAAACCTTGAACGTTTACAACAATAAAATATCAGTATTAATAGGCAGAATATTGAAAGTATTAACAAAAAGGTTGTTAGTTATAAAATAAAACTTCTGTTGTGGTTTTCATTTTTGAAACTTTCTCATGTTACACTATCAATGTTCATACCCATTTCCCAAAGAATAAAAACAATAGAAACTAAATCCAATATTAAATGTTTCCTATATTTTCATATTTTGCTTTTAAGAGCATATTTTAGTAGTATAAAGCTTTTAAGTGCTTTTTAGAATACTGGAAATGTAATTTAAAATTAAATTATATCATTATCGTAGAAAAGGTAATAACAGCTAGTCACTAAAAAGTAAAAGTAAAAGTTGTAGAAAATGTGCAAAAAAATTAGTGAATTAAAATGTTAAAAAGACAAAACACTCACAGGAAAGATAAAAAAAATAATGAAATTTTGAACGAAACTTTCTGTTTCAAAATCTTGTATAGCATTTAATACATTTTAAATGACGAATGATTTAGTCTACTTTAAGTTTGAACTACTTTCTTACGTAGATGTGGAACGAAGTTTGTCAATTTATAAGAACTTGTGGTTACATAGTATCTCCACAGATTTACGTTTGAAAACATAAGAAATTGTCTGGCTGTGTAGTGTTATCTTCAAGGCAAACAAGAGCGAAAGATTACAATTATAATTTATTGCTTTAACTCATAGTTCTGTTTGTAATTTAAGATTAAAATGCAGAAACTGAATGTCATCGTTCAATCAAAACCTATAGAACATCACATAACACTAAAAACATGACACATTTATCTAATTATTTATACTTAATTAAATACATATGTATATGTATCAATATTAATAAAAGGGTTTTTAGGGATACAACTGCCTATAATTCCTTTAGTCTACACTCATATAATTATGAGTCTTGAAACTAAAGTTTTCTTCTTCCAGATTGGCAGGTTTTTCGGGATTTTTTAACAATACCCCATTGTAGTCTTTTCCTAACCAACCCATTATAAGTTCTGTACGTTTTTCTAGGCTTGCAATAGTCTAGAACGATTTACGGCTATAGGTATATCGCTATATATACATCTGAAACCCGATCATTTTGTGTAGGTAGTTCTTTAGTTGTTACGAATTTACGATATAAAAACATCACATTACCAGATTCACCCTATTTTTGTGTTACGCTTGTGTACACACAATTATATTATAGCACTTTTATATCAGAACATTGAGTGGTATAATGATTGACACTTTAAATGTACCTAGGTGAGCGGATTCCATCAGGCGTATTTTTATTAATATTACGATTTTATATAGGTATAGTAATAAACAAAAATGTATATTTTTGTATAAAACGAATCATTAAATTTTATTACTTTCAGTAAATAGGATGTATCATTGACTTGTAAATCCTATAATTATATTTTCATGATTAATTACTTGGACGAAAACGAATTACCCGGATGAATAGACAATATTTCAAAATAATATTGTAATATTATTAATTAAGTTTTGTCGAGACATTAGAAAAAAATAGTGATATTGAGCCGTTCAGAAACTTTAATTACAATGATGAAACCAGAGTTTCTGTTTTGAGTTGGTCGTTCACTTGTTCAAAACAATATGTTGAAAAAGGTTTATTATAGTAGTATAATTTACTAACTTTAATCTACACATTGCATTTCGCTAACCATCAATAATTTTTTTCGGTAACATGTTATTTTTCGCAGTTGTTATAGGTACGTGCGACCCGAATCAGTGATACACCCTAGTACCCGCTACTTGCACATAAAATATATAACCTAGTAGTCATAAACGTATGTAGCATAAGCCAGTCGGGATATACACGACACACAGCAAATAGAAGAATATTGATTAAAAATGGAGTTGGACAAAGGTACAATGTAACTCCTACACAATTTAATTTATACACCTACCTATTAAATCTATCGAAAAAGCACTAAAAAATTAAAAGAAAAAAAGGTAGGAGGATATAGCGGAATAGCATAAGTAAAACAGGCCTTCTACAAGAAGAACTTATATTCACTGTTAGTCGGAAGACCGGAAAAACTCTTACAGGTATAAAAAGTTTTTTATGACGGAGTATAGCACTGTATGGAGCAGAAACATGGACAAAACATTCAGTAAAGAAAAGTATTAAAGCTTTTGAAACATTGTGTTGAAGAAGAAAATTTCTTGGACAGAGAAAGTTGAAAACAAAGAAGTATATAATATACTTGAGTACCTACGAACGAACGGAAAACAATCAGGGAAAGGAGGAAAACACGGATTGGACGTAATTTAATTGAGAAACAAATTGTTTCAAACGATGAATAGATAACAACAGTAATAGTTATGGAATTAAAGACGGAAGGAAAAGCAGGAAGAGGACAAAGGTAGACCAAGAACTTTGTTTGTGAAACAAATCAGAGCTGACGTGTAGAAAGAACCACTTACTAGGAACTTAGAGTAGCTGTGATGGATAGGGACGGAGGTGCATCGATGTCATTGAACCAGTCCAAGGATTAAAAAAAAAAAAAAATATGAAAAATGCGAAATAAGGTAACGCGCTCAACAATAAAACGATTTCCTCTAACGTCGACTAGACTATATTATGTCCCAGAATATTCGACGTCCTCGTCGTCGTCCGCTGGTCGCCCGTATAAAGTATATATTATTATTGTAATGTGTAGGAATCAGACGACGACACGGCAGTCGTTGGTTATATTTACATAATATATAGCTCCGTCGTATGTACCCATACATATTATATTATACAGTGTACGGTGAAAGAAAAATCTCTCCGGGTCCGGGCGTAATACGTTTCACGTGCGGTTAAATTATTGCGGGCGACAGGAAAAAACGTGTTTCGGTCGTACGGGCACAATACGGGGCCGGCCGCGGCGGCATAAACGAGCGGCGCGAGCGACGTCCGACATGGGAGTCGTGACGCGAACGGTACCTATATCATATATTATGTAAGCGCGTCGGTCCCGGCGAGAGACTTAGAGACAAGGAGACCCGGTGGGGGGGGGGGGTGAAGAGGCGCTTTCCGTGAGAACCGCGAGCGATTGTCGCAATAACAGTCCACGCGATTTGATTGTAATAAATATGCTTATACGCGACGACGACGACGACGACCGGAGTACTTTACCTATATTTACGTACGATATTATGTCGTTTTATATTATTTTTTTCGTACACATATTTTTTGTTTCATCGTATCGCAGCGTAACGTGGAATATCGCATCTATCGCTGGCCGGAACGCTTTTTTTTTTTTTTTGCCCGAGATCGTTTTTCGTTTTTCACTTTTTTCACCAGAAAACCCCGCAGAATAGGAAACGATATACGTTAGCCCACTGCACGGTCTGGCAGAGACGATATAATTTTCGCACCGATACGAACGAACAACGGCGTTTTACATTCGCCTCGGACCACGTGGGTAGTCATTGTTCGAGGAATGATCACCGGTGCAGATCATCTCGCAAGATATTTCGCCCAAATATTTGTACACATTATATTGGGCGCGTGTTGTGAGTTATGGCTTTAAAACAAATAATAATATGAGTGTACGCGATTATTGTTCGGGGCCGAGACGTTTTGTCTCGCGGAGATAAACGTTCCTATATTATAATATTATTATTATCTACTCCGTTCGAACTCAACTCTCAAGACGGCAATAGTGTAACGTTTGTTTACAATATAATAATAATATTATAAATCTATCCGCCGAATAACCTATTCGTATTATTTATCACACAGCTACAACAGCTGCGATAACGATGCGACCTCTAGAATTCCAAACTATAAAATATGCACACTGTGGTGTTGTTTCGTGATAAAGTATATATTTCAGTAACCGAGTAAATACAGGGTGGTTCACCAAATATACTCACCCCATTTGTTTCCTGTAATGAAAAATGTATTCAAATTCTGATTTTTTGAATTTTTAGATAATATCCTCAAAGGCTGTTTTTTCTAATTCTTGAATTTTTTTATACTACTTAGAGAATGTGCTTTGCCGATTCAAGTTTCTGTTTTTAAAACGAGTAGGTTTTCAGTCATTGAAATGTTTAGGGATATTAAGGGTAATGATAGCACTTAAAGATGGTTTTACAAAAATGCAAAATAGATGTAAAAATATTACAATAATAATTATATTATTTGATTTATTAAACTTGGACCATATTGTTACAGATTAATAATGTAAATTTAATGTTAAAAGTTTAAATATATAATCACTAAAATTTTCAAATAACCATCATACTCCATATTTCTTTCAAACACATCATGAAATTATTGAACTAAAGTTAAATAACTCAAAATGTTCTAGTTTGAATTTTGATTCTGATACTTCACCATTTTCAGAAAAATTATAAGCTTCATGATTAACAGTAGAAATAAAAAGGATTCTCATTTGATTAACAGAATTCCGTATCTCCTAGGACATTTCATAAGTAGTTAAAAAAATTGCAAAATGTTAAATATATAATATTATGCTCTTTGAAAGTAGGTATATTTAAACATTTAAAAATACTTTTAAATAACTGCCTTGTTGATGAAAAAAGAGGAAGAGCATGCTTTCGAATCACCCTGTATATAGTATAACGCCGTTTTGATTTAAAATTTTAACACAATATATGATAAAATAAAATATTAATTAACGTATGTATGTAACTATAAATACCTATTTATACAATTATACCTACGTGATATCATAGTGTTATTCTCGTCGATTCAGATGTATAATATATATATAAAACAAATCGTAAACGTATAAATAAAAGGCGTAGTCTCATCACACAGTATAATACGTAAGTACAGAATCGTGTTTTTTGAGTTTTTACTAACACCATACGATTTTCACGACTTACACGGAGACGTCATAATATTATGATCGCAATATAAATAATATAATATATTATATATGCACACACCTACGTGGGCGGCGGTCCAGTTGCTTTAGAACAGATCACAAGTGCATATTATATACATATATATATTTAATAGGTTTATATATATAAATACATACAACGTCATATGGAACATTATTTTTTACTGCGATGGATGCTGCAATGGGCGATGCACGGCCGCTGCGGTGGATTTCAAGCGAGCGACGAGCACTTAAACGGAGGTTTAACGCTTTTCTGTCAATACATCGGACCCCTGTGAATTCACGACTTTGCGAGGTCTGAAACACTCCCAGTGGGGGGTCGCACGCGTCTCAGATGTTGGAAGCAATTTTCTATCCATTTTTCAAAAGTCGTTTTTACATGATAGTATAGCAGCGATACTTATTATCTAGCTTTTTTTTAGGTGAGCACAACTGTAACATATTATAAATCCACTAATCACAATAGTTATGTACCACAAATCGATTCATTGTCCTTCTCATTTAGGTCGATAGCGAGTATAGGTCTGATGAGAAGCACATATTATACAGCGTAAACTCTCTATTAAACACGGAATAAGATGGCGATGGCGTGTCAACCCCGGATAAGTTGAATCTGCACGCGGTAATTATCCGTGAAATAAAAAAATTGAAGCAAAAATGCTGTTATTATATTGTTAAAAAAAATATATCAGGTATGTAATATTAGATAGTATTAGAAAATTACATAAGCATACATGTTGTAATTGTAATTAAACGTTCATTAAATATATAGTATATAACATTTACATTTGTATTTTCATTGTTACATATATTATTATATTGAACATAAACACTTTTTTTAGTACTGTAGATAGTTCTGCAGGGGTCACCAGCTAATACTTTCCGTGGGCCACATTAAGAATTCGGAAAATTCTCGAGGGCCATAAAAATACAAAGTACATAATATTTATTTTAATATGCTGATTGGCCAAAACTAATGTCAAAGATAAGAAATTATCGGCTTCTTTTATACTTGTCTGCGAACCGGTTAAAATTCATCCACGGGTCGCCATTTGGTGATCCCTGATCTGAGGTATTATTATTTATACTTGTTAATGAAATTATCACTAACATTTAACCGCGACAATTAATGATGTTTATATTATAAAAATTAATAGCATTTAGTCTTATACGTACATTGTTATATACTTTTAATTTTAAGCTAATATTTGATCGTAAGCGTTATACCTGATAAAAATACCAAAGGCAAATCTGTGACTTATGCACGGAAGGAAGCTCTTGTTGAATTCTTGGAGACCAATGTTCAATTAAAAAAAGCTAAATTCAACTCTCAATTTACTTAACAAGATGATTTGGGAACAAATAACTTTGCATTTAAACTCCGTGGTTGGTGCGAAGAAAATGGCAGACAAGTGGAGAAAGGTATAACAAATAATAATTAACAATAAGTATTTCATTAGTTACTAATTATTGTTTAACATTTTATTTGCTACCCAATTAGTGTTGGTCTGACATAATCAGTGGTGAATTGGGGTGTTGCAAGTGTTGAACTCCAAACAATTTTTAGGTGGTGAAGCGATATTTTTGCAACACCAAAAATATTCAATTTTGTATAAGCCCCCCCCTCCCCGTATTTTATAATTTCTTATTACTGACAGTATTAACCTCTCAGTTTGGTTTATAATATTTTTTGGCGAATAATACATTATAGTAACATTCTCCTTCCTATTTTAACAGACTTAGAAGTCTATAATATGCTATTCATGCTGTATAGTATACACTAATAATCAATATACTTATTATTGCTAGTTGCTACAAATATATTTATTTATTAGTTTTTACAGAAACCATAAGTCAGTTGTTCATTAAATAATGTTTCACAGATATATATGATGGTGAGTAATGGGAAGGATAATGTTAGTATAGTGTAGAACGCAAAAATAGAAATACTGAGGACTCAACTAGTGTAATTGTACCTAAAATAATTGGGGACCCAACTAGTGTAGTACTTGGGATGCAACTCAGATGATCCTAGACAAATGGAGGTTTTGCTTTAAGATTCATAGTATTGGAGAGGCGTGTGCATACTTAAATATCCATGATCACATTATAAATTAATACTGAAAATGTTAATCAAATTTCGCTATTGTACTTGATAAACTACTTACTTTTTCTTTGTTATAAAAAACATTAGTTGCATAATAGCGAAGGTATTACTTACCAACAAAAGGATCTTGTTTTAAAATTCGTTGGTTTACTATCGTCAATATAATTAACTATTTCCATGTTTACTATGTCATTCAATAGCGTATAAAGTTCTAAATAACCACCAACAAATGCCATAAATAAATTCGCCGACATCAGAACTAACCTCAACATATCAGACAACCTGGAAGAAGCCCTTAGTCCACAGTCAATCAATATAAAACAAATAATTAACTATTTAAAATTAACGAGATTATATCATCTAATATAACCTAGATATATTTCAAACATACCATTTATAATTATGTATCCATTTATCTATCTATTTTTATGGTAATTTTCTTATCCTATTACTATGTATATATTATTATTAATGTCTCATATTTTTGTTAAAAAATATTAATGTCTTAATGTTTTAATGCCAATAACCTTTGTTGTTGCGATTTTATAAAAAAAAAAAAATGCCATAAATGAAATTACAATAGGTAATAGAAAAGAAGGTTAAGAAAGTTAAAAGTATTTTAAAGCACCACTGAAAAATATATTTAACAGTTTGTTAACTGATAAACAATTAAATTAAATTGGAAATTATGTGTCGAAAACCGCCTATGACCCATAAATCCACTTTCATTGTAAATAGTCGAAAACATCTATCGAACTAGTGTAGTTGAAGACCGTTTTTTTTTTTTATAAATGTCGAAACCATTATTCTTTTCTATTATCTACTTTGAGAATAGGCCCCTCGGTCACCTAGGAATAACAGTCAGACCTGCGAGTGAACTCAAAACAAATTTTTAGAATTCTTTTTCTTTATGAACTTTCAACAACAATAAATATTATACTCTTTGCCTGATTCGCAAAACATTTCTTAACACGCCTATGAGTTTAATATTGTGATATTATGGCCGTGACTTGCGGACGTCGTATTAAACGTCTGGCCGGCGTACATGGGTCGTCGAACCGTTTTCGTCGAAATATATAAACAAGACGCCTCTGTGCGGCAAGACCGCGCGTTAGACAACAATAATAAAAATATTACGCGTGACAAGTGGGTGTTGTGCGTGGAGGACGGACACGGGCGGCCGGGGGCCCGGTGGTAAAATAGGGCTTCCGGGAGGAGGCGGAACCCGAGAGGTAATCGAATATTTTTACAGCCCGTACATAGGGTTTCTCGGTCGTAAAACATTGGCGATTGAACTTAATGAACGTACTAAAAATGCGTTTATTTAATAATACGATACACAGTAGTAGCAGGTACACTATAGCAACGTATTATTATCATTAATATTGTATGTACAGGTAGAGGAGATTGACTTTTTGCTGGCCCTCAACTTCCGGCTCATTAGTGATTTTCTATTATTTTTCACGGTATTCGTAACACTTCGAAGTGTCAGTTATATTGACATCAGGCCGATTGGCGAACGAAGCAATTAAAAGCTGCGCTTAGTACAGCGCAACGCGTCTACTGCCATTCAAAAAATTGCCTCTGTACTTAAATACAAGCCATGGCTCGTTTGAATCTGAGTCACAACTGGCGCGCATCTTCGCACTTAAAAAATGTTTTAATCCGAGGGAATGGTTGTCAATTTGGTTTTAAAAAATAAAAAATAGCAATAATTATTCGTCACTCGTGAATTAGTGAAATCGTCTGACGAAGGCCTTGTTGAAATTGTGATTTAATATTATAATATAACACCGCGATGGTAAATACCTGTACGCCCGAACGAATAACGTCTCCGCTGTACCAATGCATAAACTCAAAGTGGCGGATGAACGGCAATTGAGGAGACTCGTGGTATTGCTCTCGGTTCGCTTCACCATAATATAATATGATATCAAATCGTGAATGTGATATTACTATTCGATGTTCATCGTAAGTACAATCAAAGTATTGTCGTGTGACGACTGACGATGAAATGTAACGCTCCGTGTGTTGTTGTACTTCATATATATATTATTATTAATACAAGGCGAGATTATTTTATTGAAAGTAACCAATCATTTTTACAAACACCATTATTGATGTTTTTGGAAATATATATTTTTTAAATGATCCAAATCAATATAACATTTTTCAAAACCTATTAATTTAATTTTTTTACTTTCGGAAAAATTACGGTATACAATTTTATTTTATACTCCGATGTTGAATAATTTCTAAGAATTTGATTGCATAAATATCATACTGCGAACGAGTAGTATAAATAGTTTAGTATATAAGGTTTTTTTGACAGTTGTTAGTCAAGTACTCAAGTGCAAATATGAACAGGGCTAATTTAATTTCACCAATAATAATTAAATTTAACAATATTTCTATTGACACGAGGTACAAAGAACTAACGTCATATTTTAGTATGTTCTTTGTATGTGATTCAACTTTTACAAACTGTCAACGAGCGCAATCACTTTTTTGTATGATCCCGAGTGTCCCCGGCGAATATTATAATAAATAATTGTCTTGACATATTTTACGGGTACACATATTATGTGTATGGCCATTCGCCATACACCGTGTGAAAAGTTACGATGCTTATTTAAAAACCAACGGACATCAACCGCGGTGAAGCAAAAACAATAGTGTTCATCGTACATAATTCGTGGAGACGATAGTCGTTGTAATCTACGAACAGTCTCGGCAACGGTCGACTGTGCGATCGGTTCGGAAGAGCGATGGTAATAATAACTTACCCTCTGCGACCACCGGATGAGCAACCCACGATTTGGTACGCCACTGACGCCAGGGAAGATTAACGAGGTCCCGTGGCACAGTTCTACTTGAATGCGATTTTAGAAAGTCTATTATTATTATGGCGATAGAACTTATCTTCTCAAATTAGAACGAATGGAAAACAAAATTTACCTTTACTGTAATCGTTTATCGCCCCAAAAGCGACTCGGAAGTGCAATGACGGTTTCCGAGAAAATAACACTAGGGAAGTACCCATAATTATATAACAATAATAATAATTTATCGGTCTGTTTCTAATAAGGATCGTTAGTCGATCTACAACGATACTAATATTTTTTCTTATGTCTCGTTAATGCTGTTCCGGAGTCGAACTTGACTACGTACTTTTTTACATGACCGCAGTATAATATTTTATTCTTATGAACAACTTTAGATACTATGAATAAAAGTGTACAGCCTGGTGTTTGAGTGAAAGTGTTTGAAAGTTTTCCAAAATACAACTTTTGTATCATATTCGCGCGGAACAAAACTGCCCGCACTCGGTGAAATAATGGTCCAGTGGACAACAAGAAAAACCTCCTCCGGTCGGATGAACACGAACTGAAAGTGTGAGGGACCCGATTTGAATAACACTAGAAACTACTTGATTTTAAAATATGATGTATTTTTTTATTTTACGAACACGACTCTGAACATTGTAGGTATATATGCATTAAAAAAAAAGAATTTATCTTCGAATATCTTCGTGGTGAATCCGTAAAATACACTTTGCCGATCCGAGCCGATGATCGTTGCAGTCAGTGAGTACCAACATACTCGGCTCTCTTTAAATTATATACGTACGACCTCCTACACTCCGGAGGTGACCTCAATAATTACATATAAGTATATAATATGATTATTTCTAATTAAATATGATATAAATTATTATCGCACCCGAATTGTTTCGTTTCGTTTCATGTTACGTAGGCGCAAACTGTAACGAATCGACACTATACTCAGTGTATACTTGCATTAATCATTTTGATATTTGAATGAAACGTAACAAGCCCTCTTGTACACACATAATTACTGTTTATTACGAGCCACATTGACCACCGAATTAGAAATAAAATATTCCTACAATATTATCATAAATTAATGTACTAGTGATATTATTATCGTCGAATAACCATATTATGCTCAAGTGTGGAAGAAAATATCGTAAATTTGAATACGACCTACGGCCTGTGTAATATCATAATCTCGTTATGACTTTGTGTATATTATTGTTATTATAGTTGGAACAGCGTCTCAAGTCCACCACCGGTGACGATACCTTGCAGCCAGCCGCGGTGCGCCAACGGCGATTGATGCTCGAGGCAAAACGATTGACCCATTGGATCGTTCTGCGGTTGGATGGCAACGCGGGGGGGGAGGGGGAAGGCAGCAGTACCTATATATATATATATATAATATTATGTATAATAAACGTCGTCCGAGATGGCAAAACATCCGGTCCGATAGATTTATGGCCGCGACAAGTACACACACACACACACACACACACACACACACATACACACACTCTTATACGTATTATATATGCGTACGGACATACGGTACACGCGCATAACATATTATATGTAGTACAATACACGCGAGTGACAGAGACAGAAAAAATGTATATAATATACACTATACACTACCTATGTATATGTACTCGCGTATTACCATAATATTGTGCGCGTGTAAAAAATGTATATATGTGAATAAAAAAAAAGAAACACATAATAATGCATACACCGTCCTCGAGTATATTCACACACACGGGTATTTAATTAATATACGAAAAGTCCGGTGGTCGTCGATGGCGTTTAATTGGGTGTGAGTAGGTATACACACAACAACAACACACACACACACACACACACACACACACACACACACACACACACACACACCCGCGCGCGCGCGATACCTACCACCTACTACCTAGGTATTAAATATTTACGCAGGGGCATCTCGTCCATAACGCGTTCGCGAGAGTTCCATTCGGATATTATATTAATATTATTAATATATTATCTACAGAGTGATTGTTGTATCGTGAATCAACAAATATTCATCTTGGAAAATAATTATGAGTAGTTCACAAACCGTTTAATTTGGTATAACATTTAGGCAGTACTAGGCATACATATTTGTTTTTAAAACGTTTCTGATTTCTTACAGTTTTCCATCGGCATTATTTGTTCTAAACATTTCAAAACGCATGGTCAAAGGTTCACGATTTAGTATGTCAGCTACTAAGTTGGATAGTGTTGAGAAAAAAATAAATGTCAATAAATGTACATTCAATACCTGTTAGGTCTTGATTCCTATTATAAAATTAAAATAATATTTCATAATTAATAAAAACGAAGCGAATCTAAATTAATCATCAAGAATTTTACCACTTAACCACCTAGTTAATCCTTTATTATTCACAATATTAATAAATAATTCATATTTATTTCGATTAAAACATTTTGAATTTTAGATTTAACCTGTAAAAACTTTAACCAACTCAGTTGTTCAGGGGTTTTTTTCCAACACTGATCTACATAATATACGTAGTGCAAGCATAAAAATGTATAGGAGCTTATAAATAAATAATTGAATAAAGGTGTCCTACGTATAATAATAATTAATAATATACAGAGCTGGGCATTAACGAATTAAAAAGTTCAGCATGTTTCTACCAAATTACGTATCGAGTTACTTTTTTTAAAGTAACTTATAACTTTACCAAGTTACTTGTTTTTCCATGATGACATGCAGTTATTAATCAGGAAATTTATTTAATAGTCACATTAAGTTTTTTTATATTTTCAATATACACACAACTTTATGCACATTTCCATACTCCATAAAGAATTTCTCTCCCACTCAAACACATTAATTTCAAAATGTGCCAACAATAACACTACCAGATAACCCAGTTCGATGTGTACAAAGACTTTGGCGCCGTGGTTCTTTTAAATAATTACTAACTTCTGCAGTAGGGTGTGTCATTGGTTAGGCCTCCCTTTCTATTATTTTTATGCTAATTATCACTCGTATATGCATTGCTTTTGAGTAAGTTTATTGTTATGAAATTTATTTGCTGTGCCAAAGCACGGCTTGTAAAATATGTTCAGTGAATGAAAAACGATAGCTGATTTTTAACCAAGTTAATTTACGTTTTGTAACTTTTATAAGTTACAAAAAAATAAAATCAACTTTCAACTTTCCGGTTAACATATATTTTAATATCAATTCGAAGATTAAAAAAAAAACTCTAATCTCGCCTAGTTTTGATAAAAATACAGGTAGGTACAACAGCGTCACAGCGATATAATTATTTACGTTGCTGTCGAATTACGAAGCGGACATTTTACAGATGAAAACATTTTAATTTAAAAAACCTAAGAAAAAATAACCCGAGTATCTATTCTACCTACAATAACAATTATTGTGAGCTCGAGAGGACCTTCGGTGACGACGTCAGGTGGCAGCCGCTCCGATATCACGTGTATAATATGTATACGTACCTACCTAGGTACTTATAATATGCAGGTAGGTTACCTACTACAGATTACACCCTTTCCGAACCCCACGGTTGACGTCCAATTATTGTTATCGTGCCGTCGTTTTTCGACCGCATAATATATGTATACATAATTCTGTGGGCGTCGGGGGGAGTAGTCCGATAATTCGACGACCGTCGGGAGTTTCGACGACGAATATAAACTAATAATTATAAAACAACGGCAACGGCAGTAGCGACGCGAGACGCGTTTTCGGAAATTGTTGACTACCTATCTGTCGCCACTCCCATCGCACCACCGACGACGCGCAGCCCCGCGATGGACGCGACTGACTGACAGACAGACACGGACGACGATCAGCCTCACGAAAACGATATCTGCGCGTAGGTCAGGGAAGGATTGCTGATAAATTATTACACACCACTCCACCGTTACCGCGGTCGTAGTCGCGACCCACGTAACCGAACCGGAACACACTCACAGCTTAATAATTTGTACCTATATCATTACGTACTTAAATATTTTTAGTGCTCTGCGAAACCAATCGATTATGGGGCCCTAAAAAACGAACCGGCCACCGTATCTTATACTATAACAATCGTCGTTTCAGTCTTTCCGTTGGACCAATATAACAAGCACAATATACATTATACACTATTATATCATGTAATATACAAGTTTATAAATGAAACTATTATTATGACCCATATTATAGTCTGGCGTCCGATATCTCGTTTAATCGGCTGCCGAAATCAGAATCAGACTATTATATTGTCGTGTTATGTACATACTGCAGTATAATATAGGTAATATTATATTCACGAACGACGATAAACTATTTAGAACGATCAGGACTGAGAAGGATTTTCGAGTTCGGCCGGTCTCGAGTATACCATTACCGAAGTTCTAAGTATATATTTATCATATAATATACTTTATATTATTATAGAGTATACGTCATTATACGACAATATACAATACAATTGCATATTTACATAAAATCGTCTTCGGGTATTATATTACCAACGCGTTCCACGTGTCTTCGTATTCAAACATTATATTTTATTTATGCGTATACAATTTAATCTTGATAATGATATTATATAATAATATTATGCGTATTGTCACACCTGTAGTATTTTAATACATAGGTACGCTTATATATATAATTATCTACGAAATAGCTCATGCGACGATATTATTGGGTTTTTTATGGGGCATATATGTGCGGATAATGATATGGAGTACCTATAAATATAATATACTCTAAAAATTATAAATGACTCCACCGGGAGGCCCTTGAATGATACATAAAAATAATATGTGTACATAATATAGACCTATAATACAATAATGCATAGGGACATCGACCAAAAAAAATAATATTGTAAAAACTAATCCATTGTATTTTTTTAAAAACATTTTATACCTATACTATTTACATTCACAAAAGACATGGATTTTTTGTTCATATTCACCACACTAATTTAATTAATTTTATTGATATACGTGGCATGATTCTGGGCTAAGAAAAAAATAATTTAACATTTATACCGAGGTCATAAGGATGTTAGACACCAAACGTTTGAAGGTTCACTGTTCTCACTGCGATCCAGCTACTTCGAAAACAGAACATTCAAAGTCAAACTTAATCCATACTGTCCAAATTATCCGATACGGCAACACACATATGAAACTGCTGGTGATTCTCAATGACGTAAAAAGTGACATCGCCAACTTCTTCTCTCCTCTGTAATATTATCTTTACTGCTGACGTAACTGTAATAATACTCTAATTGGACAGTCCAAATCCAATGGACGTGAAGGTTGAGTCTGTCAAGTCATGTCAACTAGTCTAAAGTCATCTATGTGTGAGGCTCAACTGCTCAATCCATGGAAAATTACAATTATCAAACCGAATACTCCATTATTGTCACACCTTCAAACTCCGATCAAGTATCAGACTGTTGAGCTACAAAATACCACCATAAACTATTACTCACTCAACTGAAGTGAAAGATATCGAATTATCGGGCTTGGCGCAAGCAGCTTAATAATGCATTTGCTTACCACGATGAATAAAAAAAAATTACTAAAAAAATTGTTAATTGTAGTTGATTTTCAATTTTTTACGGAAAGGAACATCAGAATAGAAAAAACTTCGGTGAAAATGAAAAAAGTTAAAGAACTAGACATAAAATATTTTTCAACATCACATACGTAACTAGAAAAAATAGGTAATGTAATGTTTTTTTTGTTAAAAGGTAAAATATTGGTAAAAAGGTAATTTTAAACGTGTGTATCGCCGCAGCGTTATTTTATTCAGATTAACGTTTCTTCTATATTTTTGGGATACCGAGATTGTAAAATGTTTTTTTTTTGATATTGGTACATTTTGTATAATAGTATTTAGAATTCCGGTTTTTGTTTTTTTTTTACACGCATCGAGAAATTTATTGGACCTGAAATTATGTGTTTTACCCCCTCGAACGGAGCTTTTTAGTACAAGGTACGCCCAAGGTCTCGATTGAAAATCGATCGTATATTATTTTGTTTACCCGTTATTCGTGTGTAAGGGAGGAAATTTCCATTATATTTTTTCAACACAGTGAAAAACTGCATAAACAGCTCTGGTCAGATAGTATATATATATTGTATAGTATTTTCCAGGATTTTGGGTGAGTAGAAGATCGTTTTTAAATTTATCACTCTAACACGCCTTTGCCGGAGGCCGCCCTCGTCGCCTCGTAAATATACATAAGAACGTCTTAACGTCGATTTTACTTGAAATACACTGAGTACAATTTACAGGTACATTCAATAACAATATTTTCAATTTTATACTTCTAAGTTCTAAATAAGAAGTAGGTGTATTAATGTGCATCTTCATTACAGCCGACAACGACGCTGTAGTTACCGTAAAATGATATCCTTCACATAAACCTACCCCAAATCTGTAAATCGTAAAATAAATTATTTTTTAGCTACTCCAAGTTGTCAAATCTGCATATTTTGTTTTTTTTTTTTTTTACCATGGGTGGAGGTGCATGTACCGTAACGACATTTAGAATTGGCTACACCGACTGAGAAGTTAAATAATCACCAGTTGTAATTACGCTTGTAATCATTTGTAATCACAAAATGTAAATGTGCAAGATCAAAATGCAGCAGTTTCTCCGAATACAAAATGTTGGTTACAACGTCCTTGCAAAAAATAAAAAAATTGGCTGTGTCCAAATCATAATTTTGATGGTATAATAATTAAATTAGGTGCAATATTAACTGGCATAATTAAAACTTTGAGGAGGTGGGGGCTAATGAAACGGACCACGGGACATTATTGGGTACATTCGAGTGTAAACGATAAGCTGGCGCTTTTTCGGTGGTTGATAAACGGTCACGGAATTTTAAGAACCCTTGCAACAGCACTATTGTATAATGGCGTTTTTAAACCCTGAAGGCTAATTTAAAACGAAAAGGTAGCTACACCATTTACAACATCATCATGATACAGGTTAATGGACTCCTGTGACTTTACCAGACGTCGAAACGGGTTGCCTTCAATTGGTGAAAAAAACATATTTTCGAAGGGGGAAAAAATCGAGTAGAACCGAAGCAATATCACATTGGCATTTCGTTATTACCATAAAAGCATACGTCAGTACCTACTTGACTTGTATTATCTATTTGTTAATATTATGTATTATCTATTTGTTAATATTATATATTATTATTATGTTTTTTTGCAGTGTAGTTGTTTGCATTCGATAAAAGAAAAACTGTGCACCTATTCAATATGATATGATATCTACAAATATACATATTTGTGAAATTTTCAATCCGAAATAATGGGTTTTTTTTCAATGAATTCCCAACCGCAAACTATACATTATTATAGGTACTATTCAAATCGTATAAAACCCCTGTGAATTATCATTAATACGTGCTATGAAAACCATGTGCATTATTTTAAACATCATCCTTTGGAAAAAAATGTAAACGATTCTATGGTGCCTAAATTATTTTGGCATCAGGGCGGATTGAACTACCATTGAATGAGTGGTCCTATATAGCTGCATCAATTATATTTTTTTCAAATGAGAATCACACATTTTTCCTCTTAGTTTGGTGATCAAATTACTTTTTTGGAAACTTGGATATACATATATATATATATATATATATATATATAAGCAAATGTGTAGTTTTTGAGTTATCGAACTGTTAAGTACCAAAGATAAATGGTAATATGCTCATAATAATACGCTTTTAAGATATTATAGGGTCTATACCTAACATTGGTATGAAAATTATTATAATATTTAAAATTAATATTTAATTAATTTTTGAAAATAGACTGCGTGATAAGTACAAGATCCAATTTTACATATTCTGTTTTATATTCCAACAAAATCATTTTTAATAGCTCAGGAACTATTCGTTCGGACTTTATTTTAGATACCTCAATATTTTCGAAAAATAAATCTGCATAACAGCTTAAAATTATTCTCATTTAAAATTAAGAAGTTGAAATCACTACAGGACATTCCTTAAATAGTATACTCATTTTAAGTACTTATTTTAAACTAATATGGTCTTTACAATTATGAACTTAAAAATTCCAAAAAATAGAACATGCAAAAATAGAGATGAGCATAATATTGGTAAGTTATTCTATACGTAAATGTAAGGTTCTTCTTCTCCAAAAACTTCTTTGAAACATTTTTATTGGTCACTATGAAATACGAAATTGGATAGCTATTTAAATTTGTAGGTAATGAAACATTTTTGTTTTTCGTAGTTTGATTTCAGTGATTTAAAGGTAATAAATTAATAACTGAATAATGCCAATAGTCGAAATATTATTAATATATTATTTCCAGCAAGATACCTATCTGAAAAAATAATTTTATTCCATTACTCATGTATATTACGGACTTTCAGTTTTTTTAAGTAAGTTATTATTACGTTTGTAATATTGTTGAAAATATCTATATTTGTTATTTCTAATACGGTAGGCACACAAATTATTTTTAATTACATTTCTCTGTTGTTTAACCATTTTTTTTTTATGTTAAACGTTTTATATTTTCTTTTGATGTTGCGGTAGTTTTTTTTTCATGTACCTAAACCTATTTAAATTTTTAATAACGTACAATCTTCTTTTAGCGCGAGAGTATTTGGAACCGTTTTAACTCTCAAGTCTGTTGTTTTTAAATTATTTTTAAAAGCTCTCTCATAACTCATAAGGTACATAATATGCAGTAAATGAATGGTAATAATACTACCCATATACATAATTAATTATTCCAAATTATTAGGAATGAAATAATCGTCGCACCGTTTTTAAAATAATACTAGCTGATCCCGTGCACTTCGTTGCCTGTTAAAAATTCCATCTCTACATAAGAGACTTGATTGTGATAATGCGAGCAGTATATTATCACTTATCAGGTAGGCAATTTCCTTGCGGTAAACGTTGTTTTGCCATATAAATTATTTCGAATGAATATTTTTGTAAAATAACTTAAAAATCCAAAATTATTGTGAGTGTGTGGCGATGTTGTATACTGACATATGATTGAAAGAGACATGGAGCACTGGTGAAGGACGACGGCCTATAAAAATAACAAAATAACCAAATATTCATTTTTTTCCTAGTCCTCGCCGTCTATAAAATAAATTTGTAAAAATGTATGTGGTTCATTTGGCATCGATGGGTTGCCCTCAATACCTCTTTGTGTTCAACTTGGACTTTGATTTTGACTGTTTAATTAAATTGTTGATCATTTGCTTAAATTATGACACCTTAACCCATTCGGCCATCACTGCTGTTGGAATTATGGAGCGTAATACGATTGTTAAGCCCATGTAGTAAACCCACGTTAAAATTTTAGTTATAATAGTATTATTTTTTAATTTTTAATTTTTATGTCAGCAATAGCAGATGGATGGATAATTTTTAATTTGTTTTTTTACTATGACAACAAAAAATTTCTAATAATGATTAGATTAATTAAACATTCATGTTATAAGAAATACAGGTATTAAATAAATGATTGCTAATTAGTAAAATGAAATAAAATTGTACACACGCAGTTTTTCTGGTAACGCCAATAACGGAAAATAGCATATAGATAAAACCTAAATTTTATTTCTACTATCGACTATTGCGTTTTATGTAAAGAGAGGGTTTTACTTTATATAGTGAAACATAATATTAATACCTAATATTCAATACATGACATATTTATCCATGTTCATCAATTTTTTTGGTTTTAGTCGGGGGCCCCGACTTCAACGATTTATTATATATGCACAATTTTATAAGCTAAAGCTTGCTTCTTCTGACAATTACAAACAATTAAAAAAAATGTTGAGCCAAATCGGCGCAGCCGTTTTCAATTGATGAACTGTTATACATTTTTTGCTCTATTTTTATATATATAGATAACAGATTATAGTTTATTTTATTAATATTGTTATTAAAATATCCTCGGTGAATTTCACGAAAAACTCGGTGTTCGCCATTAGGTATGCGTTTCCGGCTTAAATAACAATCCATATTATACGAGGAGTGATTTGCGTACATTATATCATAATTCATAGCACGACATGTGATGGTCCAGAAATGATTTACCGGACGAAGAATTAACAATAATAATTATATCCGTAATGTGCAGCGTAAAAGAAAATCGTTTTGGAACGCCGAGACACAGGTATATTGTAATATTATAGATATGCGTTTCTTTCATCCGCTCGCGTCGGTCGGCCGATGCTCGCGTCAAGTCTCCTCCGTAGACGCACGTTCGGATTTGAAAAGAAGTCCGAAACCGAATTCAAACTATTACTGTTGCTCACTGTGTAGTGGTACACGAACGTTTCTAAACAGAATAACAAAAAAAACAAAAAACCGTTCGAACGAAAAGAATAATAAATACCATATAAAGACCGGAGACGGACGAAACGGGGTAAAAAAAAAGAAACAAAACAAAACAGATCTCACCGTCTCGAGTAGGTTAAACGGTTTGCGCTCGGGCGCGCGTGTGTGTGCGTGTGCGTCGAGTGTACCTACCCGTATGATGAATACACGCACACACACACACACACACACACACACACACGAGCGCGGGTTGTATTGTACGCGGACGTCGAGGAGCGTTTTCGGTAAGTATCGGTGTGGGAAGGTTTTGACGCGCTATCCGGCCCCGAGATTAATTATCGCGAGACAAGGCGCTGCAACAGCAACACACGCAGCTTTATATATATATATATATATATATATATATATTATATGAGTATTATATTATTATTATGAGTATGCAGTTGGCTCGCGCGAGGTCCTCGTCGGCGGTGGCACTCGAGTCCACACAAACGTCTCGTGGTTGACGTCTTAATAACGTCTTTTTTGAAAAAATATATACATATCTACGTGCAGTGCGGCACCGACATAGGTGTCTACTGTCTACCGAATTCTATTTCGTTTTTATATATATTAAATATAATGCGGATGTGCGTGAGTGTGTGTGTGTGTGTGCACGGAGCTATAATACACCTTACTCGTCGATATATTAATGGTTATTAATGCAGTACACAATATTATTGTAATCACGACGTGTGAACACGATAGAATATTGCATAAAAACGCGTAGGTAGCGATTTCACCATCACGTCTTTTGTCATCTCGATCAAGTTTCGTGTTGGGTGAAGAAAAATGTATTTTACACGGTTTCGAGTGCGCGTACGTATAATGTGACACTTTTGGACGAAAATTGAAGTGAATTTTTTGTGGTTGTTTTTCAGGTTTTCAAAAGACGTGTTTTCAATTTGTTTTCTCGGAATACCTTCTATTCGGTACAAACATAGTATAGCGAATATTCAGACAACGGTTTATTATTTATAAACATTCAAAGTGTAGACGAGCAAGGCGAAATTGTGAAACAAAGACCCGTGGGGTACGTGCCATTCCGTTTATGTTACCAAAACTTTAAAAACTTATGAATAATAAACTATTTCCGGTTCAATTTTCAATATTTATTATAAGCGGTTCATCAAAAAGTTCTAAAAAATAAACCACAGAAAAATACGAACTTTAGAAAAACTGTGGCCCCTAAGAAAAAGTGTAAAAGATCTGAAACGTTGTATCTAGGTACACACCATGTCAGTGGTTTTAGTACCACGACCCACACCTTCAGTTGGGCCAAAAATACCCATTGAAATAATTACGAAATTCACGACGAATGATTATGAATAATAATTTTATTACTACTCGTCGATATTTTTTTTTATTTTATAATACCAACTTAATACTTGTATTATTTATGTTTTAACCATTTCAAAAACCTAAAAAATTTCTTAGAATGTATACGAATCAAAAAACTTCCAACTACTCACTGCGACGCTGAACTATACATATTTTATTCATTTTACACCATGGTTAAATGATTTGACTTTTCCATTTTTTGTCTAATACCAGAGTAATATTTACTAAGGAAAATTCAAGACACTCGCGGCGCATACTTTCAAAATAAAATCACCATATTATTATGTGAAGATTATAAATTATAATACGATATGGATATTCGTTTATAATATTTTACAAAGTTCGTCAAACGCGTTTAGACGGTATATATATAATATTATATAGGTTAGCTGTATGTATTATAATATTATGTATGGTAATGCGGAGGAAAATTTTCTGCACATATTTCTTTTCGCTCCATGCGGCTTATATACGTACATATTCCCTCAGGAATCCTAACTATTCCGGCATCCGTCGCCCGGCGTTAGCGTTGAGTTATTTTTTTCTTTGGACCTGATACGCCGTGAAATTTGGCTCGAAGTCGACATATTAATAATGATGATGATAAAATAATAAATTATTATTATTATTTTGGCTATTATTGTCCGAAGAGCTTTTATTATAATTTATAACTTGAAACTATTATTAAATTAAGTACAAAATATGTTTTATTTAAATATGTTGTTTTATATTTACTTATAATGAAATTATAAAAATATTTTTAAAAACTCATATTTTTCTAAATAATTATACTATTTATTTACTAGTAAGAGTATTATTTTGTAATTTGTATAGTATTTTTATTGTAGACCATATTATTATACTAGACGATCGATTTATTTGCATTCGAGTTTGTTTTTAAACTTTCAGATGTCCCTGCTGGGAATTCGTAGTTTGTGATGGAGTGATTTAGAAGGTGTTGAATTACGGTGTTGGCCTCTCAGAAAAGGATTAATGAAAGTTTTGCACCGGATCGACAAAAAAAAAGTAAACACAATGGTTACAAATAGTGATGTGGTTGGCAATTAGAACAAGATATATGTTCAACGGTATCCCTCCGAATGGGAGAAACTTTGTACGAAACACCGAAAGGGTCAACAGCGGCGGTGGCGGCGGCGTCATTGTAGTCGGAAACTGTTTAGAACACAAATAAAATTTCTCTGAACAATAAACAACGTTTTAACGAATATACCGCATTATTAGTGAAATTGATGGAAAACAGTATATTATCACGATAATAACAGTATGTGCATAAATAACATGACTTAATAATAATAATATGTATATACGAAATGTTAAGTATTCGAAATCCACATCAATAAAACGTTTATTTTATTATGACAACATTACTGTTTATGGTATGCATTGCGGTTATATCGATTTTTTTAATAATGTTTTGCTTGTGTCAGAAAAACTTGAAAAGCAAAACCGAATCAATCGGCCGAGTGACAAGATGCCATGCATGATGTGCTTTACCTATTCTATCATAGTATAAGCGCTGTATCCAATATAAGTCTATAAAACGAGATTGCATGTAAAAAAATATCGAAATTGTTACTAATTGTCTACACATAATAATTGTGCAACATTAATGCACCACGTCATCTTGGAACGCGATGCCTATATGTAATATATAATATAGGTATGGCTAGAAAGGACTCTGAAACTTTGAGGAACTGATCTGTCCGTTATGCCCATCGTTGCAGCATGATGCGCACTTCATGATTAAAACGCAAACCGACAAAATTGGCCAACATTTTAGCAAAGTAATTTCGTATCCAATTCCGGGGGTACCTATGTACTTGTGTGGACAATGGACGTGTATATAGGTAAGTATACATAAACAATATTTCGGTTCACGTGGTGCATTTTTTATGATTCACGCGTGGACTACATTAAAATGATTTATATAATAATTATATACTGGTTATTGCGAAACAAATACTGTCATTGAACGGATCCCGTCGTATTGTCGCAACTCGTAATGATTGTCATTTGTCATCACAGATAAATGGACAAATATAAATTACTATCAAATATTGTCCCGAGGTTATGTCGTTGACCGTTATTCACATGAATATGCCATTTGCCATATTTTTAGTATTTATTAGTAACATTTGGTACTGTATAATTTTTTTTCGTAGAATATGACTTCGAATTTATCGAAAAATTATTTGAAAACATATTGTATAAAGCTTATAGTATTAACTATGATATAGCAGATTTGTGCACTGACATTTCGTGGGTCACATAATATATCAAATGCAGTTTAGCCACTTCATTCCTATAATAATATGATCCAAACTAAAAACGCACAGAGGTCTATAAAATATCAACGAAAATTCTTGTGCGGTGCTGCTACTACACCTTGCATAACATATTTTCGAGAGTAGTGGCTGATCTCATGTGGGTGTTATTATATCCCTCTTCCTCCAACAGTGAGCCTAAAAAATCAGCCAGGTATCGTAATATTATATCATGCATTTTGCTATGGGCAACCTAAGAACTGTAAATCAAAATTATAACGTTATAAGCTTTTTGGTAACGTTAAAGTATTCTAAAAAAAATTCATCACGATCACAAAAAAATAAAACTGTTTTATCCATCCTACATGTATTATTTATTTGTTGAAAAAAAGATACAATTTAAAAAGAGTAAAAAAAAAAACAGGATAAAAATTTAAAAGTTAAATCCATCAATTTATAATTTATACTTTGAGTTGAAGAACCTTTGTATTATAGTCAGCAAAAAACAATGCAGTCATAACGCAACTGTTATTGTCTAATTGAAATTGAAATAATACGTGAAAAACATTATTTAGGTACTTAAAGTTGTTATGGTTATATGTTGATCTTGTAATAATTGATACACTTGTAATCGGAAGTTAACTTCTATACAAAAAAATGCATCACGGACTTCAGCTTCACCCCCCCCCCCCCACTCACTACAAGATATCAAACAATGTTTGCGCTAATGTCTCGTCCGTTTAATAATAATTTTAAGTGTGAAAAATATTTTAAGCGCGTATTATATACACACGGCGATAGTAATATTGTTTTATTCCTCCACCACGGTCTGTCTCTTCAACTCTTCTCCCCTATCGACCTCTCCCTCCTCCCATTCACTCTCTCGCATTTCTCTCTCGCATTTCTCTCTCGCAGCGTGTTTCTCCGCTTTTCCACGCGGTGGCCATTGAAATCGGTTGCACGATAAATAAATTAATATCAGCCGCCGCGTGTGACGCTATATTATGTATAACGTATGCTATAGATATATACATATACACACGACAATAATAATAATATGTAGGTACCCGTGTATAAAAACCCGGGCGGCGATGTTTATTCCCATTATATTATTGTTCGCCCAAAGGCCCCGGAGGCACCGTAGTCACCGCCGCAGACGCCGACGGCCATTCATCACGTAATTATTATTCGAAAGATACACTACACCACGCTCGCCGCGCATATACCTACGTATATTATTACGTATTGTAATAATATTATAATAATATATACGGTAGTCCTCTGCATATCGTAATGTGTGTACATAGTACCGCGGTGCCGGTGCCGAGCCATTCTTCGCGTGTAAATAATTGGATTTATCGCCGATGAAAATCCCCTTTGAGCGCGCGCTAACGACGTTTAAGCACTGTTTTCTCGGATTAATTGATTCGATTATACGGAGACCGCAGCCGCGCAGTTTAATAGCGCGTTAAACGCCTCGCGACGACAACTACACGCCGCCACGAGTGATCAGGTTCTAAGTAGTCGGTTGGTTTTATTTTTGAGTTCTGGCCCATGCGACATGTAGTGTGACAGGTACGCCCAATATTGTGTAACGTTTAATTTTCAGAGCGATCAGTATAGCACCACTCCATGGTGCAACGATGCGCACGGTTTTACATTTTAACCATCACCGTGGTTATGAGTTATACCCCGTCCGTTTCATCAATATTATGATGAAAAAAGGTTTCGGACCATTATTATTATTTTTTAAACCTCACCGGGGATTAGCCGTATAAGTGACAATAAAGACTACCACTAAATAATCGGCTATTTATGCATAAACATTTAATTGGTAATAAAGTCAACCCCTTTATTAATATCAAACTCTTCATGTACAAAACCTTGTTAAACCCACCTGGAGCCTGGACATAAGGAATCCAACTATGGGGAAATGATTAGAAGCCCGATTCTAATAAGATACAAGTTTTTTAAAATATGACTATAAGAAAATTAATAAATGCTCCTCCATGCTTCAAACCACACTCTGTACATGGATTGCAAGTTAAAAAAAATGTATTACGAAGATAAATATTTCTATAGACAACTTCATAACCATTTATTTTCCCATACAAATTCACTCATCAAGATCATATCACTCTTCACAATTCATTCCACGTACGCCTCCAAGGAGACTTAAACGCAAATAGTGCAGAGATTTATTACATTGAATCAAAAAAAAAAAAGTAAAAACAAATATTACACAATTTCTAAATCAAATGAAAATGTCATCTCTGGGTGGTTTCTCTCCTCAAACTCTATGATATAACTCATGTTCCATAGTATTCTTAACCTACATATACTTATTATATCGAAGATATAGATTATATATTTTCTCCTAATTAAATCTTAACTGTTTCCGAATTGCCAAGATGAGCTGAATAGGTTCTATAAGGTAAAAATAAGGTTTGAGATAATCAGTATTGATACGTATTCACTGTATTGGCTACCTAACTAATAATACCGTTTGGACTTTGGAGGGAGGAGGGGTGATAGTTATAAAAAATATTTGTCTATAGTACATTTCTTTGTTTATGATTATCCTATTCTGAGACCTAGCCTCTTACTTGGAGAGATGAATTTGAAATGGACTTCGTATACAGTACGCCTAAATACTACATTATATGTATAGATCCATCTTCTCTTATTTGGGGCGTTTAATCCATTTAATCACACACTTATTTAGAGGACGAATTGAAATGTTTGCAACAACCGTTAAGTGCACTCGTATAATACGCCTAAATGTAAATAATATAACCATATAATATAACCTAAAACGGTACACCTGGTAACAAATACAATTACAGTATGGAGGTCAGTGAATTCTGAACCATATTTAGTTGTATCTAATAATATTAAGCAAACAAAACAACATCGACGTCGTTAACGTCATAGCAACAAAATAACATCAATGATGACTTTAAATACCTCGCCTCCAACAGCTAGTTTTGAATCGAAATATAAGACACTGCGCAACGTGTGACGGCTGAGGTCCATAACATGTTATTGCATAACATATGTTATAACTTATAATATGGGGGAGATCGGTTAACGTGTTTCCTATTTGTTTTGTGTTTTCCATTCTCGTCGACTTTTGCCATATTAATGGAAAATGGAAATACGAGTCGTAGACGACGTGAAGCCGGAAAAAAGACCATCTCCGTCGCCGTCGTTATTTAGGTCGACATGTTATATTAGCCCTCGGTGACTCGGGAATACGCCCATGTACAAGCATTTCGAGTTTTGAAATCGTTGTAAAACGATAAAAGCTAAGGGCGTAAGTACCAAGCGCGCCCGACGTTTTTCGTTTATTTTAATGCACCCGATATACGAGTGTCACAACATAATATACCGTCGTCACCTTCTCACGTCTCACTTAACTATAATATAATATTATTGTGTATTATGATATTTGCGTACACGAAAATTGTAGTCACAATAAACATCATATCGTCATTGAAAGTCATTTTAGATAGTCACCTGAAAGTCATCACAGGATTCGAAAGATTTAATTTATTCAGTTAATAACAATAATAATAATATATATATTTATACTTGTACATTTTTTTTGGAAACTAACTAGAAACTGTAAGCATATTACGACAGCGAAAGTAGACTTATTCTGTGGGGTAATTGGGGGGAAAGGGGAAATGTTTACCATTGAAATGATGCATTGGGTGCAAAGGTATCGTTTTTCCTCCTTACATCTATTTTAAGCTTTAGTTAAAAGTAAATGGCAACAGTTTTTTTAACCTATTGGGTATGCTTGAATATTATTTGGTTGTGTGCGTTATGGAATTATTTAGACATTAAAATATTTATCAAAGAATGTCAATTAACTTAAATTTAGTTTAGTTAAGTCAATGTTTATAACTATGATAAGTTATAACTTAATATACTTAGTTATCAAATAAAATATTTAACTATAAAAGTTTAAAGTTAATCAGAAAACAGTATTTAACTTGACTCAATTAAAAAAATTAGGTATTTGGTTTTTATTTAAATTATCACCCAGCTCAAACGTTTTTGACACATTATTACATTACTCATTAGTGAGTGCACGACTAAAAAATATTTTTAAATTACTAATCATTTTGTATTAATCGATGAAGGATTATGGTGTATATGCCATTTTTATAAGTCTGTATGTTTACTAAATTATAGAATTAAAAATTGTTTATTTGTTTACTTTTGTTTAAAACCACGAACCACAGATTGCATGTGTAAAAAAGATGTATTGGATAATAATTGTGATTGTAACTACAGTTATACGTTTGTACAAACCCATTTTTGATTGAGCGTGTAGTGTGTACACACCAATTATTTTTAAAATACACTTAAAAAAAATATATAACTGCAACGGAAATTAATGTAATCAGCCTTTAATTTCAACAAAAAATTAACTAACTACTCATGTTTAAAAGATTAAAATACAATTTTTTCCTGCTATTTAATGCCTACATTTACACATAGATACACTTAATGTTATACAGTTGAATACACATTATAATACGTACCCGTATGGCGTATGACAATAATAACTTGATATATTTTCACTAATTTTACAAAATTCTAAGTCCTCTATTTAGTGTTAACATGTACGATGTGCCTATAGATTTATTATTGGTAAATTATTTTATGGATAAAAAACTTAAAGGGTCTAACCTCGTTTTCCACTATACTTACTACAACTCTCCGCTTGGAATTTAAAGATAATTAATAACTGTTAAACCCACATCATATCATAAATTTTTTTCTCATTATTTTATATTCTAAGTTTTATGGTGACTAAATTCCATAGGAAATTAATTAAATAGCGACTTAAGGAACGACAAAAACTGTATATTATAGTTTTAGATATTAAGCCATAAGGAAATACGCAGAACGTTTATAATAATGCGAAATAATATTATATTGTACGCCTGTATCCCAAATTATATTGTACATAGTTTTGAGCTTCAAAACCATAATTTATATTTACTTCGGAAGTCACTACATATTACTTTTGCATGATATAATGGCATTATATAAGTCTTATATTACGAGATTAATTTATACTAAAGTACATACATAATAATATGTCATCATTGCTAAATTTCTGGGAACGGCACACACACATACAAGGATATCGTTGCGTTTGAACTTCTATAACAATTATTACAGTTACGGAATTTAAGTAGTCGACGATAATTACATTTTTCAATTAGTGAACAGTTCAAGAATATTAAATAAATAATATAGCTTACAATTAATATTTAAAATAGTACGAACAATTATAGATATAAAAACCAATGTAAAAAAAATATAACGTACAAGTAGGTACACAAAACTCTAATAATTATAAAAAAACATCGACATGTTGAACAAAACAAAAATTAAAAGAAACTCCTGAAAATCCTTTTTTTTCGAAAAATGATTATAAACACAGTATTATAATTTTTAAATCAGAATATTTATAATTGTTTTTTTATCATTACGAAATAAAATGATGGATATTCTTCATGTCGAAATATGCATACCTACATTTCCGGAATTCTGTAAGCTTTTAAGACACCTAAAAAATTTAAATTATAATTTCTATTCAGTGTGATAACTGATAATCATAGTAAGTCGAATAAATGCTAGATTAAAATCACAACTACCATAAAAAAATATGTGTACAAAAAACGGAAGAGAAACTGTATTAAAGTAGCATTATATATACTAGTATTTTAATAATAATGATAATGAAAAAAAAATACAGGTATTATTTATAAACAATAATCACTAGTTTGTCAGAAGGAAATCACTTTGATATAATATTTAAGTGTACTTACATAGATACCTATACAATTTAATATACATAAAAAAACAAATAGGTGCTCATCACTGATGGACGTATAAAATATTATAATGAACGACATAAACGAGTTCGTATAGGACGAGAAGACATGATTCATTTTTTTTTTTTGAAAATAGGTCAGTATACTTGAAAGGATTAATATGGCTTACACATGTATGTTTTTTCCACGTCAGTTTTTTTTTGGTTTTTATAAACACCACTATTGGGTTTTAAACCCGGTGCGAGTATGGTTGAACAAAAAAGCTTCAAACCGTTGATTTAGTTAAAAACGATTCTTTTTTGTTCTAGAAACTGGTATTTTTATTTTACTGGAATACAATGCCAAAATTATTTCTCCCTCTTGGTTAATACACTAACAATACAATATGAATACTACCATACAATTTATACCGCACAGCTCTAGTACCTGTCCATAACCTTAACTCTTGAGTACATTTCAGTATAGGCGTTGTAGTTGATTGGATAATTTGGTCGAGATAACCCTGTTATGTGGTATATACGTTATAGCCTTGTTGGTACCTACGAGCTAAAAGTTTTCTGCCCCCTTCCGAAAATAGCCCATCGTTTTATAAAGAATAGCTCTGGAACTCTTAATGAGTTATAATTAAACGCCATTTATTTTATTTTAGACGTTTTAAATTCTTTTAAAAGTTTTTAACTCACAGGTCCGAAATTCGTTTTACTAAATTGCGTGTAACATATTTCTACAACAAACTTTGCCCCGTATTTTAACTTTACACATTTTTTTTTCATTTCTAAGTAAAAAAACTATGTTCTTAATTAATTTTCTTAAAAAAATGTCACTGCAAAAAGGAAAATAATATAATAATAAAAACATCCTTACAAGTCGGGGAGTCGGGGAAGATTGGTGTGTGAATCTTTTTAGTTAGTTAATTCGCTTATAATACAACTACTCGTAGTGTCCTCGATTCGACCACGTCGCCCCTCACCACGTCCCCGAGTGATTCCATGCAAAACTGCAGCCCATATCTCAATTTCCTCGAGGAAAACGTATAAACAGCACACGGCCTCCATAACGACATATAGGTAGGTACTTATATTATATTATAAAATATTATACTTTCATCGACACGAATTCGGCTCTCAACCCCTAAACACCTGCGGCACCGCTGACGTCCGTTTATTATGTACCTAATATATATCAAGGTAGGTACCTCTACTGCCTATTTAATATACGGAATACGGGTCATTTCGGCGGTCGGTGCCGTTTAAGCACAGACTGTTTGGCGATAAAGTCCAATCTCTATTCGATGCCTCAGACCAAATGGTACATTTGCATATTATCGTTTTCGAGCTTGCAAGTCCACGAGCGCATTACTATAGCTATATATATATATATACATGTATATACATATTGAGGGTAATAATGCATAGGAAGTGCTATATATATAGATCGGTTCGGTGTATAATATTATTATATAATATACTGGTATCTGTAGCAAACACATCGCCGCCACAAAGCCAAACACGAAACTTTATTTTGCATAATTTTGCATAAATATGGACTTTTAAATTTTACAAGTGCACTCTCAAATATAATATGTTCATAAACTTCAAATATATTATGATTAGCATTAGTGATTATTCGTGATTTTTGTTTGATATCTGTTACAAAGCCCGTATGGCGTATATTCCTGTTAAGTGTACCATATATAGGTGCACTGTACCTATATATTATAATGTATTATATATATAAGTGTGTATAATAGGCGTGTAAGTGTATGAATTCATAACACGATATACATTTATGATGCAAAGTTATTTATATTTTAATATCTAGAGTCGTATAGTATGTTAATGCATGGAATAAATAAACGGTAAAAAAAATTAATTTTCATTTTATAAATACGAATTTGGAAAAAAAAACAATCCTTCTATACAGTAGCTACTACTATTATAATACGACCATATTAAAAAGCCGGATTAAGTTAAATTATTAATCATAAATAATCAATTATTGTTGTTACGGAAATCGACGACATTTGGGAAATACTGTAATAGCGCTAATAAAAATATATAATAAAACCTCTGTCGCGTAATATTTTCGTAAAACGTTTTTTTTTTTTAGCACGAATCGGATATTAACATAATGAAAAAAAATGTAATTCTCGGACGTCATGAGAAGTTTATAGCTATTGTATACCGGTGTAATTATATATATTTATTCATCATCCGCGTGCTGTGTGTGGTCGTTATGCACATCACAGGGATGATATTTATTCCATAAACGCGTCAGGTAGTATTATAAAGTATAAAATGTACACAGTAGCTACGATGTCCACGTGATCACGTACGTGTGTGGTAACGGATATAATAACCTGTAATTTTTTCTTATTTTAATACAACATTATTATAATCGTGTAATTTATTCTAAAAAAAATTATACTAATATACCTATGTGTATATTCATATATACGTTTTATTCTCAAATAATAAAGTGAAATGATACTTTGCGTTATTATTCAACTTAAACTGTCCGAAAACGTATAGATAATATTAGACATGATCACTCGTTCGAGTAAGTGTGCATCTTTGGTGTTTACTGTTTACAAATAATACTTATAAAAACCATACACCTGCAGAGTTTTAATTTTGTGTAATACCAAATCAATTTCTCATATAGTGTGATATTATAATATTATTAGGTTTGGGTACACAAAAAATGGAGTTTTTATAATATTTTTTACATAATTATTGGTCATTTTTAAATACTGACAAAATGTAAATATAGTCATTGATGAGTTTTCGTAAATTATATTTGAAATAAAAATAAATTTAAAAATAGTTATTCTATCACAGAAAAAGTTCCGAATAATCACAAACAAAATGTTTACATTTTGCCATTTTGATATTAAATTATTATGTTTCATATTTAATCGTGGAAAACAAAATGCATGTTTTAATAATACGTAATTTATTTAAAAATAAAACCTCGTCCGAAGGAGATTAAAGTTTATTAATAATATGCTATTTTGTAATTAAAAAGTATAGTGCAATGTGCTATAGTGTTAATCACTTTTTTTTACTGGTTTTCGTGCGACCTCAGTATGGCATGACACACATTGCGACGTCGGTCGTTCTAGGGACCCCTCACAGTGACTATTTTCCGGAGGTTCCCTCACGATTTACTTAACCTGACTTACCAAACATAATGTTTATCAACTAACTGTAGCGATTAGTGGAAACAGGACTTGGATGCATGAGTGTGTATATTTTTAAAAGTCCAAACAGTAAAATACCTTTTCCCAGAAATGTATATCGAAATGTTAATATTGCCTGCAGATGTTTTTACTTATGACTCGTATGACACTGAAGTCTGAGACTATAGGTATTCTCGTTGTCATCGAGTAACTTGACATTTGCCTATTTGTTGGGAGGTTTTCATACATCTCGGAGAGCGTCCGTAGTGATCAGATGAGGGACCGGAACCTTGACATGCGAAGAGTCGTTCAGGAGTTTGCGGTAATATAGACTAACTTTGGTACTTTAAACTATGTATCAGCTACGTTTTGTAGCTAAATATTATTGGGGAGAGTTACCATTATAATATGTGAATATATATATATATATATATTTCACGAGGATGTCTTTTGGGAATCGGTGGGTAGTTCGGATTTTATAACTTACCGAAAATAAAATGAATCAATACGTGTCGCGCGGTAATTGGACTTGGATAAGCAGAGCGCGTATATAGTACGGACGCAATACACGAGCCCGTAAAGTTGTTCTCCGATTTTAACGAGCAAAGAAGGAAAAAAAAATACCACTGAAAGTCCCGTAAACCATTTAGTGCAGTGTACGCGTATATATACCTACCGCTGTTAGCGTGCGCTAACGTTTTTATAAAGTACATAACAATAATTCAAGTCGAACTGTCGAAGTGACTGTCTCTGCGCAGCTCGTAATCCGCATTAATTGTCGTCCACCTAGTCTCTTAACCTCGATCGGTGCCCAAGTAATGGGAGAAAACCGTAGTACAGCGAGAAATCCGCATCGAAATCGATCGCAATTCAAACGAGAGAACAGAAATGATTCACGTACGTCACATTATGCGCGAATGGCGTGTGAAACTTTTCGGTTTACCGTTCGACAGCGATTTTCGCAATAATAGCTATGACGTGTGAGACTATTTGACTATTTGAACGATACCCAGCTCTGGCAGAAGAAGATTTCGTACCGATGAACCGAATAAATATTATGTTATATTGCACACACATGCCCACACACGACGTCATACCGCCCGCTATAATAGTGCAGTACTTAACAATATTCCTAATAAAAGTCGGCAAAGCCGTGTAGGTATAAATATTTTATCATGACTGATTGACTGAATGTACGGTTTGATATTCTATTCTATCGATGTTTCATAATATTGTTATAATAATCAATATTGTCGATTTTCACTAGGACATCACGTGGAAAAAATATGTCATTAAAGATCGCAGTCGTCATTATTTATCAAACTCACTACACAATATTGTATGATACACAAACATTTTTTTTTTCTTTTCATTAGTTCTACCATTCATTCTAGTAATTTTGCTTATTGTTTTTGATTGTAGAAGAGTTTTTATATACATAAACATATTTGAATATCTTTGATTTTTAAAGACTCGTTGTAGCGCTGTCACATTCGATGAGGGTTTTCGCAGGCCGCAGCACAAAATATGAATGCAATAATGTACAACAAAAAGCCCTCCTCAAGGGTGAAAATTTGAAAGTCAATTGAAACGCTGATCACGTAAATCCGTTTCGACTATATAACAATAATTGGCCCCTTCGTTTTTTTTTTTTTTTGGTGCTAAGACGACCGCGAACACGGTTTTGGGTGAGCGGCGAGGGCGACGAAAAGTCTGAATACGAAATCGTCTGGAGGCCGACAAAAATGGTTTTTTCTTTTCTTTTCTTGTTGTTGTTGACACAATGGATTTTAACTAACTCTCTTAACACTTTTCTCCCCCTCCCAATGTCTTTCTTTTGGTTCCGTACAAAACTTTGTTCGCACAAATCCCCGGGACCGCGTGGTGAGGTGCAGCGAAGAGACGACACCGGATTCGAACGAACGGAAGAGGGAAATAGTAACTTCATCTACGGAATGAAAAAATAAATAAATATTTAAGCCACTGCTTGTTCGACGGCGTGGCGGGTTGGTCGGGGAGAAAATAAGGAAAAAGAAAAAAAACGAATGAATAATTTATTACGCACAGATTAATATTTACATTTTCATCGGTGGCACGAGTCGAATTCGAAGCTGCAATAATGAAAGAGAATCGGTCCGGGGCTCAAGTGTCGTGGCAATAAAATTAAAACAATACTGCTAGAGCGATGGAGTGGCCGTGAAGTGGAGAGGAAAAACGCATTAAATCATTAATATAATCAGAGATTTAAATTTACCCGATTTTCTAAAGCCAATGGATTGTACACGGGGGAGCCGGACGGCGGCGGCGTAGTTGTTATTATTATTATTTTATCTGCAGTTTTTTACCTTTTTTTATTTTGTTTAATTCAACTTCAAAAGTTTTTATTTTACATTTTTTTTTTCAAAAATAATTACTTGCTCGTGTATCTTCGGTATAAAAAATCATTAGATTAAAAAAGTTTCATTTCGTTTCGTTTCATTTTAGACAACAAACATTAAAATCAAAAGAATTGTATAACTATTAACTATACATTATTATACGTAGAAAAAAACAAATAAATCATTTTAATTCTTAAGATTTGCTGACCCGGGACGAGTAAATCTTGTACGTTTAGTTAGTACTCCAGACTTATTACTTTATAATTTAATGTATATTATTTTGGTTGTCGTTAAATATCCCAGACCTTACGTAAGTAAGCATTACTTAGGTAAATATTTTGCAAATAAGTTGCTAATAGTTGCAAATTAGTTTTAACACTTTGAAAATCGATATTTTTTTAGTTTTTTTGCCAGCCCTTCAACTTTGTCCAATCGATTCAAAAAGTATGACAAATAATTTCAAATTGGTTTATATAATTTATAATAAGGCATTAAAACATTACGAAAATAATAAACAATAAATAAATAACAAAGAACATTAGAACTCATTATTTATTTCANCCCCCCCCCATAAATTGTATATGGGTATAACCATCCATTTCACCCCATTTTCCACTTAATTATATGATTTAACAGTAATAAATTTAGTTTTAGTTTAAAATGTATAGAATATAGCTATACATTTTCATTTGTAGTATACATATTCAACCTATACTCAAACCGATGTCTTTTAAGGTACCAATTAAATAAAAAAAAAAAACAGATTTTTAACAAATTTGTAAAATATTGGCACATTCTCAAAATCGATCGGATGAGGTTAGAAGCTGGTAAAAAAAGAAAAAATAATTTTTGAGAAAAATAAAGATTACACCTGTGTAAGGATCATATTCGACTTAAATAATAATCTGAATATATAGTAAAGTTATACTTATATTATTATTATTAACTCAAATACGGTACTTGACGGTGTGGAAGATATATTATGCATTACATTAAATTAAAAAGCTATAAAATATAAATTATCTGAATGCGTATATTACCTACCACATGCACGGTGGTTAAATCTGCGTTTTATCTTCTTCTTACTTCAGTTATAATAATAATAATAATAATAGTATAATACTCGAAAGTACATAGATTTATCGGGAAAAGTTTCACAGTTAAATAATCGAAACGAAACTGATGATGGTAATAATATATTATAAGTATGTTCTTGAAAGTTGAATACTAATAATGAGATGTACTAAGGTACATAAGTACTCGCCTGTTATAAGTTGTTGGGTGAAGCTGAAGGGTGTGAATCCAATACGAAAAATAAAATTATTGACCTAACACAAAAATTGACCGAAAAACTGAATGTTTCAGAATAAATTAAAATAGTTTACTCTGTTTTGTGTCAATGTAATATGTGGTGTTCATTTTGTTTTTGAAAGATTTTAATAATTTTATCAAACCATTTAAATAACAAGTTAATAGATTACAGTCATCGATCACTAGATTCATTGTTCAAATAAATTTCAATCACTTTATTTTGGTTGTTTCCGCGGTGTAGCCAAGATTTTGCTTTGGTGGCAGTTGTTAATTTGTCAGAATAGATATAGTGGAAGCTTATCTAGGACTTTTCATAAGTTTGATAGGCTTATGACGTGGGTATATAACATTTTGAACTTTTGCAACTTTCATAGAAAATAACGATTTTAAAACATTTTTAAATTGTGTTAAATTAACGGGGTGGACAAAACAGCCCCCTCAGCGCCCTTCTACACCGCTTAGTTGCGTACTAGTTATTTTACAATACTCATATAAAAAAACCACGCATAATCTATGAAGATAATACTAGATTTTCATTGCTGCATTGTTTTTTAATTTATTTTTTGAAAACTTTCCTCGGCATATTAGTACCAAATAATGGACGTAACAGCTTATATCTTCTAATATTATTTCAAGTACAATATTTTGGATTAGTAAAAGCTTTTATTGCGTTTAAAAGTTTGCATAGAATGTTTAAATTAAATAAATACATACATTATATCTGTTGAAAAAATTTTGTTATATTATTGTGAAATGCAATATTTATGGTTATTACTAATGGACCTGGGCTGTGAGACTCTGAGTGGTGACTCGGTTACCCCATTGATCTCCTCATTGACGCCATGTCATTCAGTAAAGATATATGCTCAACTTTGATGAAGGTACTGAAGCTGATGCATGTGGTAGGCATGCATATCTCTTCGTTAAGTATTCATGATAGAGGTGTGTGTGACCTATTCTGTGGTGGTTAAATCAATTGTATTGATTAGAAAGCTAATGGAATATAATTATATTTTATCAATTACATACAGCTAATAGTGCGACAGTAAGTTTAGTGAACGTGTGCGTTTGTGTCAGATTGTAGTAGGTACAAAAAAAAATTAAGGTAATATGAATCAACAATATGTTCAGAAAAAAATCATCATAAATTAAATTATTATTTTAATTTATTATATGTATAATCGATACCTTTTAATAATTTTACTTTTTATTTAACTAATTTACCTATTACTAATATGTATATAAATATTAGATACCATTAAGGAATTTATCAGATATTATTAGTTAGTTCCTCGACAAATACATTCTTAAGGTTTTGAACATTATTGAGCATTATTATATTATTATTATACATTTGCGTATACTATCATAAGTACAGGATTGACTTATTTCATAATAGTATAGTTATGTTTACTTGTAATAATAAAATTACAAAAATTATTTTCTAAGACTGACTACCTAATATTTAAAAGTTGATATTTTGTGTAATTACGAGTAAAAATTGTACTCTTGAATGTTTATATGATATATGTCTAGTTATTATTAGGGCACGGATGTTGTTACATTTGCAAAGTATTTTTATTATGTCCCAATTTATTGCTAAGTAAGCCTTAAATGAGTTATTTCATATAAATACGAACGAATTATAAACTAAAAATTTAAGTGCAATTTTTGGAAATTTTTTTATTTTATTCCAATTTTGTTGAATTTACTTATTCATAAAACTATTTAAATTCTTTTTCAATGTTGTTCGCATAAGTTGTCTTTGGTTTTTTCTTACTGTCTTGAAATTGAAAAACATTATAATATGTAATTTTAAATCAAACACTCATAGACTATTAATACTACTATAGTCCAATATTCAATGATGTTTAGATGACATTAAAATAGTATTTTAGATTGTTAAAATTGTAATTAATATTTGTTTTTTTTTAAATTTGTTTTCATTTCTTATTCTAAGGTATTGTGTTTTATCAGATGAATGTATAATTAATATTGATTGACTTGTTGATTCATTTTTACTGGTTTTATTTGCAATAAATGTCGTGTAATAATTTGTTGATTTTAATGAAATTCCAATGTTTCTACTTATATACATACATAATTATTATGTATTATTATAGGATTTTATTCATAAGACGTATATTGTATGTAGTGTTTATATTTATTGTAATATATATATAGGCTCAACCACGACGACGTAAAGTTTCCTATAGGTGGTTTCCGCGTGAATATCTCATTACTTCCGGTTCCGGGAAACTCGGGCCGACGTGTAATATTATACATTATTATTGCACGTGTATAAGACACATAGCCAACCGCATCAAACCCGGATCAATCGTTTTGTCAAACGCGCTTCTGAAAGTTTCGTCGACGGGACAAAAACCCAAAAACAGTCAGCAACACGACCACCACGTCCTCTATGTATACATAGCGTGGCCTCTTGTAAGTTGTAAGTACTATGTAGTTTCTATTCCCGACCTGAATACCATTTTATACCGTACTTGTGGTACCTATATCAACAACTATTATCGTAACAGTTTGACTGACAGAACGAGCATTTAATGTACGATATTATATATTTTATTAAGAAGAACCTATACACACAACACGGTGTAACAGGAAGAACTGAAAAAATATTTAATAAACTGACAGTGCAATCATTTTTTTATCCCTTTCAATTTTTAATTTTTTTTTAAACACGATTATTGATTACAATCAAACCATTATTATTTACTATAATATATGTTTAATTGCGTTTGTCAGTTATTTCTGTTACACCTTGTACCACCTTATACACATTGGTAGTAGAATATAGTATTGTCGTAAAGTCTTATTTTTCTTCTCCTTTTTCTCCTCTCGGGATTTAATACTCTCTGAGGGGTTTCGACACAATCACGACCTCTCTTCACTTTTTGCCATCCTGAACTTATTTTCTTCACTCTTTTACCTACTCCAATTCTATCAATGTCTTCTTCCATAACATCCAATCATATTTTTCCAAGTAAAATTCAGAGCGCTACTAAGAAATTTTGGGACACATGTATAAATTTTGTATGAGGTCCCTCTCAATCTAAACAATAAATTCTGTTCATTTTTGGCTATATCGTTTTTTTTTTATTCAATTTATTGTACATAAATTACACAAAAAGTCTGTAAATAATTATTTAATGCTGATCTGGTATAAATAAAACGCATAATATGACATTATTACAGAAATATATAGGGGACCCCTAATTATGCCGGGGTCTGAGGGTGCAGGAACCCTAGGCCCGCTCCCCCCTAATTAGTGCCCTGGTCAAATTAGTTCTACACAATATTGCAGTTTTCAACTATATTCAACCAACGATTGCGTTTGATCTATGGAGTCGATTCGTGAATGATGCTTGACTTGGTAGAGCATCCCATTTTAAACTCACAGTCGGCTGTTGACAATCTACACACAGGTTATTAATTTGCAGAGACAATTAATTTTTTTACTTGATTGATTTTTCACTAGTGCTAATTCAGTGTGATTTATTTAATATTATTACGTCTGGAATGCAATTTGCATTTGAAATATGTACCCACTCCCGTACAAGTGATGGTGTCTTAACCAAATACAGACTTTAATTCGGAATGTGATTTATATGGATCGGAGTGTCGAAAATGTGAAATACCTAATTAATTGTAATGTTGTGCTGCAATAACATTATTACAGGTAGGTTACTTGTAGATATGAAACACTCATATACATATTATATACTTTTGACCTGAGACCAACGTAAGAGCTTAAATTTAACCTATACCGTTCCTTAAAGTTTTTCTCGATGATTTCAGTTTGAATATTAAATATTTTTATGGAACGAATCTTTTTTGTTCACTTCGATTCGGATAAGTAAATTATTTATGTAACTAAACAAATATAATTATTGTGCTCATAAATAATTTTGAAGTTCCACAGGGGATAACTGAAAAAAAACCTTTTGTTCAGCAATTGCCAATTAATAACATTTCGGAGAAACGTCTATACAAGTATAGTTGTACGAACGTTGGGTGGGTTCTAAAAAAATTCCATTTCATTGTTCTCATAAAATATGTCGCGTGTTATTAGTCCAAGGGTTGGTATTTTATCAAGTGATATCGGCCGATAAATTGGAAAATAACTGGAGGCTGATCTTTTTTTTTCGTTTCATTTGGCACAAACACTATATCCTGAGGATTTTGAGCTAAACCTGATCCCGTGCCATCGGGATTGGTAAAAATACACCCTTGCGCTCTCTCTCTCTCTAATACATATATAATATATCATCTATAATTTTATATTTTTGCTTGGTCGTAATTTTTGAAGATGTATTATTTGCGTATTATTTATAAGCTGTGATTAAGTATTTCTGTCGTGCAGAAAAAGGAGTTGTAAATATAACACAATATGAAACCTATGGCAACGGTACACCTTACACGGCACACAATCTTCTAAATACATTACTACGGGACAGACTTATTTTAATTAGCGCATATTACAAATGTATACAACTGTTATAAATAAGTCATTTCGTAATTTAGAAACGCGTAGTTGTTTCAAGCGTATTTGAATAATTTTTTCCGAAACAAAATTCTTCATCTGTGCAATGAAATTGGTGACCTGGAAAAATGTTTGACAAAATGTCAATAACACAATGACGATTATTATAATAATGGATGATAAAAATATATTTGCGTGCGAATATTCTGAACAAAACCTTTCATCTGACGAGAAATGCGATTTTATTACAACTCTAACCGGCGTCGCTCAGCTCTGGGGGGGGGGGGGGGGTGTCGAACGAACGCGATATTTAGCACGTCGGAAAACTCGGAAAATCGGCGCGAAAAAACCGACAGTATGACGGTTTACACGACGGCGGCAACTGCAGTACAGCCATTCAATTACCGAAATTAAACCTTTGAAGTCTTCGTACTAGCACAAAGCAAATGTTCCACATACAACCCAACTGTACGGTGGCCGTCCCTCGTCCTCGCCGTACCCGCTCCAGTATAGTTCGTCTGTCACCTCGTTCGACACCGTTCAAGCTTTCGCGGCGGCTTTCCGTTAAAGTCTAATATATACATAAACGTCCGAAAACCGAACTGATTCGACTCACTCGGGTCCCTGCAGGCGGGCGGCAATGAACGCGCCGCTCTCCTATAAAAACGCCGTTCGTAACTCGCCGACGACGGAGGCGGTGCTCCGTTCCGTTTTCGCTTTCGCGGTCTTGCAGGGTTCGTTGTATACACGACACATATATTTTTTTTACCAGCTCGAATTTAATATCGCGCTCCGCACGTTTGTCGGGCGAAAATTTTTATTGCGATCCCCCGAAGGGTTAGTTCTCCCACACACACACACACACACACACACACACACACACACACACACACACACACACACACACACACACACACACACATAGTGCGTACATGTGGTTTTCGGTCTGGTGTTTGTTTTTTATTATTATTATTATAAGTGTATTGTGTTTTGTTTTGCCGCTGCGTACATATAATATATATATATATATGTGGGTACGGTTATATCGTACTCTCGAGACACGTCCCTCGAGGCGCTGAATCAATTGCGAACGGAAAAAAAATCGCACACGCGCGTGATGGTCGCAATAATAGCAGCGAAACCGCGTGTACAATATGCGTCGAAGTATTTTTAAGATTTCTCCGCCGTTTTGCTCTCCGCGATTGTTTGAACTCGCCACGGATTTTTTAACTCTCCCGCCCAAGTGTATACATATCCATTATATATTTATATATACGTGTTGCACATTACATTATATGCGTGTGCGTGTGTAGGTGCGTGGTTTAGGTGTTTAGGTATTATAGCAAACGTCGACGAGAGGTATATATTTAGAGGTGCTTACTTATATATATATATATGTGCGGTTTATTTGAAGGAAATACGACTTCTTTAAGAGCATTATTGATCGTACGCGCTACTAACCTGGCCACGGTGTATGTAAGACAAGCGCGTGTGTGTGTGAGGTTTTTTTCCCGATATTTCTAAACGAAACGTGAATCGAGTTTTATTCTCAAGTGTAGAATTAAACTCAAGCGTGTTTATCGCAAACAGCACGCGGTACGTTATCAGATCGCAGTGGGCGGTGGCGAATCTATAAGATTTTTTGTCATGTTTGGAGAAGGAGATGTGGGGCAATGGTTTTTAAAAATAATATTAAATACATATAACGTAAACAATTTTTTTGAAACACCTGTATAATGAGTACAATATTAATATTATGATAATCAATAAATCTATGTTCTATACATTTATAGTGTAATATTATTTTGCACGTTCTCGACATTGGAATACTCGAATAGCTGTAGATAATAGCCATAACTCGAAAGTTGACAATCGAATAGTTATACTTGAAAATTGGCCCAAACAATATAAAACATATAGCTTTAAGTCATATTATATAATATTAGTTGTATACTAACACTGTGTCAGTGAATCGCAGATAATATTATTTTACACGGTCACAACTCATACGTCGTATCGTCACGTAAGTCTTCTAGTTTATGGTCTACCTAAATCTTTATGACGATAAAATAATGCAGATTTAGAATGAAATTATAGACTTTATATCTATTACAGATTTCGGCGAAACAAAGCTTTAGAAAATTGATTCTATTGTAATTATTTGTCATCTTACTTTTCTTTTTTTTATCACAAATTGTGCAAAGTATTTTCAAATTGTATACGTTATAATTTTTAAATGTAATATTTAAAGAAAAACACGCAGTGATACATTATTTTACCCGTCTGTTTGTCGGGGAAAGGCTCCGAAACGGATGAACCGATTTTTACGGTGTTTTCACAAGTATTGTATTATACGGCGAAAAAAAAACGGAAAACGATAGATATATGGATTATTTATTTTAACCCTGGCAGTCGGTAGTTTATAGATTAAAAAAATACTCTAACGATTTTGAGGAAAATGTCAGAAATTGCTCTGAAAGATATCAGAAAAGATTGTGTAATATAGTTTGAACCTGCACTTTCAAAAACATATAAATCGAGTGATATATCCAATCCTACACGGGCGGATTGCCCATCTCGGTGGAAATAGTTCCCAAAGCGAATTACACCGATACCGATTTGCACTTTAACTGAGGTGGCCGGTATAAGGTAAAACAGAGATAGGTATAAACAAACCGATTACCGATATAGCACCGTGTTTTATATTTGTTCCGGAGCGAAGTCGTGTTAGACGCAGTTCTAGACTATAGTATATTATTATTATAAAAGTATAAATTCGATGTAGCTTATTATTCTATATAATGTATACTATATGCGTTTTTATTATACTTGGTAATATTATATAGTTCTCGAACAACGCAGTATACGGATGAATAAGAAATTCAAACAACCGATTCGAAAGTTTAATTAAATAAATACTTTCGGTTGAATAATTATCGCTCTTTGCTGAAATGATATATGAAATTGACTTTGTACAAACTTAATATTCAGACTAAATATATCAGACAGCAGTACCAAAATTGTATGGCAGGCCCGATGTAACGATGAACACCTAATATACATATACATTCCAAACACACCCGGCATAGTATATATATATTGGCACTAATGACAATATTTTAGTCTTTCATCGTATCAAAAAATATTGTAAATATAGTTATACTAAATAATGTTCTCGCAGTCCTTGACTGTGTAAAATTTGAATAATACTGCACATTAAAATATAACTCCAACATATGTGTATGTAAATAACGTACCTGTGGCTATTACAAACATTGCTCACGACAATTTATTATATTTTTATGACCTCAAGATAAGTGTAATAGCTCTCGACACGGAGTGCCGGTGCGATGTTAACGGATCGAAAAAAAAATTGTTCCATAGGTTGGTTTCTGGGTGGAGATAATATAGTAATATATTGACTCTATGTCACCTCTGTTCAACAGCGTAGTGAATGGCCATTTTAAAACATGGGTCGCGTGACAGTGTGTCATCGGACACAGGACGTCCATTTAAATAATATCAGAAATGTCCTGCTTAGTTTAGTCCGTAGCCTAGATCCATCACTTATTATGGGCTATAATAAGAATAACAGTAGAAATATCAGGAACTGTCCAAGCTGTTAGACAACTATTGGCGGAGTGACATTCGACGACAGTATCTAAGTGGGAATCGTGATAATATTCGGATTGAAGATTTGATATTCTGAGATATTTTATTATTAAATATACGCGAATAATAATATACTGTTTATGCATATTTGCAATTTCGCCTACCCACCTATCTACCTATCTGATTTTAATGGCTCATAAAATAAATTTATTAGATGTCAAGTTATACATAAATTAGACCCAATAATATTATCGTTTATCGTTAATCATTAGATACATCGGTGTGCATGTAGTATATAATATTATACAATTTTATATATTATTTATTTATATACAATTATTTACCAGCTTTTGTAAACAACAATAAGACATTATAATATTACAATATCACATAAAAATTGTATACATTTCGTAAACATATCGTGATCGCGTTTGTATCATTCTAATGATGTCGTAGGGTAATAAGTTTTAGAAGTTGTAACATATAACTACTTACAAGAGAGAACACGAGAATAGGTTAGAATAGGACGTTAGAAACCATCAAGCTGTCAAAGCATTAACTAGTTAAAAGTTAAAACGTTAATTTTATCTAAGTTCCATAACGAGTTACTTATATTTGGTATTAACTTTTAACTTTGCAAGTTATTTTTTTTATAGGTAACTAACAAGTTAATCTTACATAACAGAGTCAAAATTAAGTTAGTTAAATACTTTTAAAATATTTCGTTTTACCCTTGTGTCTTAAAATATTTCCTTCTGATATCTACAGATCAAAGGTTTAGGTTTAAACGAATGAGTAAAATAACATTCAAACTTCGCTATTAGACCAATTTTAGTGGTTACTAAAAATATAAAATTGTTACTTTTAATATAGTTGATTTAACTTTGTTAATTTATTAACTTTTAACTTCATTAAGTACAGAACATATTAAGTAACTTTTAACTTTGTTACTTTTCAGTTTTCAGTATATAAAACTAATTTAAAGAGTTAAAAAAATGGTTATTATGCCCTACAGGCTACAGCCCTAGAAATAAGGTGAAAAGGGGCTAAAAAATGTCAGTGGGGGGAGGTAATAAATCATAATAAATATAAACTAAAAATTACATTTAATAAATAAAAGATGCTTTCACATAACGTTTCTGTTGGGGTGTACCCCTATAAGCCTTAATCAACCCATATATACCAGCTATATACGTTTCTACTTCAAATATGATATTGTTTTAAAAAATAAGCACTGTAATACTCTTTTACTTATACAGTTCTCTTAATAATTTAAGTTTAATATTTTCGTATTGCCCTCGATGAAGATAATACTATAGTAATACATTCAATTATGATTTATTATACTTTATATTTCTTTTATTCATAATATTAATTGTATAAATTTAGTAGTACTAAAAAAACAGTACATAGAAAATTCTCAAAAAGACTCAAAATCTAGTGAATCAACTTTTTGATACCACTTTTGAGCCGATCGGACAGTGTACCGGAACTGTGTCAAGTCAACGACAGCATACCTAAAATTTGATTCACATTGGCCTGAGATACAAGTAAATTATAAAAATAGCGGATCATTGTACAATACATATATTATTTTAATACATATATTATTTTAATAATAATGTATTTTTTCCATTATTGGGATGTTCTGATAGTGTGAATATGCAAGATTGGCCATATTGTAGGTGTAGGTACGTGGCAAATAAAAAGTAGCGAACACTGCTATTTTCATTGTTATTTTTTTGTTTGTCAAAATATCATATTATTTACAGTGTGATGAATATCTTTCACAGTTACACATCACTCATCAAAATCTAACAAATTCTGCTAGCAATTGTTTCATGTTAGTTGTATAGTTGAATAGTCGTGTTATAGTGTAGTGAGATAGTCCTACAATAAAGTGCCAGTGATAACACAATATACATTATAATTTTCACTAAAAAAAAAAAGAAAATCTCCAGGGAAAACAAGACAAAACTGACCTTTTATTTCAATACATTCCTAACAATAAAAAAAAAATAATAATAACGTACAGTATAACCGTATACGTCACTACAATTTATTAAGCCGATGGTTTATGCTCTCAAGTCTTAATCCACGAAGAATGGTCGCACTGTAATAAAATGACGCTGTGACATTGAAACATTCGTTCGTACTTTGTACAACCATAAACTATTTACATAATATGTCAGTTATGTTAGCTGCAAGGGTAGACATGAACTAGTTAAACTATAATAAAGTGAATTTAATGAATTTATCGCTAGAAAATTAGCTATTTCCGAAATGTCTAAGTCATTGTATAATAAAACAAAAACTATGACAACTTAACTGCTGTAAGCTATTCTTTTTTAATTTCATTGAGTTGAATATTATTAACATTGCTGAGGAAGTTAAACTACTAAGAAATTTTGTATATATAGGTACTTTCTCAGCTTTGAAATTGATCGACTTTTTACAACTTTGGATGGAATTCATCCAACTTTCCGGTTATACGTTTATAGTTATGGGTACAGACTACTTGTATAACAATATTTATAAAAACAAATAATTTAAATATTATTTTTGTTTCCTTTTGTTCTAAGTTAAAATAATTACTGTACAAACAAAAATTATACATTAAAAAAAATATAAGTAAATAATGAACTATATTATATGTTGCTAGGTACTAAACCATAAGTCTCTTAAAAATTAGCAGTAAAATCAATAGCTCCTCAACAAATGTATAATGATATGATTAATTTTTGTTAATATTTCACTAGAATAATAAAGAAAAGAATAACTCATACAGTGGTTTTATTTTTCAATTCTATTTACTAATACATTTCAATATTATGCATTTATATTATTTTCATAATAGGTAGTTGATTAAAATATATCAAATATTACGTGAAGCATTAAAAATGTTGTTGTTAACGAAACGTGCAATTTCGTGACTTATGAATAACGGTATAGGTTCAACGTTTTTTTCCTAATTAAATGCAGATAAATTTTAAAAATAAACAACATCTAGTATTCCAGTTAACCGACACTAATTTATACGACTACCTACGCAAATGTAAATACTTATAATGAACTACAGGTATATTATGCTAAAAAAGCACAATAGTACATTTATTTTAAACACAAGACACTTGTAGTTGCTCGACATTTCCGGACGATTGATAAATACTCCGTGTACTTAACTACTCGTTTGAAAATCTTTCATCGAAACGTTCAAAACACAATGCGACACAGAAGTCGAAGAAATTAACCTTAGATGTTTTCAAAAGCCTACGCCAAAAGAAAAGAAAAAAGGTAAATCGGTCACGCCCCACTTAAGAGATTAAAGTGAACAAATAAATTGAGTGACTCTAAAGTGCCACCAAAGGTTCTGGAAAACTGGAACTAATTTTAACATGAATATAATAATATACCACGACTGCTTGGAAATAATACTTGAGCAATACAATATTGTCGTATAATAACAATATTTATTAGTTAAACATTGTCGTAGGTAGGTACCAAGAAAACTACCATTGTACTCAATTTTGTTGTGAAGTTGCATTGTTAGAGTAGTGTAATATGTATAATCTTCAGTGGAGTTCCCTGCAGAGGGCATACTCCATATTGCTGAATACTCTTTCTTTTTAGAAATCATATTTAAATTATGTGTATACTCTCGAGTTAGCCTAACCTAACCTAACCTACTCCTAAGTCTCGATGAATTTGTGAAAAAAATGGCTAAATAATTTTTTTAATGGGTGATTCGTGTTTTTATTGAAAACCAAATTAAAAATAGTAAAAAAAAATAAAAATAAAAATGAAAATTTGTTTGTAATCATTACACTGTATATTGTATTAATCATTTTATCACACTACGATCATAGTCTATAACTTAATATAGGTAATGACATGTTGAAGACCCTTTTTTTATTATTTTTTGTACCACAACCATTTTATTGGAATCTTTACAATTTTACTGAGCCGCCGAGTATTATCCTGCTCTCGACGAATTCGATTTGACTTTATCAATGCAGAATATAAACTATACATAAATGGACATTCATACCGAGAAGCGAATGATAGTATATTTTATTATAATATAGCCTTTAGGTATAAAGCCTAATATAAATCCTAAATTATTATTATTGTACTCGAAAATGATTAAAACGCATTATTTCGGCGACGGCGGATCGACGAAACTCAACAATATCGGCCGGTGTTGTCCGTGGGCGAAATGTGAATATAATATCATATCATGTACCTGTGAAATCCTATTAGAACGTTGTGCGTTCCGGATCCACCGGTATTATCCGACGGTATTATTGCGCTTTTGAATAAGTCTAAGACGTACGGCCGGCCCCCCAGACTGAGAAACGGTTGTGTTACATTCAATTATCGGGAAGCCAAACGCGGTTTTTGTTTTTACAGCCAATCGAGGACACGTCGTGGCCCCTTCCGAGCGGTCGTAAGTCTTCCGCGAGACGGTGTCCACAATAATTATTGTTGTTGTGGGTGTTCGGAGTTGAGCAGAAGAAAAAAAAAATACTCACAAGATCTAAAACCGGATTTGCTTTTTTATTCCTTCTTACCTCGTGACGCGTAATGTATACTATATAATATGTGCTCATGATAATGTGATGTATGAATTCGTCGGGTCCGGTTGTCGTCCAAAGCTGTTACTACATAATACCATATTATACATTTATACAGCAACGTACCTATAACATTATAATTATATCACAATGAATTCGTCACGAGCGTACGGCCCGACGTCCGACACATGACGTATATACGTTGAAATACTTTGTCGGTGGACACACTCTCATTTTCACGAAAAGCTTAAACGTTTCTGGAAATGTATTTTTTACTATACCTAATTAATAAACATTTTTTACTGTTTTGAACAGCACCATACGTTTCATCCTAAATTCTAACCTCAAAAAGAAAAACGATGATGTAGGTACTACAAAAACAATATTGTAATGGCAAGCTAACAATAAAGGTAATTAAAATATAACTTTGATTTTAAACACTGGCGATGGTTGGTCGGGTGTACGCCGTACATGGCCATATAGGCTGCAGGCTCTATTGGCAGGCTGGTGCCTTCAGAAATATATCCGAAGGGGGGGGGGGGGGTAAGGAAAGCCAAAAGTCAAGAATGCACACGTCATTTTTTTTTTTTACAAATTATGAAACAATTCATTTTTACAATGAAAAATATAAAAATAAAATAAAAAACTTCCAACCATGAATTCAACTGCACTCGCCCTTCACCCTAGCATTTATAAGGAAGTATCTTGAGGAGTTGGTTTTTGGTATCTATGTCTGAACACTTTCACACCAGTTGTTACTTTAATGTATGAAATGTTGCACTTCGAATAATCTTATTAATCGGGGTTTTAGGATATTCGAGTGACATTATTATTTGGCCTTACAATACCTGCTATATACGAGTTATACGACCACTATTTAACTAAGTGCATGTTTCATTGTAATTTTAAAAAAAAATTGTTTTCATTAATAAGAACTTAATTGATTGTTTTTATTCGTTTGAGTATCAGATGGGTCCAAACAAGTATTATTTTATGTCCAGTCGTAAGAAATAATGGATATCTTGTTATTTTGTCAACTGTCATTCCACTCCGCTTATCAACACTGTAAATAATTATAGATTATATTATACTCATTAGAAATTAAATTGTTGTATACGAGTAAGTGTTTTCATATAGTTTAGAGTGGAACACTTATTTCACGTTGCGGGGTTGACGAAAGGAATAACGATTATGACAACAATAATAATTATTATCAATACAAAGATGGCCACGGATGACAATGATGTTTCGTTTACGCGTTTACCCAGACCGTCGCGGTACAGTTGTACGATATCGGACCAGAGTGGGAAGTGGTTATAAATCATAGTACAATATATTATGTATATTAAATAGTATGGGTACAGCAGCTTGCGGCCGGTGAACAGGTGATTTCCACAAACTCGTCCGATCGGCCGGCGTCACGGACGGTCGAACCGTCGTCGTCGGGTTGGCGAGGATAGTACCTTCCGAAATAGTTATCCGTAAACGCGTAGCATGGGGTAAGTGGTGAAAATTCGGTCTGATTTGATCGGATTTTTTTTTTTTGTGTTTCCACAGTCGATTGCGACCGGTGATCGCACTCACACTCGCACACTATAGTATGTGTACGAACGCCGCCAGGATCTCATTTATTTTACGGTCCGGTGCTGCTCGGGACGTCTGTTCGCGGCCGCAGTCAGACGGGTTACCACAAAGTAGTAAATATACATTATGTATAGGTACCGCGTGTAACCGTATAACCGTGAAACGACTGGAAAGGCTTATAAACCTCCACTGTAAGTCCGTACCGTTCGGAGACTGTGTTCAAAGCGAATCTTATCGGCGGTGTGACAATCACGACTACGGTCTATAACGACCGAGGGCCGAGTTGGTATATTATTATAATACTATTATTATAACAGACCCAACTGGACCAGCAATAAAAACAAATGTAGGATTCATCGATAACGTATATTATTGTTATGCGTTTTAGAAGTTTTAGTGTTTTCGAACTATTTACACGTCTTGTCTTTGTGTAAATCTGCACTCCGTATTTAGCGGGAACAGATCACTCGCAGAACCTATGGTTGATTTGATGGATACCGGAATAAAAAAAAATAAAAATTTCGGGCATACCATGGTAGTATATAGTCTCAATAATCTATATTGTCTGACAGAGACTTGATAAATAAGTTAAACGTTGTAACGAGTCACTATAAACAACTAGGCTAAGCGATGATTTCGTTGTCTAACTGTGAGTTATGAATTGAAAATCAAGTTATAAAATAATATAAAAGCACAATATGTCGTTTTTTAAAGTTTCAATAAAACTGTTTTGGATGTAATATATGTATATACAATATAATACCTACTTTTTAAAAACAATCATTATATGACGTCCGTCTAAGAGTTGGTCATATACTTAAAGTGTCTACCTATATAGTTATTACATAAATCACATTTTAACTTGTATAACGTCCGATAGTTTAGGTATATTACAGTAAAGCATTTTATTTGCAGATAATTAATGAAAGCAATTTAAAATAAATAATTTAGCTCTTAAATTGTTTTCGGTTTAGAAAACCCAGACCTTCAAATGGCGATCTCAATTTTTAACGATGGCTCCACTCGTGCTGGATATTAATTATTGACCGAAATCGTTTTCGTATCAATAATTTACGTTTGAGTGGGTATCTTAATTCTTAATTAATAAAAGCATGGAAATGGCCAAAATTAATCAAACTCGTTTGTTTCTATCATCGTGCTATCTTTTTCCTGACCTCAATTAGTTGTCATCTAATATTTACCCCTATTTTTAATTATCGAGATAATAGTTTATTTAAATTTATGGTGTTGAGGATATGATAAATAAAATCCATGTTCAGTATTTATTTTGTTTATACAATACCAAATATTCGACATTTTTAATTGTATTATTATTTACGTACACATTTTAAGAAGCTTTTTGGGTGAGGTTATCGCTGAATTTAAACTCAAAACATATATATAGGTACGTATAAATTAAAAAGATAAAATAAAATAAAGCCATCAGACGTTGTTTTTTTTTTTAATAAAGATAGGAAAACATAATTTATAACCATATTGTTATAGACAAACACACAACTGTATTCTTGTTGGTGTCATAGATGTCGTGGGTTCAAAATTATAAACGATTGGTCTTTATTCGTAAGGTAATTATTATTATAAAATAAAATATACGATTACAATTTTCAATAACATTTCATTTTACAATAACGATTTCTATTCTATTTACCTACTTGAGCATAGACATAACATGACCCGTGGTTCAATATAAAATAACAAAAAAACTTGATTTTAATTTTTTTAATCCCTAGAATCCGGAGTTTGTTTCTATAGGCACATCCTTATCCTTATATTTCTTATCCATATAGTCTCAAGTTTCAACAACAATTCACTATAATAACGTTTTACTACCGCAAAGAGCATCGGTAACTATACAATATTATATAAGACTATACATGTATTTTATTTTATATTGTATGCTGCGTATCCTAAGACTACATTACTTAGTCGATTATCTTCGGTTAGTCTTGACTCTTGACCGATATAGTTTGTTTCTTTCTATTTCAGTAGTAATTTCGAAGAACTGTACATCGTTCAAAAACCGTTTGACCGTGTATCATTATGATTATGATTATTCAAAGTAGTGCTGGCATTTAGTATGTACATATATGTTTTAAATATTAATCTCATGAAAAATAATTAACGTCAAAGCAATGGACAACTAATAAGTGTAGAATTATAATATGTTTACCAATGTATTATAATATATATATATATACATATAAAAAAAAAAAATAGAAAACTGGTATTCCGATAAAATCTTTTTTCCAAAAAGACATGTTGACGATAATTAATGGTTTGGTAAAAAAAAAAAAATACTCAGTAGATTAACTTTGTGTCATATATAACGAAGGTATGCAATGTCGAGAAATTTCTGACAAATCTCAAAACAATACGATCTTACTTTGCTGTCACGTCCAGTGAACTACTCTCACTGGAGTTCTCCGTATACACTCAATGTTTAGCGACCTGAAACAGCTTTCTTGTGCGTAAGTGTGTGAGTATATTTGAGTGTGTATGTGTGTGTGCGTGTGTGTGGCGTTAGGGAGGAAACAAAATGGGAGGGTGGAAGATCGTAAGGCGAAATCCTTTAAAATCGTTTTCACGCCTGATAACACATTGCTGGCGACAAATAGGGTGGGTATCATTTCCATTTGTCTTACTCAGACAGACTTCATTCCACAAAATTCCACCAGTGAAGAGCTTTATTCGGTGTCGAGCTATGGTTATAATATAATAAATTATAAAAAAAAATTTTTCACGAATTCCTTCCATTTTGGTCACCCCGCTGCTCAAAACCCGCAACATGATGATCATTGAACATTAAAGATCTGAAACTGCCCATCATGTCAATACTTTCATAATATATTAAATGGGAACTATTAAGTAGTAATGTAAAACTTCAAACATTTAATATTTGAGGTATTTCCTCATTGTTGAACAACTTAAAAATAATCACTGAAAAATTAATAAGCTCAACATCTTCAATTTCGATAGAGAACTTGCAACAATTTACTAAATATAAAATTAAATCTATCATCATAGTGGCATAATATATACTACAGATTGTAGTCTGCATTATATCAGTAGATATTAAATTAAAATCGATCAATTTCAACTTATGCAGTTTTTTTTAATTTACTCATGAAACATATAATTAATTAATTATTGCTACAAGCAATTAATAACTTGTATACGTTTACTGTATTGAAATCACAGAACGAGGGATTATTTTTGTCAATATAATTAAAATATAGAATAATGTTCTGAATTTTCAATTTAGTATTTACACCACGAAAACGTAGGTACATCCCAAACAATATAACTGATTTGTGTTTTACTGCAAACATTAGGTGCTCTAATAGTATTAAACACACACAAATCCAAACACGCATATTTAATTAATTTGATTAATCTAATTAATATATTAATACATATTATACAGGTGTATGCATTTGTAAATAAATTGTATAATCCCCAATTGTGTTGGCCCCACATCGATCGTTGGTTGATTTGAAAACAATTGGTTTTGAAGCAATTAGTTTTGGAACGTTAACGGTATGAAACACAATAACGAGCAAAATAATTCAAAATGTTTTGAAAGCAGAAAAGAACTTTTACCAGTCATTTCACTTCGAATAAAACAATCGAATCGTTTCATCTCCCAAAAGAGGAAAAGGCCTTTGAACTATCACAATATGAATATAACAATTTTAATTAAACATCATGTATTATATAAAGCGCAATTTATACCGCCGCAATAAAATATTTTAGCAATGTTTCAATGTTTCTGCCGTGACTGTTGGAAATTAAAAAAAATAACATTAACATATTTTATTTGTCCCGCGATCCAACGGTAAGTATAACTTTTTTCGAAATAAATCCTCTCAAAGCATTGCGTATAACCTGGGCATAGGTACCTGTACGGTATGAACGCTGCACCGGTGAAAACATCATCTGTTTGAGCTCCGAATTTCGTACCTGCGTGCACGAACCCAACGAAATTCGCGCCGCTTACAACGACGACGGCGATGATAATAATAATAATAATAATTATTATTATTATTACAATAATTATAAACACTATCGCGACAACATTCTTCGAGTAAGCAACGCGTGTAGGTACGACGCGCGTGTTGCCTTGTGGGTAATTTATAGTGCCACATTGTTTTTCAGCGCATTGTGCAGAAGTACCACAATAATATTACGCAACCGGAGAAAACGCGCTCATGAACACTGCCACAATCACTGTGGCGTATAATATACTTCGCTATTTTAGGTATGGGTACCCGAAACAAGTTTCTAGGGTGTTAATTTCAAACGAGCTATGTGAAGGCGTTTTCGAATTTAAATATGGGACGTCCAACTTTATAAACGCACTAGCTCGTAACGCATATAATAATCGCGTTTATAGCCTCTGGAAATGATACCTACCCATTTTTTTTTTTGTTTTGTTAAATTAGGTACTTATATAGGTAGGTATAGATATCTACCTATTTACCGATAGTTTTTGATTCTCTGTTTCTGTACCTATGCTTCGACACGTCGTCATTATATTACCGACGGCAGGTTGCGTTTCAAGTGTCTATACCTACTACAGCTTACTGACCATACCCGTGACACTAATGTAGCTGTGTCTCGTTTATATAATATATTTCTGCTGCAGCTGCATCTATTTGTGGTATTTACCTAAGAGCCGTTGGGGAACATAAATTTAAAACGGAAAATCGGACAGTAGTAGGTATACCACCCTGTGGTTCAATAGTTTCAATTATTCGAACACCGTTTGACGTAGGTAGGCACACATGAAGTATTAAAAATTATCTACATCCAACATGAGTTTTCGACAAAAAACACAAAACTATTATTAAATGCGATAAAACTCACCAGAGTGTGACTGTTATCCCTCCGATCTAATTCCTAGTGAAATGCAACATATTTCAATCGATAATAATATTGTATTCATGTATGTGTAGGTATCATATGAGTGCTAATAGTTCTGATCGATAGTTGCAGTTTTCGGTATAGAGGCATTCTAATATAAATAACACTTAAGTCTTGTTTTTTTTTCTGTCAATTACAGTAATAAAAGATTGTAATGATTTAATGTCTTGGGTCAAACAGGACGTGAAAAAGTGACTTCGATACATTTTATAAATTATTGTATTATTTTTTCTGGATCATGTTTATAAGCCAATGTCTTGATCGTTTTTTTTTTCAAAAATATTACACATAATCTTAATATTATTGTTATCTATATATCTACGATTTTAAGAAAAATGTTAGCTCCCAATTTTTTCGGAATAAATGTATACATCAATGGTTTTACCCATTTTACAGTCAATATTTTCATCACTTATCAACTATCACTATTCAAAGACGACTTATATTGAGGTTTCAATGAAGATAAATTCTCAACACTCCTCTATCTTTCAGCTGACATCATATTTAGGTTCTTGCCCCCAAACATGCCGACTTTAAACGTTTTAAATTAAATTAAACTATATACTCTTACTTATTTCGATTTCCAGTGAAATTGAATTAAGGAACTGTGTAAACAATATAAGGTTTAAAGAGGCTAATGAGTGAAGACTTGTTAGTACGCTTATAGAACTTATAAGCACGTCATCGCCACTGCGATTGTTAGGTACTGCAAACAGTAAACAATATTATTATTACAAGTGCAGAAAGGAAACTAGCATTACGTATGATGCTCGACTATTATAATATTTTCCAAATATAATTTCAGGGAAACTGTACTCGTATATACATATGTAAAGCGCTATATATGGACTTCGTTATATCACGTTAATAACTATTACAGTAACTATAAAAATTAGCGCCATACTGCAGTATAGCTGTAGATCGAAGACGCTGTTGGAATAACCGATGGCATTAATATGTGCATCTGCAGCAGGTTGTTAAATAGGAAAACATACACGGTCTAGGTCGAAATTGAAAGCGACCTTGTGATGATACTCGTAAATCGTAATATTATAGAATCACATTATTGACTATTGGTGTAATAGTGTGCACTATCAAGGCGAAAAACCGTCAGTGTCTACGACCACCGTACATATAATCATGGGTACCATGAGCGACGGAGACCTCAGCGTCAGTTGGCTTATGATAATACGCTTCGCAATGCACCATTGAAATTTATTATCCCTTCGAGACCGTACACCATACATACTGCTCCACTGTACGAGCATAAACGGGCACATCACCAAATTAAATTTGGTGGGACTTGCTCTCCGACGACTTTTATCATTGTATTTCGGTTTTCTTTGGGCCGCGCTCACCGCCGATAAACATAAATCTTCGTTTGAAATAAACAATTGTCTACATTATTTTTTTCATACCGCAATTTATCATACACGGGCATCAAATGGTCCGTACCATAAATATATGTAAAAATACATATTGTGCAAATGTTTTTTTTTCACAATTTTCGACATTCTGACACCATATACTATCGTATAATGGTAAAATATGTATTTTGCTTTAACTTGAGTCGTATGCGACGAACTATGATTTCCATCGATACAAGCTTATATCTCCTTTATGTTATTTTATACGAAGAAGCAAATCATTGAGCGTAAAATTAAAACTTAAATATTTTATTAATGCTCTATGATTTGTAATACGATAAACAAATATAGGATTATTTGAATGTTTGCATTCCACTGCAGCGGTATGGTATAATATTACTATGACTATAGTGCTATTGCACTGTAAAGATTTTACATTTATTTATTTTATGTTCTATACAGCTAGTATACCTATGGATATGCCAAGCGGCATTTTGTTGCAGTACAATGTATTTTAAGAGAATAATAAAACTTAATAAGCAAATAAAATATAACATCTATATAATACGCGTCGAATTACACGGTGTTTATGTAGACATTAATACAACACGAATATACACACGATTTAAAATAATATAAACGTAGCGCGAGCTCCAGAATAAATTGCAGGTTATAGCTACAGGCTCTGTAAGGATCAAAGCTTATATATTATACAGACATGCGCATACCTTTGACGAGAGAGAGAGAGGATCGAAGGTTTTTACTGTTTCTTTATACCGGATTATGATATTATCAATGGTGATATTGTAATTTAAAATAATATAGATAATAATTGAAAGCACGAGAAGAAGTCTTGCAACTCGCAGTGTGAAATATGAAATAAAACATATTTTAAATCACGATACGGCGCAACTTCAGCTGCATGCAGTCGTCGATCGATCGATTGAAGTGTTTAAGTGATAATGATGTACCTCCATAAACGCGCGTGAAAAATATAAGCGAATATTATAATAATACGTCTCACGGACAAAGGGCATGCCGGTCGCAAATGCATGTCGCAGCACATTTTATGTAAATTTCGATTTTTTACCGCAACGATAAAGTCGTAATAACGTGCGCGGCACTTAACAACGAGTGCAGCGTTTCAGTGCGGACTTACAAAAAAAAAATCGTAAAATTATTTTTACATCGAATACGTATTATTATATGCGTGTTATGGACATCTATGTTAATTTGGAGGAAAAAACACGAACAATCCATTGTCCGGGTAGACCACAAGCTGACATACCATTGTGACGTCGGCGGGTGTTGTGCTACAGTTGCGGTGTTAGTTAAATTTGCAAACAATGAAATTCCGGACGGATACATTTATACATATTCATTTTACGCGTATTCAATTTTAGAAATACGTCACGTCGAGGCATAAAAAAAATTGTATCGGTTCTTATGTCGCCCATTCATTATATATTATGTTCTTTCTTTTCATTTTTTTATTTTTTTTTGTCTGAGATTACTTTTTTTTCCTATACCGTATTATTACCTCCGTATACTATAATAAAGTCAATAAAACTTTTTAAGTTCTCCGTTAAGAACATATTCGATAAGTCCAGCGAGCAAAACGAAAACCTTTAAGGTATTATGTTACTGTAGTTATATAACTATAAATATACACTACATCTAGCTATTTATTTGTTATATTAATAAGTCACCGCGTTTATAATATTATAAGCTTATTGTCGTTGTTTACGTTTTCTTTTCTAATTCGGTCTATTTGACAGTAAAAAAATTAGCCAAAACTTTCTTGCGCTATTCTGTACGGCTCGCGAGTTGCGACCGTCTGTGAGCCGATATTATAATAATAAATTTTTATAGCAATTTATAAATTATAACGATTTTAATATATACGGATACGGTTTTAACTTTTTAAGTGTTAGTATAGAGTCTAACAGCATATTTATATAATTTCGCAACATCTCAAAATACACGAGTGTTATTCACGTGATTTTGCGGTGCTGAAGTGTAACTAAAACAGTGTGCATAAATGTACATTATAATAATATTATAGCACTTAACACTACCGCTTTGAACGTTTAAATCGACGACCGGAAGACCGACCGGAACGTCGCACTGAGGTGCAAGAAAAAAACAAAAATAATAGTTAAATGAAAATGTACTTAAAGATCCAGTCGACGGCCGGTGTTACACCCAACACTCGTTTAATACAGAATATTATGTTGCCTCCCTTTCCGTAACCTATTTCGTTACAATTTACACACACAAACACACACACACACTCGGCGCTCGTTCAAGTACCAAAATATACATAAAAATGAGCGTTGATTCCGTGACCTAAACCAATTTGGTAAATAATATTATATTAATAGTGTATTACATGTAATATATATACTGCAATAGTAATAACATTAATAATAATGAGCGCAACAAGTGGCTGGAAATCGTAAAGAAATACGGTAATTGTATATTATATAATATAATATTAATATACATTAATATTTAATAGTCGCGACACGGAAGACACGCCCGAGGGAAAGACGAAAAGGAAAAAAATCCTGTGCATATATTATTATAATAATACAATATACAAGAAGAATCCTTTGACTTAGGACGATCATTATTTCGAAAACGATTAATGTTGTTTTTTTTATCATTCTTGTTGAGTTTTTTTTACTTTTTTGTTTGTCAACTTATATTTTAATTCATATCCTGAAGCAGAATATTTAGATATTTAAAATTTAAATTTCTAACGAGTAATATACCTATTAATAAGTTATAACTATTAACTTATACGCATTTAAATTTTAAATTTTAAAATTTCAATGAGCAAAATAGTGCAACCATATTTTGAGGGATGCTATACTATGCCATTCCACTAAGCTTTTCAATTTTCAAATACTTTATAATTTATTAAGTACCTTATAGTTCGAAAATCTATTTTAATAGATTAAACTACACTGGAACACTGTGAAAAAAAATTGTACGTTTTTCACAAATGAATGTTAATTAATGTTAAAATGTTAATTCAAAAAAAATTAAAACATTACGAATAATGTAAAATTATATGTTTTTGTTTTTCAAAAATGTTGTTTTTATTTACCTAATGCGAATGAAAACCACGTAAAAAAATAAAAATTTAAAAAAAGGCAGTACGTGCTTTTCGGTATATATACCCCATACTCTCATGGTTACTGTTAAAATAATCACCCTGTATTTCAGACTTCATCAGTAGTACGTCGTGGATACACATTGGCCGGAAGAGTCGAAAAGATTCGTGTCGTGTGCAATAGGAGCTTCCTGAAAGATTGGTAGGTAGGTATATCGTGTGTTATTATTACCGTCGTCGCACGGACAATATAATATATTATTGTATACGCATATGGTATAATTATTATTTACTCGCGTGTTACTATAATATTATATACACACTAAAATATTGTAATATATGTATGTATAGGTACGTGTAAAAAAGACCGGCCGCCCGTACTCTCATGTATGTGTGTGTGTGTGTGTGTGTGTGTGTGTGTGTGTGTGTGTATGTGATATTATTTACGACAATATAATAATAATATTGGCGACTGAAATAATATATAGCTGGGGTACATCATCAAGACGCTTTATACGCAGATATACGCTTTTGGAGTGGTAGACGATAATAATAATAATAATAATAATAATAATAATAATATACAATATTACGATTATAGTGATATTTATTTGTTGTTTTTATTATTGTTATTAATTTTTTTTCCTCTCGATATATCGCCAAAACCCGTTTACGAAAAACTCACTTGCGTGTGTAACGCGACAAGGAGCACACGGTAAATAAGCTTCGGAGTTCAATAGGTGTGTGTGTGTGCGCGTGTGTCTGTGTGTGTTTATAATACACATTATATACTATTATATTATGTACCTATATATCTTGTACGGCGAGTAGTGTGATGTTACCGCAACGTGTTCGTTTTTTCTTATAATATTTTATTTTTTTATGTTTTCCGCTCCCTGCCCCGGTGAGCATAAATAAAAAAAATATTATAAAATGCCAGACAGCGGCACACTCACGAGTGTGTGTGTGTGTGTGTGTGTGTGTGTGTGTGTGTGTGTGTGTGTGTGTGTGTGTGTGTGTGTGTATAATATTGTGATACGTATAGAAATAGATCCACCCTTGGTCACATGCGGGGTCGTCGATGATTAAGCTCAGCGATTGATCTACGAGCGAAAAAACGTGATAACGCGTAACGGGTTACGAGTGATGGGATATAATGCTTTGCCTTTAATATAATATTATACTATTATACAAGTCGTCGTTGATAAAAAAAAAAAAATCTCCGCCATTATTATAGTATAATATTATTTAGGTATGCCGGAACTCGGAACACTCACAACTACATAATATTTTAGTACTTGCCAAATGATGTCGTTATGACATTATGGTTTATTTTATTTTACACGATGACCGTGTTATTATGACTATGATACACCGCGTGTGCGTGCGCACTGCACATCAATCACTAATGATTATTATTCAATATTATTACTGTATAATCAATGATTCGGATGGTACGATAAATAATACCATCTTGTTATTGTATCTTGTACCGCAGTGTTTACACAGTAGAAATACCGTAACAGAATAAGTCTTGTAGTTTTTCTAAGAAAACGTTTCTCGTCGCTGCAAAAGAAGACGAAAATTATTTTCTTTCAAACAACCATATTATTAAAAAAATATACAAGACTGTTTTTAAAGACTCGTATAATATTATAACGTTTGCAAAACGAAAGGTCAATAAAATCGGAACTCCGTCGTTATCACCAGTCTTAAACGCAGTTTTAAGTATAGCACGCGAAACGAGTATTTTGAAAACGTAGTGTTTATTACGTTTTTAATAGTGCCCATCATACACCGAATGTCTTATATACGTAATATTATAGTGCCCGTATACCGTTGTCGTTTCGCTGTGTGCAGGGTATAATGACGTAAGAATGTAAACAACTTCAAAGATCCTGGAATAAATCTCATGGTGTCTTGACCTACTTTTTTCACCGAGGGTCTTGTCGCGAGTATAAGAATTTCCTATTATTATTATTTTTAACCCCTCTTTTATGATGCACGCCAGCGACGGATTGTGAAGGTCCGCCGATAAGAAACGGATGAGATGTGATGGGGTTACTCAATGACACGCCACACGCGTATTATAATAGAAGTACGTTGTTTCAAAAAACGTCGTGATTTCGGTTAAAAACATATAGTAGTGCTCAGCAGTGTTTATATATATATAGCAGCCATTATAACCGTATATATGGTATAAAACGACGAAACAGAGATGGTGTACGACCGTCGTCAGAGTTAAAAAAATAAAATGGTCGTAACGTAGGTACCTACCTATATCGGACAATAGAAAGGGACCAGTAGAAAAGAATAACTCGAGAGTACATAGTCGAGTCGTATGTATGTATTTTTTTTATCGATCCCCGGGGAGAGTCAATGCGTTTCGACCTCAGGACACCCGTCGTCTTTGCAGAGCATATAATAATAATAATAATATTATATTCATTATACATAGAATAAGGGTACGTGCCTCTATATTATATTGTACAAGATTGTCCGATCCTTTCGGATGGCGGTGTGATAAGTTAGTGGCCATAAAACGAGCTCTCTATATGATTATAAACACTAATCTGTCATTATTTCGTCCAAAAGATTTTAAATCGACAAGAGACGAACTAATGGTAACCCGACGTCGCGCAGCACCTACTTAAATAATAATAATAATATTATGTGATCTAAGTCCCTTTATACTCGTTCAATTATGAACTTAAACTCACCCGCGACAGCAGTACACGTGTTTTAATTGAAAACATTACTACGTGTACCGTAAAAAATATTCTTAACGGACAATAACTAGGTTTAACAATAATAATAATAATAACATAAAGATTATTACGCACACGTCATACACTTATAATTGACGATTTCTATTTTTTTTTTTTTTTGTTTTTTTTTAATATTTTTATAAGTAAAACGACTAATAATTTATATATTATGCGTTTTAAACACTTATACGTTTGTTGTACCTATATTTTATTTTTACCAGTCCATTTGTTATAATATTACGAGTAAAAAATTATTTAAACGCTTGGAACACGCGAGGTCACGAGCCGTTATTATCATATCTCGACACACCACTAATCTTAATATTAAAATACTCGTACCTAAAGCATATGATTTAAGTAAAACGCACGTGGACAAAAAAAATCTCAGGTTTGAACATTTCGTAATTAAATGCCCGAGATAACACTTAATAAGTACCCACGTGATTTTTAAACAGTCTCTGTAAAACGAAATTATACACAAAAATGGATACGAACTTAACACTGTAATACTAATTTATGTATTATGATAGGGTCCGCAATAACATAATGATAATATGTATATCATCATTATGGCTATGATAATGATTTATAATTATTATAGTTATTATTAATAATATATATTTACTATATTTCGCTGTATGCAATTGTCTTTATTGTAAAATCCTGAATACAATTTTTTTTTAAAGTTTTTTTTCATTTCTTTAACAAGATTGGACCCTTATGAACAAATTAGTGTGGCGGCCAAATGCATCGGTTTTAAGTCATTATATGACGAAAAAGAAATATATAATTATGTACACCTATTATATGTATTATACTATTATATAGTTTATAATTATTATTTTTTTACCATACGATTAGTTGAGGATGACTGTACTCGGATGAGCAACTATTTTTTACTTTTTTTCACATAATATCTAGTTAATCAATACGAATTTGACTATTTTTTGGTTTTCAATAGGCTGTGGTGTGATACGATGTAGTGTAAAGTCTCAGTATAGATTGACAATTTGGTCTTAATATAGATTTGTTTTTTTTTTTACCATACTTTACGAATAATTAGATAGTTATATTTACAGCACGGGGCCGTTTCGTAGGAAAACTAATCAGCAATATCGTGACATTTTTGCGATATAAGAAAAGTTCATACAGAGGCGCGCGCTCTCTGGCAGACAAACCTCAAACACATAGTGTATTATAATATTTTACTCAATATGACCTGCTGTGGTTCAATTTTATTTGACTCACGACCAATTATTGTTTGTTTTAACGACATACCTTACAAACTTTTCGAAAAAAGCTGATTGACTTACGCCGTTTTATTTATTGTATAGAAACGGTCCATTAGTTTTACTGTTAAATCATTATTTTATTTCAATGAAATAAATTTTTAGTGAATTTTTTTTTGATTGTGAAAAGTATATCGTGACCCGAAATTGTGTCACGACTTATCGGTTGAAGACCGCTGATACTATAAAGACTATATTAGAATAGACGATGGCCGGGGAATTGTAATATAACTATGTCGCGAATATCACGAATAGGCTGTTTTATAGCATTATCGTAGCCCAACGAAACGACCCGTTTGTTTTCGAAGACGTTTTATTCAAATATCAAGTTTTTATATATTTTTTTTTTTCGTTCTCATGCGCCTCGGGCCTCGTAGCTGCTGCTGTTTCTGCTGCTGTTGCTGCTTATAATAATATAATATTGACTCGTTATCGACCGTCTTCGTCCCGGACGGCTACCTGCACCTGGTCGTCTTGTAATTGGAAGTGTCGTGCAGCAGCAAAATAACGAACACCGACCGATAATAATAAATAGGTTGGACCGAGTCTGCTCCAGCAGCGTATATAAATAATATATATAAGTATGTATATATTATTATAATATTATGAGCGTATATAAGCCGCTGCGCGCACACACGCTGACGGGTTTTGCAGAAGCCCCGGACTCGATGGCTGGCGTGCTGTTAATAACTACAATAATTATTATCATTATTATTATTATTATTATTATCTTTATTGTTGTACCTACGTTATAATGTATACCTTAGTATATCCACCCTGCCGGCCAAGAAACCTCCATAACCCGGTGGCGGTAGCGTCGACGATTGTTTGCCCGGGAGCTGATATAATATAGGTATGCCAGCAGACCGCTTAATTAGACGGATGTAACATTATAATATATTATATCATATTATATTCATAATATATGGAAATTGCATAATATTATTATTTTGTTATTATTATAAGATTACAGCCGCACCACTCGATCTGAAGACCGCAAGCCCCGCTGTCAAGTCTCCTCCGCGACATTATTTTATTGTTATTATTTATTATATAAAATATGTTGACGTTTGATGTACTTACTGGAATTACTTGATTCAGCGCAAATCAAGTTTTCTGTCGAGTAAATCATATTAATATAATAAACGCTCGTGTACCTGCTTTAAATAATATGTATATAATATGTATACATAAAAACACACCGTAGATTGTTATAATAGTGTTCAGCGGCATTGCACTATTAATATTGGCGTGTAATTACGCCCATACTGTCGTAGACCTCGATGACGACGAAGAGAACATGAAATATAATATAAAACAACGCCAAGCGGCTTGTTCGTGGTACATTTTTAATTCGTTAGCAATCTCTCCATGTAAAAACGATTAGACCAATTTAGGTAGTTACGGCCAGTGGCGTGGGAAGGGTACGGCAAACCGTGTATGTGTCAAGAGCGCATCACAAATTGTGTAAGGGCGCAATGTTTCATTTAAAAAGTCGGAACCGATTAACTATTACACTCTACGTAGCTATATACCATATAATATATTGTGTGATCGTTTGTAATAAAAATGTAGTTCACAATGTTAAAATTACATTACAGTATGAAAATTATGATAGTGAAAAAAATTGGTAGGTACATTGTTCATAATAAATTTTGAATAATGAGGTTAAGGGTGTGGGGCACTGTCGGGGCTCCTTACTCGTATACCACTGGCTATAACAGTTGTACGACTTATCTACTCGATGTAGAATACCGATATTACCTACTGCATACGTGGCATGTGTGTGTATGCTCGAACCTACATTGAGGTGTACGTCATGCTATACACGAATAATTTAAGGTACCTATTTAAATAACTATACTATTACATATTTTTGATTATTTTTGTTAAGAAATAAAAGTTTTAGCTTTTAGGTCATTAGCCCACATTTACCGTGTAAACATGTAATGTTGACTTGACTTAGTTTAACGTATTAGGGTTCTCGATAACATTGCGTTGAGTAGTAGTATATATATACAGAGTAATTCACCAAGCGTTCTCATCTCCATATTACCTATAACAATCAATGAATTCAAATCCTGTTTTGTTTTTGAAATTATTAAGTGTACTTGTGAGTTATGAAAAAAAGAGAAAAAAAAGAAAATTTTATAGCAATATCTAGCAAATAAATAGCATTTTTTCTAAAGTGGTTTGAAGTTCCAGGGTTAAGGTGCGAGGGGGGGGGGCACTTCAAGCACGTTATATTTTAACGTCTTATTATGCAACTGGAAACAAAATAAATAATGTATTATAAATTTATAAATATTACAGATATCTGTTCAATCAATAGTCAATATCATAAACGCATCTTTTGTGGATATAGCCAAAGGAATTATTGAATGTTTCAGGGCTTTTCGCCCGAATCATTTATTCGAGTTCAATGATTTTCCTTATTTGGAATTCTCGTTAATCGTTGTAATATATAAAATATACATACTACATATTTACCACTAAGGGACGTGCCCAGAGGTAACACGTGACTATAATATTATAACAGTGTCAACAACTATACCATCACAACGAGTAGTATTATACCGTTTAATTAGTGAATATATTACACGAATCGTATTAAACTCCCATACGCAGTCTTGTGCGGTGAAGTGATAACGAGAAAATAAAATCGCAATAACGATGACGTGTTGGAACAATCGTCCTCGAGTCCCCTTAGGGGTGGACACCGCGAAGAAATGCAATTACCCTTCTCGGTGTGCAGTGCGCACCGCAAAGTAAACATGATATATATATATATGTGTGTGTGCGTGGGTGTGTGGGTGTGTGGGTGTGTATGGATGGAATAAAATCAACGGATATAGGTTACTGCGACTATAACCAAATTGGATGTAATTCCCGTCGTCCCCAAATCCCCACGGCGCGGCGCCGCGGTACAGTATTATTATAACGCAAAGTATATATATTGCGATGTCATATTATTAGCACTGTGCTTGGATTGGGTTCGTCTTCCGTGGAACACGTGGTTCGAACGTAATTCGATTTTCCCGTACCCTCTTCAGACCTATATTGATCATTTTTCGTCAACTAGACGATGTCCGCATAAACGCGTCCATTTATCTAATAATATTATTTTACTCTTGTGTAAGGCTATTCGTGAACACCGTGATATTTAATCAGAAAATCAATTTCGTAAACGTTCTTCTTGTGCGATTTTTGTTTTTTTTGAAGACGCTATTCACCGTTTGAAACGATCAGTCGTGTGCAGAGTTTAAAAATTGAAAACCAAATAAAATAGAGTTTTTAACGTCCAAAAATCTTACGAAAATCTTTGTGATATTATTATGCTAAAGATTATGACTAGTTGTTTATTGTTTGTACCTATTACATATATTATATTATCATATAATTAATAAGAAACGAAAAATCTATTTCATTGAAATTATTGAAATACATTTGAGTGTTTTTGTCTTAACTTTTATGTTGAGTTTAAACCAATTTCGTTAATTCATTGTTAAAAGTACCTATTATAGTATACCTCATACCTGTGGGCTTTTTACATAATTAATAATTAATTATTTTTTAGACATTTATACAATAATGCAATAATGCCATAGTATTATTTATAATATTATTGTATTGTGTCATTTCAAAATTTTAAATAATTTTAATTATCTTGAATAGAATCATTTTTTGAATTTATATTAAAAACAAGGATTCATATTATGTTAATATGTTTTTATATAATACTTATTTGTAATACGCGTACGAGTGGTGTAATATGCTTGATTAAATATTTAAACTCTAAGAGCGGTACATGCGTACAACAGTTACTGTGGTTTGCGGAGAGTTAAATTCATTAGATTAAAATTTACTAATGCATCTTATAAATTTAAATAAAATATTAATGTATTTTTTTTATGAAGGTTCGTTTTACGCTTCAGCACGATGTTTAAAATTAATGCATTTGACCTCAGCTCCCGACTTTGACATTTGGCCAGTTAAATTTTAAAATTTCTTCCGCACCATGCGGCATTATTACTGCAACAGCCGGTACGAATAATAATAATTTAAATTGAATGGCTCGGAGACAATAAGCTATTACAAATCTATTTGTACCTAATTGTATAACTTTCTCGTCTAATACATTTTGACATTTCACCGGACAATAACAACAATAAAAATATATTTTAATTTGAAGAAAACATTGTAATAACGACAAGACGTCTAACCAATCCATAAAATCAATAATTTTTTGTGCTATTCGTTTAGTATTTGATTTATTAACTTGCAGTCACAAATTAATTATTGAGATAATTCTAATATTGATATTGAAAGTAAAGTTTTGAAGCATTCAGTACTAAAACGCTAAAACGTTCCTATATGAAAATGAGAAAAGTACTTATAAACTAATTAAAATAATATACCGTATGTTATGATATTGATTTTTGTTTTGTGTATTATTGGTATTTCAAAAGTACCATGTGTGCGGTCTTACCAAGTTTGCTATTATAGTTTAATGAACGAGTTTTGTTCTTACCTATTTGTCATTGTATTTGACTTCGCACTCTATTTGTTTTCTGCTTTAGAACTCCCAAGAGGATAGGTCCTGAAATAGCCGACTAATAATAACTCATGTTGTTCATTTAGTCGATCAGCTTCACATGGCACCATATTCATTTGGCTGAGTCTGTTTTGAAAACGGGCTACCATCTGCCTAATAAACAAGAAAACGTATTTTGTCAAATTAACTCTCAGAATAAAATCAATTACAAAAAAATTAAGCTTTTCAATAATAATATATGGAAAGAAATATAAAACAGTATTGAAGCAAGATTTAAATAAATACGTTATTGTCCTCAAAAAACATATTAATGTCGCATCACAAAAGTTTTCTACGTTTCGAAATATTAACATTTTGAAAACATAAAACAAATATTTATTGATACGTATTGCATGTTATACTGTCAATAATAATTTGACGAGATACATATATAATATACGTATGTGTGTTATAAATATTCATCTCTGACATTTAGTTTTTCTTTTGTTTAGCGGAAATGAATATTTGTACAATAAAACATTAATTCTCATATTATTTTTTGTTTTGGATTACTGCTGCAGCAGACGATATGGCCCATCTCAGGTATAGAATGAAACGAAACGGGTTCACGTATAGGTACATAAGAAAATGGAAACACGCAAACAGGTGTGTTGGGTTGTGAGATTCGCGTGTTCAACGATTCAATAGCGGCGAACACGTGAATATTATTCACATTACATGGACGATGTCGAGAAAAAAAAATTAATAATAAAAAAAAATTAAAGATAATTATACATAATGGACATCAAAAAAATATGGACATGGACATGGTATATGTGGTCGAGACAGCAGCTCATTGGCCTTCCGTTGACACGGTGGAAATTATTTTCGAAGCACCGTTTTTTACCGTATATAGAGAATACGATTTAATTCCCATACCTATACCGGAACAATTATTATTATTTACAGACAATACAATGTTGTGTATACAGAGTGATTCACTAAGCGTACTCACTCCCATTTTCACCTTAATAACGAGTTTGTTCTAAACTCAAATTCTGATTATTGAAATTTTTTAGATCTAGGTAATTTTGAGTTTAGCTTTGTAATATTTACAAATAATAAATATTGATAGATGAAGCTCCTTTATCTTCAAAACTCAGCATCATAGATCTATTATCAATGGTACACAAAGTCAAATACCTCAAACATCATTATCTTTGCAATTTCGATTTCGATACGCCAACATTTTCAAAAAAATGATCCACTAAATAATGGTGCTCGTTTGAAAACAGAAAAGTGTGTCTAAGTATTATAAGAATTATAAAATGTGGTAAATCGCTCTATACTACGACGTTTTAAGTACCATACTATCAAATATTAATGAATAATTAGTACCTGTTGTTGCGGTAACCTAAAATTTAACATCATCATTTTATATAGTGTATCACAAAAAAAAAGAGGGTTGGAAAAACTGGGTTTCCTGGAGAAATTGTAATTATAATAATAATATTAAGAATAACAATTTGAGATATTCAACAAAAGAAATATTTCATTTCTGAAAAAAAGACATATTTATATTTTAAATATTCTTCCTGTAAAATCTAACATGTTATTGACATCTATACTCATATTTGATATCGACATACTTATTTGTAGTTTTTCCACAGCTCGCGGGTAATTATATAGGTACTACCGCTTATAAGCTTATATTTAGGTATATAGCTGCAGGGTATTTAGTTTTACCTAAAAGCGATAAACAGATGTTATTTTACGATGTGACAGTAGTATAATTTCGTGTTGATATTTTATTATGACATTAAGCAGTCTTTTTCGATATCTCAAGAACAGTGATGCTCGTTCAAAAGCTCAACAGACATACCATAAGGTATATCTTACCTCAGGAATAGGTAGTTACGACTATTATATAGGAAACAACATGACTTAATATAATTCTTAATTGATTGTTAAAACTTCAAGTCAGCTTTAAATTAAATGCATGTATAACTGTACAATTTTGAATTAAAATAGGATATATAATTACTTTCATTTTTTGGCATAAGTTGATATTATTAAGAAAAAATGTATACTTGGATTGTTTCGGAATTTTCATCCATTGTTATTCCGTTGGATAAAGTTGTTGACCATAGGTGCATTAATTCGACTTTTTTTCTATAATACATTCATAATTTTGTTACATATTATTCTAGGGTGGATTTATAAATGCTGTAAGATTGATGAGTATGTAGTGGTTATTTTGACGAAAAATGTAGTTATGTAACTGGTTCGAGTTGTTCGTCCAATTGATTAGTGCCTAATATCGAAGAAATTAGATGTTAATCGGATTTCTAGTTATTCTTGAACATACTATGACATAATATTAGGTGAGTGCAATATAGGTATTAGGTATAATATAAACTTAATATTATCATCTATATATATGTGTGGAATTTTTTGCAGTATCGTCTACATACATGAAACCATCCTATACTTCGGCTAAAATCGCGCTCTCCGCTCGTCCACTTTGTCGTCCTAGCAACGAGAAAAAAATGGACGACAGACAAACGATAGAAACAAACGGCGTATTAATAATTCGGAATCGCGGAATACTCACGCACTCACACACTCACACACGCACACACACATATACACTTATATACGAGATTATATTATATATTGTCAAACGAGCGAGTTTTACATATATTATAATGTATAATATGTATATTGCAGCGGATACGAGTCGGCAGTCGCGTCGGGTCAGGGGGGGGGGGAACGCCGCACTCGAGAGACTCGTTTAAAAAGCTACTCGAGACTCGCAGACGGCTTTTTGAACGACATTCGCGTTCGCCAGACAGCGGTGCGCATATTCCTACGTAATGAGCGGCGGCGGCGCGAATTATGGTAAACTCGTACCTGAACACACGTTCGTATGATATGTATAATATTATTAAATTGCTATTTGTTTTGTATTGTTATAATATACGGTGCGATGAGGTCCGCACTCGCGGTGGAAGCGTCAGCGCGAGAATTGTGGACGAGTTTCAGATTCCGACGGATGAAAATTAAAATACAAATATCAAACCGCTGTTTTCGAATCGTCTACTCCGTTCATCGCCTACTACGCCACGATGAGATACAGAATTTATTTAAATTTTTCCGGTAATTTACCGTTAGGTGAACGTACTTTTTGTTGCTTTGTTGCCATATAAAAAAAGGATATAACTGAATGTGCAAGGTGCACTGATTTTATTCAATAAAATCGTATATTATTGAAGTAGGTACTCGACGTTTCAAACTTACAAAATATGGCAATCGTGTCCATCCCGTATAAATCGAACACGCAGTGACAAATTCACTTCAGGGTGACGACGTTCAGTGGATTAATTAGGAATCATACATTTAGCAACTATAAGTTCAGAAATCATAAATGAGATACATGATTCCTGTATAAAATATATTTTTTATTAATCAATGTCGAGTTATTGCTTGAGAATTATTTGAATTAATTTTTTAAGGAACAGAAAACCTTATTACTTATTTTTCAAGGTTGTTAATGGTGTATAAATAGAATTATGTAGCTCGTAGGTACTATATATTTGAAAATAATTGTTTACAATAGTTTTTATGTGAAAAGTGCATTCTACCTCAGAATGCCTTTGTTGGCGTTATTTGGTGACAACACTGGCATTTCACTTATTGCATCAAACTGATTGCAACGTCGGGCTTTATGTTGTCAGAGTTACATTATGAACTGAATTTATGAAAGGAAAAAATAATGTTGTAGCAGATGGATTATTTCGTTTACCACGAATTCGGTTATATTGATTTTGTTTGTATACATTTTGGTTTACCAAATGTAGTTATGTCAGATAATGGTTGACTATTCAATTCAAATTAATTTATTGAATTATATAAACAAAATGCAGTTGCATTTTGCACTTCACAGTTCACTACCCTTTCATCCCACATGAAGAGCAGCTGCATAGCAGTTTAGCTTTTCATCAAACGGGGTTTATACTAATCATTAGGTACAAGATAAAAAATAGTTATAATGAGTCGTTAAATACCATAATGAATATACATTTGTGCATAGAAATTCACCACATTGGATAACTATAGTAAATTGTTTACAAAATAATTTTTAGATGCAAATTCAAGACACGTTTGAAATTCGTTAAATTTTCAAGAGTGAAAGTCAATCATGCATGATTATTTTAAAAATAAAAGTTTTTTAAATGTTGTGTTAATTAAAGTGATATTATTGCGGTATTTGCTAAAGATTATTCAAGTTCTTAATATATGGCAAGGAATTCACTGAATGGAGAACTATGTTTTAAAATAATTTATGTATATGATAGAGAGTAGCAATAAACTGATCGTTCTTGGCTTTGTTAGAATCACCAAACTTTAAAATATGACGTACCTAATCAACTAATTTTGAATAGGGACGGGATAATAATACCAGTATCGAGATATTTTCGAAAAATAAACCAAGTCCAATAGGACTAAGAAATTATATGACCCAAGTTAATTAGGTAGTATTCTAGAACTCTAAATTAGCCAACAGAGTAAATATCCACAGATTACGTCATCGACTGAAAAATAAACGTTTGATGGAAGATCGAAAAAAACGACGATTAATTGAAATTACTAGTATCATTAAGCGATGAACAGTAGTAGTATAATTATGTAGGTTCTGGAGCTCCTCCCCCTTAAATTTTACATGTAAAAGCATAGGCTCCTCTGTATAGGCAATTCGTAGTACACGCTCCTCCCAAACTTGTATTAATTACTCGATATAGGCAACCCGCAATACACATAAACTCATCAAACATCACAACCGCCACCCGATCCGACACGTGACCGACGTATAT